>NC_134358.1:121654861-121976111 GCF_048569485.1 Anomaloglossus baeobatrachus
CTTATTTTTTTATGGTTATTTATGAGAACCTATATTCCACTGCAGCAAGATCTAGTGTGACCTCTTAACTATATGGCCAAAATAACTAAATATCTTGTTCTTTAGCTACAAACCTAAGCAACATTCTATGAGACGTCATCTTCGTTGGGTTGAACAATATGTTAATCATTAGCAGAAGTGTCACAGACAAGTACATGATTAGTTTGAGTTATGTCTATTTTACTTGTGGGGCGGAGGAACTTGGGGTTGGCGGTTCTGCTTCCTGAAATGAGGTCTGTTCTTCGCTTTGGCTTGTAGCTTTAGCTGTGGTCTCCGATGGAGGGGCAGGTTTTTGGGTCACTCTGTCTGAGGTGTCTTCTTCACCAGAAGACTCTGTATGAGCTTCTTCTAAGTCTTCGTCCTCAGCCAATTCTTCCTCCTCCTGTTCACCTTAGAAGACAGAAAATATAAAGTTTTATTATTTACGTTATTTACTGTTTAATCAAACTTCATTTGTATCTTTGTAAAATAACTTTTTTTTTTACTGTCTTTTCTCTTTAGTGCATTTAATTTGCAGGAGAGAACACAGTTCCTGTAAGTATCTGGAAACTGACAACAACCAAAGCTGCTGCTGTTGATGGCTCTTACTATATATTAATTATTATTTTATTAATACATAGATAACTGATGCAACAATATATATTCAAGCTTAATAAGGCTAAGAGGATATCTATAGGTGAGGGTGTTTTTGTGATATTATTGATGTTGACGATCCATCAGATTCCAACTTGGTCCAATAAGAGCGCTTGTTATAACATATTGGAGAGAGTTAAAATAAACTGAAAATAGGCAAAAAAAAACTACACAAACAAAACAGGGAATGAACATATATAACAATATGTTACATTTCACGTTTACTCATGGTAGTCACAAGCGAACCCGCACTATGTCTAATAGATATTATTCGGAGGAGCTAAACCTAAGAATTTGTTACCGCTCAGTTTTAGCTATTTAGTAATATTAATAAAAGTGTAGATATTCTTGCTGCAAATAAAAAGAAAAACTCCAATGCAAACCTACAATATATCACAAAAGTGAGTACACCCCTCACGATGTTGTAAATAATTTATTATATCTTTTCATGGGATAACACTGAAGATATGACTCTTTGATGCAATGTACAGTAGTCAGTGTATAAGTTATATAACAGTGTAGATTTGGTGTGCTCTTCAAATAACTCAACACACAGCTGGCAACAAAAATGAATACACCCTTTAGTGATAATTTTGCGCAGTTACCTATTTTCCCTCCCTGGTGTCATGTGACTCATTAATGTTACAAGGTCCCAGATATAAATGGGGAGCAGGTGTGTTATAGTTGGTGTTATCGCTCACACACTCTCGAAAACTGGTCACTAGAAGGAAACATGACACCTCATTGCAAAGAATTCTCTGAGGATCTGAAAAAAAGAAATATTGCTCTACATAAAGATGGCCTAGGCTATAAGAACACCATGAGACTGAGCTACAACACAGTGGCCAAGACCATACAGTGGTTTAACAAGACAAGTTCCACACAGAATAGGCATCAAAAAGAAACAAGTCCTGCACCACTAATCTACTGCTGTTATCTTATGGCGACTCACTTGTGCGGGAGGTATATCTCCGGTATACGGTATCAACCGGTTGCAGGGTGCACGTCAAAAAGGAATAAAGTCCATAATATCCAAGGTAAGAAAGAACAGACTGCACTCAGCTGCTGTGCCGGTAATATTTATTCCAAAGAAAGGTGCAGGATAAAATAGGCGAGAGGAGACCTGGATGCGGGTCCCTCACAGAGGATGACGGCCGTTTCGCCTGCCAATCAGGCTTCCACGGGTTCACTTTTGGGTGCAATTTGGCTTTTTTCACTTATGGGGTGTACTCACTTTTGTTGCTAGCGGTTTAGAGATTAATGGCTCTGTGTGGAGTTATTTAGAGGGGAACACATTTAAAGTGTTATACAAGCTGTACACTGACTACTTTACATTGTATCAAAGTGTCAGATCTTCAGTGTTGTCCCATGAAAAGATATAATAAAATATTTACAAAAATGCAAGGGATGTACTTACTTTTGTGATAGACTATGAAGACAGTGGAGTCATGTGAAGACACTGGAGTCCATCATGATTGGTTGGTATCTGTCATGGCTGTTACAGTGTGCTAAGAATAAAAGCCATGACGCTAATGTAAAAAAAACTAAAAAAGGGTAAAAGCTCTAAATGATTTCTTTATGCTTTAAAGGGAATCTGTCAGCAGGTTTTTGCTATTTTCTCTGACAGCACCATGAGGTAGTGACACAGACCCTGGTTCCAGTGATCTATCACTTAGGTTACTGGGTGCAGCAGTTATGACAGAGTCACAGTTTTCTCTGCAGATCTAGCAGTTGTTGAGCTGTGTATAATTGTGCTTATACCACAGCTTTTCGTATATATATTGTATAGAGCAGAGAGCTGCTAATGAGTGGTGGAGGTTGGTTTGTCTAGGAGGCACATTGCCACTTGCCTTTTAACTCCTGCTGATAAAACACTGATTGTATTCAAACAGCAAAATACAACCAAGTAAGTGACACATCCCTGGAATCAGAGTATCTGCTCTTACATTATGATACAGTAAGATTACATAGCAAAAATCTGCTGACAGATTCCCTGCTATTCTTTTTACCAACTCTGAATACTTATTCTTCGATTAGATTCAAGTGTGAAATTGTAGTAAAAAAGTACATACCCCTATTAAAGTCAATTTCCCTAATGATTCTCTCTTCTCGGTTGAGCTCCACTGTTAAGTGACTCATATTTTCATACCCGGAGTCAATTTTTTCCATTTGGGATCCTTTGGATGCTTCTGTAATCCTAAAGCATTCAACATTGTATGTCAGGGATCATTGATTAATACAGAACAATATCCATGTGTCTGGATTGTAATGATGGTTACTTACTTTTGTAATAAACCTTTAGAATTCTGCGGGTAAATAAAAGGGAAACGTTATAATCTTATACTGAGATGCAATTGCTGATTTTCTGTAGGTAATGAAAAGGTTAATGGTCTTAAACGTGCTGCACTCAAAATAATTGGCTGGAGAACAGCCCTCATACTATATATTATGCAAGTGTTGGTTTTATGTTACATTGCGGCCTTTTTGGTGCTGCTACCAGCCGGCTCCTAGGGTCGTGGCAGCAGGTGGCAGAACAGCTGCGGGCAGCACTTACCAGAGCGCACGTCTCCATCTGATGTCCAGAGACATGGGCTCAGTATCTGAATGATCTTCAAATTCTGATACTGTGCCTGAAGCCACCAGAGAAGTTAGCTGGGGATAGTTGGAACATTACATGTACTATGCTGACTGTGTTGTTAGCGGATTCCTATATAATCTCCATAGAAAGTAGAGTAATTTTATCCTATACTAGC
The DNA here is from genome assembly GCF_048569485.1 of Anomaloglossus baeobatrachus. Classification (NCBI taxonomy): domain Eukaryota; kingdom Metazoa; phylum Chordata; class Amphibia; order Anura; family Aromobatidae; genus Anomaloglossus; species Anomaloglossus baeobatrachus. The sequence continues at coordinate 121,658,287 of NC_134358.1, forward strand.
TGTAGAACCCAGCATTGCCCGGGATCGTTATTAAGGCGGGCTTTACACGCTGCAACATTGCTAGCAACTGCTAGCGATGTTGAGCGCGATAGCACCCGCCCCCGTCGCACAACAGATATGTGGTGATCGCTGCCGTAGCGAACATTATCGCTACGGCAGCGTCACAGGCACATACCTGCTCTGCGATGTCGCTGTGACTGACGAACCGCCTCCTTTCTAAGGGGGCGGTTCATTCAGTGTCACAGCGACATCACAGCTGCGTCACAGAACCGCCGCCCAATAGAAAAGGAGGGAAGGAGATGAGCGGCCGGAACATGCCGCCCACCTCCTTCCTTCCTCCTTTTCCAGTGGACGCAGGTAAGGAGATGTTTGTCGTTCCAGCGGCATCACACATAGCGATGTGTGCTGCCACAGGAACGTCAAACAACATCGTTACTGCAGCAGCACCGATATTATGGAAATGAACGACGTGTCAACGAGCAACGATTTTGCACGTTTTTGCGCTCGTTGATCGTCGCTCATTTGTGTTACACGCTGCGATGTCGCTACCGGCGCCGGATGTGCGTCACTAACGACGTGACCACGACGATATATAGGCAGCGATGTCGCAGCGTGGAAAGTACCACTTAGTCTCTCTCTCAATCTCCCTTTGTCTCTTTCCACTCTCCCTCTCCCCCTCTCACCACTGAAATCATATTAACTGACACATAAGCTTCTTGTACTAAGAATGTCCTTAGTTGCCTATAGAAACCATCAGACCTCCTTGACCTATGACAAAATAGAAGCAGAGCTGTGATTGGTTGCTATAGGCCACCTGATAACTATCCAGGGTAACTGTCAAAACAGCCAATGTATTACCGCACACATCCAAACAGTTTCTGTGTGTGTGTGACTTTCTGTGTGTGTTATAGATAGATAGACAGATAGCTAAAACAGATAAAATATATAGATAGAATACATAGATAGATAAATAGATAGAGATAAGTAACTTGTACAGCTATTTAGCAGAATTAAAAAGAAATATTTTAAACAAAAAATGATGTGAGTTCCCCCCCTTTTTTTAAAAAAAAAACAGCCAAGGTGCAGCACAAAGCTGAGGGTTGCATGGTTGTGCTGGATATGAACATTGGGAGGGATCTCACGTCACTTTTTTATCTTCTGCTAAATAGCTGTACAAGCTGTCTATTTATCTATCTATCTATGATTCTATCTATATATCCCTCTATCTATCTATCTATCTATCTCTATATCTATCTATCCATTGTCGATCTATCTATCTATCTTTCTATCTATCTATCTACAGTGCCTACAAGTAGTATTCAACCCCCTGCAGATTTAGCAGGTTTGATAAGATGGAAATAAGTTAGAGCCTGCAAACTTCAAACAAGAGCAGGATTTATTAACAGATGCATAAATCTTACAAACCAACAAGTTATGTTGCTCAGTTAAATTTTAATAAATTTTCAACATAAAAGTGTGGGTCAATTATTATTCAACCCCTAGGTTTAATATTTTGTGGAATAACCCTTGTTTGCAATTACAGCTAATAATCGTCTTTTATAAGACCTGATCAGGCCGGCACAGGTCTCTGGAGTTATCTTGGCCCACTCCTCCATGCAGATCTTCTCCAAGTTATCTAGGTTCTTTGGGTGTCTCATATGGACTTTAATCTTGAGCTCCTTCCACAAGTTTTCAATTGGGTTAAGGTCAGGAGACTGACTAGGCCACTGCAACACCTTGATTTTTTCCCTCTTGAACCAGGCCTTAGTTTTCTTGGCTGTGTGCTTTGGGTCGTTGTCTTGTTGGAAGATGAAATGACAACCCATCTTAAGATCCTTGATGGAGGAGCGGAGGTTCTTGACCAAAATCTCCAGGTAGGCCATGCTATCCATCTTCCCATGGATGCGGACCAGATGGCCAGGCCCCTTGGCTGAGAAACAGCCCCACAGCATGATGCTGCCACCACCATGCTTGACTGTAGGGATGGTATTCTTAGGGTCATATGCAGTGCCATCCAGTCTCCAAACGTCAAGTGTGTGGTTGGCACCAAAGATCTCGATCTTGGTCTCATCAGACCAGAGAACCTTGAACCAGTCTGTCTCAGAGTCCTCCAAATGATCATGAGCAAACTGTAGACGAGTCTTGACATGACGCTTTGAAAGTAAAGGTACCTTACGGGCTCGTCTGGAATGGAGACCATTGCGGTGGAGTACGTTACTTATGGTATTGACTGAAACCAATGTCCCCACTGCCATGAGATCTTCCCGGAGCTCCTTCCTTGTTGTCCTTGGGTTAGCCTTGACTCTTCAGACAAGCCTGGCCTCGGCACGGGTGGAAACCTTCAAAGGCTGTCCAGGCCGTGGAAGGCTAACAGTAGTTCCATAAGCCTTCCACTTCCAGATGATGCTCCCAACAGTGGAGACAGGTAGACCCAACTCCTGGGAAAGGGTTTTGTACCCCTTCCTTGCCAGCCTTGTGACCCTCCACGATCTTGTCTCTGATGGCCTTGGAATGCTCCTTTGTCTTTCCCATGTTGACCAAGTATGAGTGCTGTTCACAAGTTTGGGGAGGGTCTTAATTAGTCAGAAAAGGCTGGAAAAAGAGATAATTAATCCAAACATGTGAAGCTCATTGTTCTTTGTGCCTGAAATACTTCTTAATACTTTAGGGGAACCAAACAGAATTCTTGTGGTTTGAGGGGTTGAATAATACATGACCCTCTGAATAAACTTTTCACAATTTAAAAAAAAAAATAAAAAAAGAAATAACATTCTTTTTTGCTGCAGTGCATTTCACACTTCCAGGCTGATCTACAGTCCAAATGTCACAATGCCAAGTTAATTCCGAATGTGTAAACCTGCTAAATCTGCAGGGGGTTGAATACTACTTGTAGGCACTGTATCTGTCTGTCTGTCTATCTATCTATCTCTGTAACATGATAACAGTTCCGTTAACATATCCATTGACTATAATGATAATTGATAAGGTAACGGATCACTTTAAAAAGTGATCCATTTCTACAATCCATTAATATATCTGTTATTAGACTTCCATCATATCCATTACAAATGGATCATTACAGGGCATGTGAACCCAGCCTTAGTGGAGCATGGGCTACATGGAACAAATTAAGTTGTATTCTCTCTGTAGCCGATTGCCCGAGTCATCAGTGCAGGGAACGGTCAAAGTAACCCCTGATTACACGGTGATCACATTGTTTTCACTCCACTATAGATTGATTGGCAACCCTCTTTATAGCATGTATGTGCAGCGTGTGTGTGCAGCGTGTGTGTGCAGCGTGTGTGTGCAGCGTGTGTGTGCAGCGTCTGTGTGCAGCGTCTGTGTGCAGCGTCTGTGTGCAGCGTCTGTGTGCAGCGTCTGTGTGCAGAGATGCTTGTCTGATTTGGAGAACCCATTTTTTTAAAATACCGCATCAGTACATTTTATGGCACAAGTGGGGTCCCTCATTTGGGTCTTAGTAATGGGTTTGTACACTTTTACATTCATTACCTATCTGTCAGCTGGTAATGGCCGTGGCCGAGGACTGCACATCCACCTCCCATTCAAATTAATAGGAGGCAGATGTGCAGTACCTGGCAGCCGCTATAAGAAGACAGAGCAGCTCTGTAACTAAGCATTTCTGGATGCCTGCTGCCGCCGTTAGCACCGGAGACAGCTGATCAGTGGGGACATTGATGACCTTTCCTAAGGATAGGCCATCAATGTTAAATTAGTGGACAACTTTTTACTGGCGCCATGAATTGCTTTATTTCCTTTCTGATGCTGTAAAGGCCACTTTACACACAGCAACATTGCTAGTGATGTCGCTGGTGAAAGCACCCGCCCCCGTCGATTATGCGTCACGGGCAAATCGCTGCCCGTGGCGCACAGCATTGCTAGGCCCCGTCACACGGACTTACCTGCCTTGCGACGTTGCTGTGACCGGCGAACCGCCTCCTTTCTAAGGCGGCGTTTTTTGTGGCATCACAGCGACATCACACGGCAGCCGTCCAATAGAAGCGGAGGGGCGGAGAGCTGCCGAAGGTAATACACGCCCACCTCGTTGCTGGAGGACACAGGTACGGTGTGTTTCGTCGTTCCTGCGGTGTCACACGTAGTGATGTGTGCTGCCGCAGGAAAGACAAACAACCTGCAACAGCAACGATATTTGGGATTTGAACGACGCGTCAATGATCAACGATAAGGTAAGTAATTTTGATTGTTAACGGTCGTTCTTAGGTGTCACACGCTACGATGTTGCTAACGAGGCCGGATGTGTGTCACAAATTCTGTGACCCCAACGACATCTCATTAGCGATGTCGCAGCGTGTGAAGCCCCCTTAAGACAATTGAACACTTAGCATCAGGCTCCTCTCATGATTGCAGCGAATTTGGAGATCATATGGAAGGGTCATGCTGTGCTCATGTTAATTTCAAAAATAAACTTTTTAAACAAAAATAAATTGGGAAAAGTAGACACAATTGAATTGATTTAGATTTTCAAGTGCCCAAAGCACAGTGAAACATAATGTAATTGGGGTTAAACAGACCTGAGATCCACTAGCCACACAAGCTCTCTATAAGGCCGGTTTCACACATCCGGCTTTTCGCCGGATCCGGCGCTCTCCCATACAGTGACTACAGTACAGTGACAGCGCAACAAGCGCCGGTCACATGCTGTCATGTGACCGGCGCATGTGACCCGGAAGTTACAGCGCTGTCACTGTACTGTATTGTCTGTACGGGAGAGCGCCGGATCCGGCAAACCGGCGAAAAGCCGGATGTGTGAAACCGGCCTAAGCCAAAGGTTTATTTAGCCATATCAGATGCATGCATGTAAATCACATGTATTCCTATACACTCACCTGAAGGAACATCGCCATTTCAGGCTCATCCATGAACTGAATTCCTGATTCTACCAGTTTTGCGACCACTTCCATATGATCTGTATACTTTTTCATTAAAGACTTGACATATTCAAGTTTTTTCTCTTGGTCTCTTGTGATAATCTGAGTCAGTTCACCTTTCCTTTCCTCGAGAAGTGCATACAAAAAATCAAACTTCTCACACAGCTGTTCTTTCTGTCTCCGGCAGTTGTCCTGAAAGAAAAGGACAATGCAATGTATACTGCATATAAGGTGTTACAGTGAAATGAGAAAATAAATGTATACCTAAATGTGTATACACATGTCTATGTGTGTGTCTATGTGTGTGAGCATCTGTGCACTGTGCATGTATGTGTTATGTCTGTATGTGTGTGTCTGTGTGTGTGTGTATGTGTGTACTGTATGTGTGTGTGTATTTGTGTCTATGTGTGTGTGTATGTCTGTACAATAAGTCTGTGTGTATTTGTGTGTATGTGTGTACATGTGTGTATATGCGTGGTATGCATGTGTATACATATGTAAGTGAGTGTATGTGTGGAAGTATTTGTATATAGATATTACATTTTATGAAGAAATTGGCTCACAGGTTTGGCAATTTCTCTCACTCAGAGGGTTTTCCTTTTAAACTAGCCTCAATCAGCTACACATGTGGTCAAAATTGTTGGTACAACTCGTTTAATGTAAGAAAAATCCACAATGGTCACAGAAATAACTTGAATCTGACAACGTAATAATAAATAAAAAATCTATGAAAATGAACAAATGAAAGTCAGGCATTGCTTTTCAACCATGCTTCCACAGAATTTTTAAAAAACAAAACTCATGAAACAGGCCTGGACAGAAATGATGGAACCCCTGAAAATAATGTGACAAAAAGGACATGTTAAAACAAGGTGTATCCACTAATTAGCATCACAGGTGTATACAATCTTGTAATCAGTCAGTGGGCCTGTATATAGGGCTACAGATTCTCACTGTGCTATTTGGTGACATGGTGTGTACCACATGCAACATGGAACAGTGGAAGTGAAGGAGAGAGTTGTCTGAGGAGATTAGAAATAAAATTATAGACAAGCATGTTAAAGGTAAAGGTTATAAGACCGTCTCCAAGAAGCTTGATGTTCCTGTGACTACAGTTGCACATATTATTCAGAAATTGAACCCCTTAACGACCCATGACGTACTGGGTACATCATGAATCGTGTGAGGTTAATCCCCGCCCCCTGCCGTAGGCAGGTCGTGGTGATCCGCGCACATATCAGCTGTTTTCAACAGCTGACATGTGTGCCTGCTAGTCGCGGGTGGAATCGCTTCCACCCGCGACCATTAACCCCTTACATCTCACTGCCAAAATCTGGCAGAGAGATGTATATGCGCGCCGCAATGACAGTGACTTACTCTGCCCCCATCGGAAGTCACGTGACATGATCACGTGACTTTCGGTGGTTGCCATGGTAGCACAGTGTCATGTGATGACGCCTGTAGCTAACTTGAGTCACTTCCTCTCAATGCCGGAATACAGCCGGCATTGAAATTAAAGCACCAAATCTGCAGTTCTCAGCTCTGTAGCTGTGATCTGCAGATAGAGTAGAGCGATCGGATTGCTGATCGCTATAGCCCCCTAGGGGGACTAGTAAAATAAAAAAAAAAAAGTTAAAAAAAAGTTTTAAAAAATTAAAAAAAAACATAAAAAACATAAAAGTTCAAATCACCCCCCTTTCACCCCATTGAAAATTAAAGGGTTAAAAAAATATACACATATTTAGTATCGCCGCATTCAGAAATGCCCGATCTATCAAAATATAAAATCAATTAATCTGATCAGTAAACGGCGTAGCGGCAAAAAAATTCCAAACGCCAAAATACGTTTTTTGGTCGCTGTAAATTTTGCGCAAAATGCAATAACAGGCGATCAAAACGTAGCACCTGCGCAAAAATGGTACCATTAAAAACGTCAGCTCGAGACGCAAAAAATAAGCCGTCACTATGCCTCAGATCCCGAAAAATGAGAACGCTACGGGTTTTGGAAAATGGCGCAAAACGTACGCCACTTATTTTGGACAAACTTGTGAATTTTTTTAACCCCTTAAATACAAGTAAACCTATTCATGTTTGGTATCTACAAACTCGCACTGACCTCAGGCATCACAATGACACATCAGTTTTACCATATAGTGAACACTGAATAAAATATCCCAAAAACTATTGTGCGATCACCCTTTTTTTGCAATTTTTCCGCACTTGGAATTTTTTTGCCTTTTTCCAGTATACTATATGGTAAAACGTATGGTTTAATTTAAAAGTACAACTCGTCCTGGAAAAAAAGCCCTCATATGGCAAGATTGACAGAAAAATAAAAAAGTTACGGCTCTCGGAAGAAAGAGGAAAAAAACAAAACGGAAAAACACAAAATGCTCGGGGGCTGAAAGGGTTAAGATCCATGGGACTGTAGCCAACCTCCCTGGATGTGGCCACAGGAGGAAAATTGATGACAAATCAAAGATTGATAATACGAATCGTAACAAAAGAGCCCAGAAAAACTTCTAAAGAGATTAAAGATGAACTTCAAGATCAAGGAACATCAGTGTCAGATCACACCATCCATCGTTGTTTGAGCCAAGTGGCCTTCATGAGAGATGATCAAGGAGGACACCATTGTTGAAAAAAAATGATAAAAAAGCCAGACTGGAATTTGCCAAACTACATGTTGACAAGCCACAAAGCTTCTGGGAGAATGTCTTATGGACAGATGAGGCAAAAATTGAACTTTTTGGCAAGGCACATGAGCTCAATGTTCACAGATTGAAAAATTAAGCATATCAAGAAAAGAACACTGTCCCTACTGTGAAACATGGAGGAGGCTCCGTTATGTTCTGGGTCTGCTTTGCTGCATCTGGCACAGAGTGTCTTGAATCTGTGCAGGGTACAATAAAATCTCAAGACTATCAAGGGATTCTAGAGATAAATGTGCTGCCCAGTTTCTGAAAGCTTGGTCTCAGTCACAGGACATGGATCTTGCAACAGGAGGACACAAAAAACACAGCTAAAAACACACAAAAATGGCTAAGAGGAAAATATTGGACTATTCTGAAGTGGCCTTCTATGAGCCCTGACCTAAATCCTATTGAGCATCTATGGAAAGAGCTGAAAAATGCCGTCTGGAAAAAGCAACCTTCAAAACATTAAACAAGGGGTATCAACAATTTTGACTACGTGTGTATAGCCTTTTAACAAAGTATTTTCATATATCATAGTATAAGCTTAATCTCAGGCTGTGCAACCACTAGATACAGACATATTTTCCAACTTTCTTAAATTATCTCCCCCTTCCCTCCTTTTTCTAGCATGCCATGTCCCGTCCATGGCCTGTTCCACCTTCATGAAGTGAAGCTAGATGCCATTGTTCAGTGTCAGGGCAGATTTGCCAACTCTTGTCTGGGAAGTTTCCCATGTTTCCGGGTGAATTGGTGAGTATAACTCACACCATAGCTTCACTCACTGTCCATTTAAAAGGACTACTGCCTCGCACCTCAGGAGAACACACATAAGGCCCTCTTCTGTTGGGGTGTGGTTGTGGCAGAACCAGGTTGGGACTTAAAAGCCCTCCGGGCAGACAAGCTCCACCACTCCACATACAATATGACCCCTTATCCCAGTGAGAAAAGATATCAGACTGCAATGCAAAGTTCAACAACTTTTGCTCTTTGACTTATTCAGACATCCATTTTTCTCTCATTTGTGACAGATGCATCAGAAAATTGTCACGCATACATCCAACAAGCACAGCACAAGTCCCACAAGCACATGTGCACACACATGTCACATAAGCACCATACACATATCATACATATCACTCTTGCACCATTTTGCCTGAGAGAGATTCCCAACAAATATCTAGCTAGTTAAAATCTCCCATGATCACTATGTCGCGGGCGGGGAGGGGATGCTGCGCTCACCACGCTCGGGTCCGGCGCTGCTGCTGCTCGGTGGCTTGAGCGGTGGGCCGGATCCGGGGACTCGAGCGGTGCTCCTCGCCCGTGAGTGAAAGGGAAATAGTTTTTGGGGTTTGGGAAGTCAGTCCGTGACACCACCCATGGTTGTGGTGAGGTTGGGACACCACCGCTGCTCTGGACGGGGATCCCGGGAGCAATGACAGGGAGCAGCCGAGATGTTTCTCTGCCCTCCGTAGGTAGGGGGTTTTGGTGGTCCCGGGGCCCGGTGATGGTGACTGGAAAGTGGATGACGGGGTTTGGCGAGGTGCAGGGTCACGGGGGGCAGCGCAGTGCCAGACGGCACGGTAGTACTCACTCAGCCAATAATGTACACGGAGTCTCTGGTAAAAGAAACGGCTGGATGGACGGGTCCCGCAGGCGGCTGCGGTGGTCACTCCCGGTAGGTTGGCGGTGACTGTCTCTTCCTGCACCTGTGTTGTGTTTTCGGCCCCGATGGCTTCCCACTGGTAGCCCACTCCCCAGCGGTGTGTTTGCCAGAGGAGCCCCTTTTTGCCCGCAGGCTCTGGCCCTGGGAACTCTAGCTGTGGCGGTAGCTGTATTTCCCTTCACGGTTGAGCGGTTGCCTTCATTCGGGTCTTTGCTGCTGGGAAACCCCGAAGGTTCCCGTCACTGACGGATTTGACCGGTTTAACGGCGACTCCAAGCCTGGTCGGGGTCTGTAGGCCCTGCCGAATGGTGCTCTTCGCTCCCCGGTTCGGTACCGGCGGGCCACCGTCCGTCCACGGTCCTTACGGTTATGCGTCAATCAGCGTCTCCTGCAGACGGTCACCACCGTCTGCCAACCTTGCTCTTGGGTGCCCGGGCCATGTACCCGGACACGGTCAGTCTGCTCCACTATCACTTCACTCCTCTTCTTTCACTTTCCCTCACCGTTCTCTCTCTCTGACCTCCTTTTCCTGCCTCCAGGACTGTGAACTCCTCAGTGGGTGGGGCCAACCACCTGGCTCCACTACACCTGGTGTGGACATCAGCCCCTGGAGGGAGGAAACAAGGATTTGCGTGTGTCACTGATGTGCGTAACCGGGGTGTGTTGTTGCAGTACCTGTGACGTCCTGGCTTGTCCAGGGCGCCACAACTATGTAGTACTTGTTTTGAGAAAAAAGACATGTGATGTAAAGAGCTCATCTGTCACAGTAGTGACTATAGGAAGTATGGCATATGACGCAAGACACTAAAAAACACAGGCTACATCAGGGACACTTTAACAATGGTGGGCCCTAGTGCTAGTGAGGGAGAAGATGGGACACCTCCTTCACTCACCTGCATCCTACACTACTAGCCAGTCCCTATACAGGTTCCACACCTGTCGCTGCACAGGATACCTGAGACCCTGGCAGACCCTGTAATATCCCTGGCTAGTGAGCTGGCAAGTGAGGAACACTAGCCCAACCGCTGCACTAATAAAACACCAAGGGAAGAAAAGACAGATAGGGGGAAACTCAACAACGAACTGCTGCAGCCAGGACCAATACTTCAATCTACACTGCAACTTGCAGAGAGGGCTCCACCAGCTCCTTCCACCTCCAGGCCAAGCATCCAAATGAGTAAGAGAAAAACTGTCTCCCTCTACTTGGAGCAACAGGTATAGAAAGGTACTGGGAGTAGTCCAAACCGGAAACACCTGGGAAGTTAATGAGAATGCTTGCTGGCAAGGAATATTGACATTAACCCTCTCCTTCCCAAAGGAAAGGGAATATATTTAATCTGTAGAGTCTTAAGGCAAACATACTCTGACGCCTCTCTGGACTATGGCAGCACTATCTTTCTAGCATTGTCTGATCGGCTGTGGATCCTGCTTGATTGGTGCCATGGATCTGCATATCTAATACCTTATCTCCTTGGCCTCCTGATGAACCACATGTATAGTATGTGGGGAAACGCGTCGAGGTGGAGACTGTTGTAAATCTACCATGAAATTGATGGCTCACTTCTGCTAATTTAAAGAAATTGATGTCTCACTCCTGTTAATATAAAAACTAAGGGGACACTTGGAGAGCATCGGTATATACTCACCTGGACTTTCATGGACAGCAAACCTTCTACATCTCTTTATTATGTGGCGCTGCCTGAATAAACCCTAATACGGTCTCAAAGTTAAGTCCTGAGCCTCGAGTTGATCCCCTATATGTGTAACCTTTCTCTTTTAAATATTTAATGTCTATCTTTCAATTGATATTGTATTGTATCATGTGTATTGTGACCTGATGGTCAAAAAATCTCTTTTACACTGCTGGTGTGTTTTTCTATATCTTAATAAAATTTGTTTATGGGAATAACGCATATATTTTTTGCTGAAACAATATTCCCGGGCTTTGGTCCCCAATTTTGATACAAACATACTCTGGCCCAGAACCTGTCACTTGTTTCTACAACAGACGACATCATCCAAATCATCATTTTGTCCAAGAGGCCTATAATAAGCACCTACAATAGTATCCTTTCTGTTGATCACTCCATGTATTTTTACCCAATCAGTTTCTACAGAACTACCTTTTCTGAAGCTTGGAGATATAGGCTTTCCTAACATACAATACAACACCTCCTCCCTCTTGTTAAGCCTGTTTCTTATAAATAAATTGCAGCCTTCAAGTTTGTATCCCAATCTTGTGTATCATCCCACCAACTTTCAGAGATGCCTATGGCATCATATCTCTCTTCCTGTGTTGGTAGCTCCAATTCTCCATGCTTGCTTCCCATGATCTGTGCACTTGTATAGACACATATCAGTTTATAGTTGGTTTCTCTTGCTCCTCTATTTGCATTCACAATTTATTGTCTTTGTTTTTTTTATGTCCAGATCATACAGCAGGGTTCTCAAAATAATTCATTAGCTGCTTACTTTTTCCTGGCCGTATGTTTCCCATCTCATATTACTCTAATTTAAAGCTCACCTGATGAGTGTAGTAAGGAGTCAACCAAATATGTGTTTTCCTGTTTTCGTAAGATGCGACCCATCTCTAGCAAGGAGTCCATCAGACAGGTAATTCACTCCATGGTCAAGAAAACCAAAATGTTGCTGATGGTACCATTGACGTAGCCAGTTGTTCACCTGTAGAATCCTGTTCAATCTCTTTGTTCCATGTCCATCCACTGTGAGGATAGATGAGAAGACGACCTGTGCTCCCAGTTTCTTCACTTTTCAGCCTAGGTCTTCAATGTCTGTGCATATATTTTCTAGGTCCTTTTTTGCTGTGTCATTTGATTCTATGTGTATTAAAGAACATATATAGAATAGAGAAATAGAGGAATAATACACTACAGACCAATTAATCAAACCTCTAAAACAAAATACTTTATTAATCACAGTTAAAACCAAAATACTAAAACACTATGAAGTATAATAAAAACCATAGTCAAGTGAAGTGAGTGCACAAAAGGCTAACAAATTAGTGAAGGGATAGTAGGGAATCTGTCTGTGAAAGTCAACAATTATATTTCAATTAGGCTTATGGATAATAGGCAGGAAAGGACTAGACAGGGGACTAAATGCTCCCTCCCTTTCTCATACCTACCAGCGGAGGTGCACCATAATTTTTGGGTACCCCCACTCCTCTTCGGCTGCCCCTAGTCTATCCCTATTTAGCCTACTGTTGCCACAAAGTGACACCCTTTACCAGAAAAAGTGCAAAAGTGTGTTATTATACTACATAGTATTTTAGTATTTTGGTTTTAACTGCGAGTAATAAAGTATTTTGTTTTAGAGGTTTGATTAATTTGTATGTAGTGTCCTACGTGTATTAGTAGACTTGGGTGGTCGTCTGTAGCACTGGAGAGTCTTGATACACTATCAGACACATCTTTAATTTGGGCGCCGGGAAGACAGCACACTTATAAGGTGATGTCCGGTTGACAGATTGCGGCTTCTGTTCTTCTCAGTAGGGAATTCCATACAACCACAACTCTTCTTTTCTTCTTCTCCACAGCGCTTCTTTATCTCCCTTCAAGAGGTTCCTGATTGCTTACTCCTTGCCCTTGGTAGATTTGCACTTTTCCAACATGACAATGATCCAAAACACATATTTTACATTTCTGTAGAACAGGGTGAAAGTGATTCAGTGGCCGAGTATGTCTCCTGATCTGGACTTAATCAAACACCTATGCGGACTTCTGAAGAGACAAATTGTCATCACTCTCCATCCAGCATCCAGTCTCTAAAAGAGGTCGTTCTTGAAAAATGGAAAAAGTTAGATGTTGCAATGTCACCAACTGGTTCACACCATGCCTAAAACATTTGGAGCTGTCCTTAAAAATCATGGAGATCATACAAGATGTAGTAGTTTTAAATGTGAGGTGTGTTAATTTTTACATGAACTATTTTGAGTAAAAGTGAAGATTTCCTAATTAACCTTATTTTCATGTTATGGGTTAAAAATGTTCCATGAAACTCAGTCATATGAACATGTTTCAAAATTGTTCTTGTTACCAATGAGATATTAATTAAAATCTTGGTTTTAAAAGGGGGTGTATTCATTTATGCTGAGCACTGTATATATGGATACACATGACTGCCGTATTGCAGATCCTTCCTTACCCTCTTATCTAACCACACTCTAACTTCCATTCAACTCTCATTCATAATTCCCTTAAACAAACACATAACACCTCTTTTTTGGATAAATTGGCCAGATCGGCCCTTATATTAACAAATATGAGATTAATAATAAATAAAGTGAACGTGGAGAGGAAACCAGGCACTGCTATTCTTATTAACTGAGCCGCTATGTGTAGATCCTGTAAACACTGCTTAGTAGACAGGTGTACATCCAGATAGAAAGGGACCCGTTGAAGTGCAAAGAAACTTGAAACGGCTCGCCGTCGTCTGGCGTCATTAGCTTCCCCTCACTTCCCGCTCCACATGTACCTGCCTCGCTTTTGAAAAATAAAAGAACCACAGTGAAGGCTGATGTGAGTGCTGCAATTTTTTCCTCTACCTGGATTTTTTTAATAATAACTATTTACACACAAGGGAGATACTTGGAGTCCCAAACGCCTAACGGACAACCAGATATTATTTAACAACCATCCTGCGTTTGACCACAGTCTTGGGGGCACCTCTGTTGTCAGAAAACCTTATCCCTAACACTGAATTTTAGGGGACCCCACCCTATAGAGCCCCAAAGTCTGCCAGGCAATTACCAGTTTAAAATAACCAGGGGAGGGTGGTCACCATCCACCCAATGTACCACCCCCACCCCAACTTTTCCACCAACTACAAGAACCCCCCCTTACCACTGCTCGCCAAAATGACCCAAGCAAAATAATTCTAGAAACCACTAGCTTTACTATTTTCCCAACAGATTAACCATAGGGCGGGAGGGCGGGACCTTCTCTGCTGGTGCCAACGCATCATTGTGGTGATCCCCCCTCCTTCCCTGAACCTATAAATGTTATAACCCATCCCTTTAAACTATTGACCCCACAAAAGCCCGGTCTGCTGCCTGTAACTACATTAACCCTACGTTGCCCTGCAAAGGAGAGTCATGGGTCACTACGCCCATGGCTCTGCTCTGGCTCCGTTCTGCCTCACACGCACTACAATGTATTGGTTTATAGTGTGATTTCCAGATGCCAGGGTTATGTTCAATATAAGCTCTACAAACAAAATACTGTAAAACTGAATAAGTTTTTCATAAACTTGGCATCCAATTATGTTCCTTCCAGTACATGTAATACTCTGTTAGAGGTGTCCAGTTAGCCAGTTTCATAGAGATGTGCTCGCTACAAACCTTTGTGAGATTAAACGCCATAATCACTTACACTCACATTCTCCATCCATTGCGTTTAGAAAGTATAATATTTCATCTGCAGGTGATTTCAATCCTCATTCTTCTTCTTTTCTGCATTTAAATTGTTCTCCTGACCCAATCTCAAACCAATAAACCTTCACATTTAAATCCAATAAACATTCGCATAGCTTTCATTACATCCAATAAAGCCAGCTTACGAAACAGTGACCCAAACCCAAGAGTGACCAACTCACTAACACTTTTCATTCTTAACCATGTGTCACATGGAAGAATAAAAAAGGTTCAAGTGAAAGATGATTGGTTTCAAAGTGTACTTCAATTAAGATGCTCTTTCTAAAGGCCATCTCTGAAATAATCCGTCACCTTCAAGGTCTTCTAGAATATTATATCTCCAAATGTTATGATGCAGCATTTCTAACTGCAAACTAGCATGATATATTAAAGCCAGGAAGGAATATCGCGCATATCTTCTATTAATGATTGCTGTTTGCATATTAATAACAAAAGAGCATTGTTTTTATCAATTAAAACTGATAGTTTATAAACCATGTAATAAGATATACTGTAACTATTGATAAAATGATTGACTGAAAAATTGTATTTTAAAATGAACAAGGATTCTTTCCCTCTTTCCAAAATGTTTTTTTTTAGTACCAAATACAATTTAATTTAGTTGTAGGGACTCTTGCATACTTTGGCCAAAATATCGACCAATACGTCATGTATTTTTCCATTTTTATGTGGGATGTAGCCAGTACCTTTAGTGTTGGTTGGTTGCATTGGTGTATCTATCCTTGTGGGGTTCACCTATATAGTTTAGGGCACTCTAATAGTATGGGTGTCATCAATAGGCTGTAAGCCAGACACTGTGCATCACATGTACCTGTGTGACTGGGCACTCATCTCCTGCATATACTGTCCTACAAGGGCCCGGAGTGCACCAGTGTTACGTCACCGCCGGAGTCTGCTCCAGCGACTTCTGCTCTGATCGCCAGGCGACGCAGTGTTCCTGCCGTGAATGGTGCTGGTGATGGGAGAGGAGTCGATGCCAGCAGCACCGGTGGGCGCAGGCTCCGATGATCCACTGGGCTGGGTTATCTTGGGATCTGCAGTACCGTTGGCTGACTGTAGGTGGCGGGTGTCTCCCAGCTGAAGTACCATCATTCAGCTACAGCTAATGGGAAGACACCACACCCTTCTTATTCCCCCTCCTGTCTGCTGGCCTCTGCCAGAGATAGTTCTGATTCTGGCTCATGTGCTGTTTGTTTTGTGATTCCTGTGCGCTGACTTGCTTGTTGTTGACTACCCTTCTGCCTGCTGTTTTGTACCTCGCTGCCCGCCCCGGATCTGACCACTGCTACGTTTTCTGTTTACACCTTTGCCTGCCGATTCTGTCCATGTTCTGCTGTTTCTGGTTTGACCGTGCCTGACGACTACTCTCATCGGACTGCAGCCTTCCACGGGTAGAGATCTCCAGTTCCCTGTGTAATTCCAAATCCCTGTATAGGGGTTAAAGGGTTTCAGGGTTCTGGGGTCCTGCTTGGTGAGGGGCTTCCCTCTAGTCTGTCCATTACATCCTACCTGAGTCGGTTTATGCAGGCAGGTGTTACAACCAGCAACTTAGGAACAGAGGGAAGGTGAGTAGAATGTATTGGATTTTTTTATGTATTACAGACAGAACAGGGACTATATATACAAGGAAGGGGCCCAGTAAAAGGACATATATATCAGAATGAGGACATACCGTATATACCATCCAAATTTTGTAGGACACGCGGTCTATGCCAAATTAAGCAGTATCCAACAATCAATAAACTGTTCCCCTATGGTTGTCAATTTTAACAGTACCAGTTAAAATGCAAGCTTAGTTGATGAGCAAATTACAAAATGCGGTTTTGTATTATAGTAAATTGTGAAAGTACAACATGGAAGATTATTAAAAGCAAAGCAAAACTATCCACAAAATAATTGAAGACAATGTTAAAATGTCTTACTGTGGCTATCTAGCAACCCTAATTAGAGTTCAGCAAAAAAAATTTGCAGTGACCGCTGGCCACTGAACTGAAGCACTATATACCTACTAATACCTGTGAATGTTTTTACTCAACTCCAGCCCTTAAGAATGTCAGAAATCAAATAATGTCATATAAAAGTGCATGATTTGAGAACATGGTGGCTCAGGGGTTAGCACTGCTGCTTTGCACCACTGGGGTCTTAGGTTCAAATCCCAAGGAAGGTCAAATCAACATCTCAAGGGAGCTTGTGTAGCACCCCTGAACCCTTCAGGGCACTACTAGGTTCTGCATCTCGTCACCTGGACCTGGAAGCTCAATGCCGGTACCAATCAACACACATAACATCCCCAGTTCCCTCACCCAGACAGGGATGACTGACTAGGGTGACCCAATTGGGACCCAATGAATGGCTACTTAGGGGTGGAGCCGATCCAGTCGACTAGCCAACAACCCGGGGGGGGAGGAGGAGAGACAGTCAGAGGAGACAGTTGAGTAGAGTGGAGGAGACGGACGTGTCTCAAGACTGGGTCGTGTAATGGTGGCCTGACTGGTACAGGAGTATGGTTGCTAGGGATGGTACGACGAGGTACGAGGTACCCCTGGAACCAGGGCACCGACGGGGCACAGGACCCTAGGTTAGGTGAACGTTTTAAACTGCCTAGCAAATACCTGCACAGTGAGGGGACCTTCACGGACCTCAATGACCCAAGAATCTTGGGGCACCAGCAGTAATGATTGAGCCAGGGAACGGAACCGAATACCGACCCTAGAGGGTTCACATTGACGGACGAGAGCCTGACAACTGACAGGAGGGGACTACCAGAGGCTCCAAGCTACAGGGATCCACAAAAAGGACAGAGAGGTGCAGGGGAAAGAAGCCATCAGGGTACCAGTCCGGCACTGGGACTACAGGGATACAGATTCAATAGAACTAGGACCCCCATCATTTTGCTTTTTTTAATTAGGGCACTGAAGTGTGAAAAAATATTTCAACGTTTAGTTACCCTTTAAAGATTAGTAGTGCAATAGTGTATAATCTGGTGTTCAATATTAAGGTGAGAAGTATAGAGCAATGCATGTCACCAGTATATTAATGAGCAGAACACAATGTACACGTTTGTGTTATTACACTCAAACGGTTTCTATGTAACTATATGGATCCATATCCACTTTAACCTTATTTACTGCTCTGCAGTCATGACAAGGTCATTTCATGTCTGTGGGAAAATGCACCACTTGACTAACTCTTTTTTTGGGATTGTCATCTGCTCTCCTGTATAGGCTGGCTTAAGAGGGTGCCAGAAGTTTAAGCAGGAAGGAAAAAACAGCAAAACCAAATTCTCTAGATGTAATCTGTGATCAGATGGTAATCCTTTCTGGACAAAGTGCATGTACGTGGGTGGCAATCACCTTCACCATTGCACAAACAAATGTCATCTAGCTTAAATTTAAGAAGTTAGAAAATGAGACCCTTATACACCCCCTGCTCCAGACACAAACGATTTAGAGAATCTTGAATTAAATAATTTATTTAAAGTACTATATGTCTTCAGACACAAAAAGTGACAAAATATCGGTAAAAGATGGATCTTTTTTATGCAATCATAGTTAATGATTTGAATCAAAGTATACAATCGTACAGGTTAAGAAGAGTTTTTCCAGCTGACGCATTCCTGTCATTTCAGGTATCTTTTTAGTATAAACTGTCATGTATGTACCTGATGAATAACACTACTGTGGCGCCCCTGACCTGGTCAGGCACCACTGAGTACTGCACCCATGCTGGGGACAGTACAATACAGGTAATCCAGAAGGCTGACCGGGGTGTGGAACACAGGCGCATAGTGATCAGGTCTCACACATGTACCCATGAGAGGACCCCTGGGGATCCCAGGAGGGGGCAAGCCTTCACCTTCACTGGAATAGTGGAGGGGGTAGAGCCTCCATCTCCTCTCAAGGGGTGTGGTGAGAGAATCTGGTTGCTAGGTGGCGTAGGCAAGAACAGGAGAGGAGGAGCAGTGAGTCAGTTAGAGCAGAGAACTCCAGAGGGCTCAGTGAGGAGCAGACCTGTGGGGCAGATGCTGTCTAACAGCGCCCGCGCAGTGACTACAGACGGGGGAGAACGGTCAACTAGAAGTGCTGCCTGAAAGCCAGCTTCAGCTAGAGAGTGCACGGAGTGGGAAGTAAGGAGACTTCTAGAGAGAACCAGGCCCAACCGGGCGGCAGATCCCGAAGCGAGGATAGATTCACCTTTCCCTGCTAAACCTGCCGGTGTGGGGCTCTTACAGCCCACACCACAACAACCAAAAGCCGCAGCCACGTAACCGCAAGTAGGGCCCATAGGTCACAGGAGGCAAGAGGCTGGAGTGGCCTGGCCCGGGGAACAAGCACACGGCAACACAAGAAGGGGAGAGAGGCTTGGAGCATCTTCCCTGGGTGACCCCCATAGGGACTCAAAGTCGGGGTCACCCCAAACCACCAAGGGCTAAGGAAGGCGAGTTTGTAGTCACCCTCATACAGTCAGCCGGAAGGATACCTGGTTCCCACCTGGTTCATCCCAGCTACGCCCGGGTTACTCACCCTGCCACCTGAAGTGAGTAAAAACCCTGAAAGACACTCTGCCTGTGTGTGGTCATTCTGCGACTTGTGGTACTACAGCTTTACAAAGGGCCCTGGGGCTTGCCTCACTCTCAGGAGGCTACTACACCCGACTGCACCCACCATCAGCCCCAGGTGCCTCCTAATCTGCAGTGGCGGTCCCCTCTGACCGCAAATCTGAGAGTGGCGTCACGATCAAAACTGAAGATTCCCTACCTGTGACCAGATCCAGCCGAGTGGAGTCCCTGAAGGTAATGCACCGACACAACACCTGCGGGGCTTCACATCTGGCGTCACGAACAGGATAAGGACTAGACCTGTTCAGACAGGTGACCATGTGCCTGGGCGGTCCGCTTGAAAAATTGGAAGCGCCGCCATATTGCCACCATGAAAAGCGCGCTGAAAAACAACAGCAGCCCGCGCTGGAAGAAGTTACCGCCCACGAAGAGGCGTGGCTACCCAGAGATCCCCTGCAGAGTTCTGACCTTGCCGGCTATGAGAGTGGAAGCGTCGAGAGACGGCGGGAAGGAAAGGAAGCCACAAGCCTGCTGCTGGGAGAGGAGCTGCTGAAAGAGGCAGAGCAGAAACTGGACAGCTTGTTACAGGAGGCAGCGAAGAGTCCACTGCTGGGAGACCGTGCAGAAGACGGCGCAGAAGAAATGGCGTCTGACCGCAGGAACCCAGAACCAGGCTCCGCTGCCTGGTGGTACCGAGAGCTGGCCCAGTTTTGCAACCGGCTGGAGACCCGGGTCGTGGAGCAGATTCGGGAGGAACGGATGGAACTGCAGGAGCTGACCGCGGCGGTTCGGGCCTATGAAGGGAGAGCTGCATGCCGGGTGTCAGGCGGGACGGCGACGACGCAGACCCCAGTGCTACCAACAACGGGTGAGTCGAATGATGCCCCGGCCCGCGCAAGTGCCCCGACCCCTGCTGCCACGTCCGCGGTCCCTGAAGAGGCGTCCGGTGCGGCGACGCTGAAGCAGGCCGCAGCCACGCCAGGTGCGGCCCTCCAAGCCCCAGCGGCTGCAGCGATGCCCTGCTCGGCCCACCGAGACCCAGTCCCTGCAGCGATGCCCTGCCCGGCCCGCCAGGACCAGGCCGCCGCCATCCTGGGCGCGACCCGCCAAGACCAGGCCGCCGCCATACAGGGCGCGGCCCGCCAAGCCCAGACTGCTGCAGCGACGTCCAGCCCAGCCTGCACAGAGCCCCCTGCAACAGCGACACTGATCCAGGCCGCCGCCATGCCAGGCGCGGCCCGCCAAGACCAGGCCGCCGCCATCCCGGGCGCGGCCCGCCAAGACCAGGCCGCCGCCATACAGGGCGCGGCCCGCCAAGACCAGGCCGCCGCCATACAGGGCGCGGCCCGCCAAGACCAGGCCGCCGCCATGCCAGGCGCGGCCCGCCAAGACCAGGCCGCCGCCATGCCAGGCGCGGCCCGCCAAGGAAAGACTACCTCAGCATTTACCCCGGCCTGTAAGGCCAGAGCAGACACCGCTCCCCGGTCCACAGAGGTTCCTGATAGGCAGCCCACGGTGGGTGAAGACCCTGCATATTGGCAGATGAAGGCTGACCTGGAGGCCAAATTTCCACAATGGTTGGTGAGCCAGTACATACCCCCTCCGCATACCCCAAAGAGTCTCCTGCTAACTCCTGCAGCAGCTACACCAAGGAGTCCCTCACCTGGGCCGGCCGAAGAGCAGCCATCCCCGGCACTGCCACAGCTGGAGTGCCAGGAAGAACTAAGGGGGAGAGGAGGCCAGGAAGCAGAAGGGTTGACTCCGACTCCAGTGCCACCAGTAGCAGTTGTGTATTCAGAGCCGGAAATGCTGCCATACTCCCGCTGGGACGAGGAGGACCTGACCCCCTCTGCAGAAGAAGAGCTGCCTAAGAGCTTCACCTGGGAGCCCACAGGCATGGATCCAGCCCGCAAGACACGGCGCAGAAGAACACAGTTTGCTCCAGCACCACAGTCTCCTGAACAGAGAGCAGTCACCGCCAGAGATCTAAAGGAGAAGCGTTTGTTGAGAGAGTCCAAAGCCCAGGCTAGAGGACCCTTGTGTTATGGCGTAGTGGAAGATTTCAACTTGAAAAGTGGTTATGGCTTCATTGTAGCACCAGGAATAAAAGAAGGGATATTTGTAAACCGCAGAGATGTGAACGCTCATCTGCCAAGAGGACACCCTTGTAGAAATCTAAAGATGGGAGATTCCGTTCAGTTCACCCTGCATCAAGGCGAAAGAGGATTGTATGCTCTGGACGTAACGCTATGTCCCAACAAACCTTACAGCCATCCCCTGCAACAAGAAAGACAAGAAAGACAAGAAAGACAAGAAAGACAAGAAAGACAAGAAAGACAAGAAAGACAAGAAAGACAAGAAAGACAAGATAGAGATAAAGAACCAGATGTAGAAACAGATGAAGACCAAGAACGGAAAGATAAAGATCCTACAGGTGAAGAAAGAGACAGAGAGCAAGAAAGTCACAGGTGCCAGTGCCCAACGTGCCCTCGCCCTAGTGAAAAAGAGGAGTAAAGAAAAGTAAAGTAAAGTAAGAAGTTTTGACCAGTTAAAGTTTGCCAAGTTTTGTTTGCAACGTTAAAGAAATGCGCCCACAAGAACTATTGTGAGAAACAAACTTAAGGCTATGAACTTGCTATAGCCACAAACTCTCGCAGTGTAAATAGTTACACCAGTGGCACCACCACCAGGGCCAGCCTGTTTAGGGGCTTGGCTCGTCTGCAACCAGGGGGGCCCGTCCGTAGAAAAGGGCCTTGGCTCACCTGCGACCAGAGAGCACGCCTGTTTATGGGGCCTTGGCTCACCACCACAAAGAGGGTACCTGGTCAGCACCAACTGTGGAGGCCGCCTCTGCATCCTGCCAGAAGAGGCTGAAGGCGCGGATCCACCAGGCCAGGTATACCCTGAAACCACCAGCCCATGTAAGCCGCCTCTACATCCTGCCAGAAGTGGCTGAAGCCGCGGCCAACGTGAGAGGGTTTTGGGTGGGTTAACGGACTTGTGGGTGGAGGGTGGTGATGTCTGATACCTGGTGCTTTTAAATGTTTTACATGTTTTAATGTTTTATGCATTTTAAAATGTTGTCTTGCAGCCCGAGGACGTGCTGGTGATAACTAAGGGGGAATGTGGCGCCCCTGACCTGGTCAGGCACCACTGAGTACTGCACCCATGCTGGGGACAGTACAATACAGGTAATCCAGAAGGCTGACCGGGGTGTGGAACACAGGCGCATAGTGATCAGGTCTCACACATGTACCCATGAGAGGACCCCTGGGGATCCCAGGAGGGGGCAAGCCTTCACCTTCACTGGAATAGTGGAGGGGGTAGAGCCTCCATCTCCTCTCAAGGGGTGTGGTGAGAGAATCTGGTTGCTAGGTGGCGTAGGCAAGAACAGGAGAGGAGGAGCAGTGAGTCAGTTAGAGCAGAGAACTCCAGAGGGCTCAGTGAGGAGCAGACCTGTGGGGCAGATGCTGTCTAACAGCGCCCGCGCAGTGACTACAGACGGGGGAGAACGGTCAACTAGAAGTGCTGCCTGAAAGCCAGCTTCAGCTAGAGAGTGCACGGAGTGGGAAGTAAGGAGACTTCTAGAGAGAACCAGGCCCAACCGGGCGGCAGATCCCGAAGCGAGGATAGATTCACCTTTCCCTGCTAAACCTGCCGGTGTGGGGCTCTTACAGCCCACACCACAACAACCAAAAGCCGCAGCCACGTAACCGCAAGTAGGGCCCATAGGTCACAGGAGGCAAGAGGCTGGAGTGGCCTGGCCCGGGGAACAAGCACACGGCAACACAAGAAGGGGAGAGAGGCTTGGAGCATCTTCCCTGGGTGACCCCCATAGGGACTCAAAGTCGGGGTCACCCCAAACCACCAAGGGCTAAGGAAGGCGAGTTTGTAGTCACCCTCATACAGTCAGCCGGAAGGATACCTGGTTCCCACCTGGTTCATCCCAGCTACGCCCGGGTTACTCACCCTGCCACCTGAAGTGAGTAAAAACCCTGAAAGACACTCTGCCTGTGTGTGGTCATTCTGCGACTTGTGGTACTACAGCTTTACAAAGGGCCCTGGGGCTTGCCTCACTCTCAGGAGGCTACTACACCCGACTGCACCCACCATCAGCCCCAGGTGCCTCCTAATCTGCAGTGGCGGTCCCCTCTGACCGCAAATCTGAGAGTGGCGTCACGATCAAAACTGAAGATTCCCTACCTGTGACCAGCACCAGCTACGTGGAGTCCCTGAAGGTATGCACTGATACAACACCGGTGGGGCTTCACACTACCTCTGGCCATGATAGTATATGTATTCCCTTTTGCAAGGTCTATGTCTAATTGTCAGTTCTCTCTATTGTAGTGAGAAGAGACTAGATGTTATATTGTCTCCCATACATTGTAAACAGAAACAAAAAAATCCTGCTTCTTTCTCTCAGAAGCAGTAACAGCATGGAAGACATTATACAGTAGTACTGAGGGTTGGAATAAGTTAAATCACTCACTAATTTCCCTACAATCTATATGTCTGCCTCTACTTGTTTACTCACTGCCTCCGGTCCTTCTACCCCCTTACTTCTCCATAGAGTAAACTGCTGCCAAAAAGAGGATGAGGGTAAAACCGTCCTCACTGCCGAGTATCCAGGAATGTGATTTATGAAACGCTTCTTTTGGAGTGAAACTCATCAGTAGTTTTAACTGATTGTGAGTGATTAGGGCATCAAGACTATGCTTTTCTACATGTTTTGGGTAGAAAGAAAGACCAAGGGAAAACAGAGATAGATGCAAAACAAGCAGGGTTGAAGATGCACTGAACTGCTTGGCCACACCAAGGGTGCACTTGTAGTGGGTGGGCCTACCCCCTACTAGTTCAGCATAGTTACCCGGCATTGTTATTATTAAAAATGTTGAATTTTATTACTGTATGTGATTTTGTGTATTAGGGCACCCCCTAGTGGTCGGGTGGGACGGCTGTTGCCACCGGGGAGGAGGAGTCGGCCGGATATCTAGGGAGAGATTGTGTGTGTGTGAAAAGAAGGATCCGGGACAGCAGACAGGGAACACCTGCAGCGGCAAGTGTGAGAGTGTGAGTGGAACACCAGGGGACACCGGAGATAAGGAGGTGGACGCAACCTCAGGGTCTATTCCGCTGGTGTGGGTCCAGTGAGTGCTTGACCGGAGAGTGGGAGCTCAGAGAAGAGGAGTATCTAGGGCATATCCCCACCAGAGGGCGCGTTTGGGCAGGTTGTCCCCAGCTCCACCAAGATTGCCAGAATCTGCTGACCGGAGTGTTTTTATGTGTGAATAAATGTCAGTTTTTATGCATCTCAACTTTTGCCTGAAGACTCTTTGTGCATCGGCCGATGAAGATACTGACACACACTGTCCCAGCATTGAAGAAGTGATGAAGCCAGGGATGTGCCTTGAATACAGAGCTGCCACGACTACACAGCCAGAGGCCTCCCTGGCTGGTCACTTCACACTGAATGCCTGTGCTTGGTTTGAGTAGTCATTTTGTGCTGACAGATTCCCTTTATTGATGCTTTCACGTGTTGGTATTCTGCAGTGTTCCTATGCAGTTTTAAAAGCCAATATTAAGAGTAGATCAGAAAGGGAGGGGAATTATACCGTATTAGGCCTCTTTCACACTTGCCTGAAAAACACGCACGTTTTTCACGGACGTGTCAGAGGTGCGTATTGCCATCGGTGTGCTGTGTGTATGGCCTACGTGTGTTCTCTGTGTGTTATCCGTGATAACACACGGAGAAAGGGAACTTTCTGCTCCCCTGTCCCTGGCGTCGCTGTCCGTGGTGCTGATCTTCGGTCTCCGTTCCTGCTGACTCCCCACTGCTGCTGCTTCCGGCCGCAGTGAAGTGAATATTCAATTAGCATAATGAGCGGCGGTCAGAAGCAAGTGACAGCAGCGGCCGAGACAGGAGGGCTGGAGAAGGTGAGTAACGTTTTGTTTTTTTTCTCGCAGACACGTCTTTTCTCTGGTGCGTGTCACACAGAACACATCCGTGTGGTCCGTGTGTGTTACGTGTGACATGTTTGCGTTCCATGTGACACCCGTGATGCCGGAGAAAAACGGACATGTTGGCGTGAGAAACACACGGACACACGTAAGTATGGAACAGACACACGTTCCGTTCTAAAATACTTACATGTGTCCAAAACATTAGGAATACAAAGGTCTACGTGTGTACGTGTCTCCGGTACGTGAGAAAACTGCCAAACACTTACCAGAGGCTTGTACGTGTGAAAGAGGCCTAACAAAGATCCTACTTACCAAATTGTAATCCACTTTTATTTTTAGCTTATAAAAATCAATATGTCACAAGGATTGTACCACCCCATTTAATAGCAGAATGATTTAGGAGTAGATATGCAGTAAGGGGCTGTACCCCACCATGAGCATGTGTAAGATGGTGGTCAAGTTCCTGCCCCTGAAGACACCAAATGTGTTCACACACATATATAAGATATACAGTGTTGTTATGTTATGTAGGAATGTATAGTGTAAGGTGTTGTAATGTATAGGATGTAGTAGAGTTGAGAATGTTGCCATGTGGAGGTGTAGCAGTATTGAGGATGTAATGTATGTGTATTGGTATAAGGTGTAATGTTACGTAGTATACAGTGTGTCCACCCATATCCTGTCCACCGCCATTAACTTGAGAATGTCGTTAGCAATAGGCATAGAAGTGGTGTCAAGGTATAGTAAACTAGCCATGCGCTACGCAATGAAACCACCTATTGCACCACCTGGTGGAAAACAACGGAGTTAGCATTTTTATCTCGAAAACGGAACGAGATAGAGAAAAAAAGTGAATTACAAAGTTGTAGGGCATCATCAATTCAATACGAATCGATACCTTGCATATAGAAATGCTATGATTAGAACGTGTAAAACTCACAAGGCTGCGGACGTGAAGCGATACCTCATGGAGACCTTCCTACAAGTCATTGGGTATGGTGACTGCGTGAACTGGCCTCCATGCTCACCTAACCTGACCCCATTGGACTTCTTTCTGTGAGGTAACATCAAACAGCTGTTCAAAGTTTTAGTTTCCCAATTGGAGAGATACTGGTTGGAAATCAATTCCGTAAACCATCAAGACAAAGAAAAAACAGAACCAAATAGTTAAACTATTTGTTCTGAATTTAACCACATTCCCATTGGTGTGTTCAGGGTTCCAAAGAGGTTCCAGTATTTTCTTGAAAAAACTGGTCTCAGTAAAAATGTCTAGACCCAGCCAGAAAGTTCACAAAATCCATTATAAAAAATAAGAGTCCATCAAGATCAGTCCAGAAAAAAGTTTTAATTAAAGTAATAATTTCTTGGCTCCATTGTGAATAAAAGTTGTAACACGAGTGTGAATGGAGTCTATGGCCATGATTCATCAATACTGATGCTTTACACACCGGTATCGATGAGGGTAAAGTGCGAGGCTCCTGATCCATGTGGAGTCACATGCCTTTTAATGACTCGGGTGAGGTACAAAGTGGTGTGCGTTTCAGTGTGCATCACCACAATCTTATTCCAGTCAAGTGGAGTAAAATTTGTAGAATAGCAAACTTCGCTGCTCATCATGAATTTATGATCCGAGGTCGCCATGCCACTCAATGCTTCAGTCCCATTCCAGCGCTACACTTTTTAGGTGGATCTGGGAAAAACTGTTATAAAGACGACAAAGCAGCAATTTTTTTCGCGCAACTCTGCGCCATGGTGTGTCTTTGCCATATGTATCTTCTCATTTTATGGTTTTTATCAATATCACTTCCAAGGTTTAATTAAGGATTGTCACGTTTATATACAGTGTATATATATATATATATATATATATATATATATATATATATACAGTTAGGTCCAGAAATATTTGGACAGTGACACAAGTTTTGTTATTTTAGCTGTTTACAAAAACATGTTCAGAAATACAATTATATATATAATATGGACTGAAAGTGCACACTCCCAGCTGCAATATGAGAGTTTTCACATCCAAATCGGAGAAAGGGTTTAGGAATCATAGCTCTGTAATGCATAGCCTCCTCTTTTTCAAGGGACCAAAAGTAATTGGACAAGGGACTCTAAGGGCTGCAATTAACTCTGAAGGCGTCTCCCTCGTTAACCTGTAATCAATGAAGTAGTTAAAAGGTCTGGGGTTGATTACAGGTGTGTGGTTTTGCATTTGGAAGTGTTTGCTGTGACCAGACAACATGCGGTCTAAGGAACTCTCAATTGAGGTGAAGCCTCATCTTGAGGCTGAAAAAAAAGGTGAAGCCTTTTCCTGAGGCTGAAAAAAAAGAAAAAATCCATCAGAGAGATAGCAGACATGCTTGGAGTAGCAAAATCAACAGTCGGGTACATTCTGAGAAAAAAGGAATTGACTGGTGAGCTTGGGAACTCAAAAAGGCCTGGGCATCCACGGATGACAACAGTGGTGGATGGTCGCCGCATACTTTCTTTGGTGAAGAAGAACCCGTTCACAACATCAACTGAAGTCCAGAACACTCTCAGTGAAGTAGGTGTATCTGTCTCTAAGTCAACAGTAAAGAGAAGACTCCATGAAAGTAAATACAAAGGGTTCACATCTAGATGCAAACCATTCATCAATTCCAAAAATAGACAGGCCAGAGTTAAATTTGCTGAAAAACACCTCATGAAGCCAGCTCAGTTCTGGAAAAGTATTCTATGGACAGATGAGACCAGGATCAACCTGTACCAGAATGATGGGAAGAAAAAAGTTTGGAGAAGAAAGGGAACGGCACATGATCCAAGGCACACCACATCCTCTGTAAAACATGGTGGAGGCAACGTGATGGCATGGGCATGCATGGATTTCAATGGCACTGGGTCACTTGTGTTTATTGATGACATAACAGCAGACAAGAGTAGCCGGATGAATTCTGAAGTGTACCGGGATATACTTTCAGCCCAGATTCAGCCAAATGCCGCAAAGTTGATCGGACGGCGCTTCATAGTACAGATGGACAATGACCCCAAGCTACCCAGGAGTTCATGAGTGCAAAAAAGTGGAACATTCTGCAATGGCCAAGTCAATCACTAGATCTTAACCCAATTGAGCATGCATTTCACTTGCTCAAATCCAGACTTAAGACGGAAAGACCCACAAACAAGCAAGACCTGAAGGCTGCGGCTGTAAAGGCCTGGCAAAGCATTAAGAAGGAGGAAACCCAGCGTTTGGTGATGTCCATGGGTTCCAGACTTAAGGCAGTGATTGCCTCCAAAGGATTCACAACAAAATATTGAAAATAAAAATATTTTGTTTGGGTTTGGTTTATTTGTCCAATTACTTTTGACCTCCTAAAATGTGGAGTGTTTGTAAAGAAATGTGTACAATTCCTACAATTTCTATCAGATATTTTTGTTCAAACCTTCAAATTAAACGTTACAATCTGCACTTGAATTCTGTTGTAGAGGTTTCATTTCAAATCCAATGTGGTGGCATGCAGAGCCCAACTCGTGAAAATTGTGTCACTGTCCAAATATTTCTGGACCTAACTGTATATCTTTTGTTAGAAAACTTCTTTTTCAGATTTTTCCTGAAAAAGCCCATATGGATACCTGACATACAGGTCAGTTGTTTTTCATAGATTTTAATTTGTGCCTCACTACAAACAGAATGTGGTGTGAGCAATGGAGACTCGGCTTGTGCTTGTTCTCTACGGACATAATCGCAGGACCTTTTCCAGCAGAATCCTATCCGTGGGTGGGCATGACACACCGATATGTGAAGCCAGATATGAAAAGAGCTATTAGCTGACTGTAAGTCATTAGAGGAAAATCTTCTGCAGATGCCCTGATATCAGAATACTGTAGCAAAGAACAATAGCTCAGAATTGCCTTTCAGATGGTTTTTATATACGTCTTCTGTAAATGTTTTCATCTCGAGTATTATATTACTTCTATAGCAGATATCTTTTAATTGCCTCCAAGAGAGATGCATTAGGACTGGTAAAGCTATTTTCATCTGCACTTCAACACCAGGGAAGCCCACATGCCGCAGGAAAGCGCTCTGCCTTATGTTAATCCCACACAGTAAGAGAAAGCTGAACATTTTCATGTTGTAAAAAGCAGAGGAGAGTCTGGAGCATGTCGAGGTTGAAAGACACTTTCTGACAGTCAGGTTTGGCACATTCAATGTATCCGCATTTCATAATTGGGATTTTAGTACTTGGTGGGATAAAACTAATATAATTGTGACCGCCGTGCTCTGAAGTTGGGACATTCCAGTCTCTTTATACCTGAAGATTAATTGCTCTGAGTAAAAGCAAAATAATAAGCTGGTGGCTATGATACTTTTTAATGGTTAATGTGATTAAATGATGTTACATGTTCCAAAGGTTTCATTGCTGATAGTGCTCTTAAAAATGAAGGCTGCAGTGTGATTGGTGGCTATAGGAATATTAGGTATTAAGGCCGCTTTACACACAACGATATCGCTAGTGATCTCGTTAGTGATGTGACACGCTCAGATTGTTGTTACGATTTGCCGAGATTGCTCATAGGTCGTTTTGTAGCGGTCACACGTACACATCTCACAAACGACGCTACATCGTTCAGCGATATATTGTTTGACCAAGGCGGTCGTGTGGATGTTGTTCGTTGTTTGCAGGGTGTCAAACATAGCAATATCTCTGCTGCGTTCCAAGCGACGAACAATATTTTGAAACTGAATGACGTGTCAATGATCAACGATTTTCACCCTATTTGCGATCGTTCGGAGTAGCACGTAGGTGTCACACGCAACGACGTCGCTAACGATGACAGAAGTGCGTCACGAAAACCGTGACCCCGACAACATATCGTCAGATAAATCGTAGCGTGTAAACCGGCCTTTAATCTGCCCCTATGTTTTCAAGATTTCTGCTTGCTGTTAGTGAATTTTTTTTATATCTACAGTCAAAAAGTCTGCATATAATTAAAGTACTATATTTCTGCTAGAAGTGTGTTTTTTTTTTTTTGCAGTGTAATTAAAGAGGTTGTTCCCTTTTAATAAATGAATGTCGCTGTCGGCAGATAATTATAAAGTCACAAACTGTGCTGTACTCACCATTCCCGGATCCAGCAATGAGGCACTGCTGCTGCTCCTGGTACCAGGCATTGGCCCCGCTACTGACATCACGTTGATAGCCCAGCAGGCAATCAGTGAGCTCAGCGGCTCTGCTGGTATAGCCGGAACGGCCCTCTTTAGGCTTTGTGTGCACACTGAATATTAGGTACAGAAATGTTCATCACCATAAACTGCACCTTGTGGCAGAAAAAAAGCACCAAAAGGCATTTTTGGTGCTATTTTTTTGTAGTGAAATCATTGGCTGGAAGGGCTAAGAAATGCAGGAAAAAAAATGCACCAACAATTGACATGCTACTTCTTTTTTCTCCATCCAAAACTGCAAGGATAAAAAAAGCAACATGACAGGACTTTAGAATTCTCAATGACTTTGCTGGCATAAGGATAGACATGCAGTTTTGGGCAACAAACTGCACCAAAAACGCATAAAAAAATACAGCATGTGCACAAGGCCTTATAATCACTGAGCTAACTGATTGAATGGCAAGCTGTTGCCCCACAGTAAATGCCAGACACTAGGAGCAGAGGTTGAGGCTTAGGCCAGAGTCACACTTGCGAGTGCCTCGCGTGTAACTCGCGCGAGTCTCTCATTGAATCATCCGGCACAGACTCGCACTCTCCTGACAGGAGCGGGTCGATTGCATGTATGTCTATGCAGCTGAGATGCTCCTGTCCTGAGAGTGTGAGTCCATGCCGTGTGATTCAATGAGAGACTCGCGCGAGTTACACGCGAGGCACTCGCAAGTGTGACTCTGGCCTTAGGCTGGAATCACACTTGCGAGTGTAAAATCGGTCCGATTCTCATGCTAGAAAGTCGATTTCTGTTCACATTTCATCAGTGTGCTGTCAGTGTGCAATCATGCGTGAAATGTATTGAGAAAAACGCATGTCACTAGGATAGTGTATGTACCGTCCGTGTGACATCCGTTTTTTTCACGCACCCATAGACTTTCATTGGAGTGACTTGCACGTGAAACTCACCAAAACGCAGCCTGCTGCGATTTTTTTCTCAGTCCAAGTTAATTGCAAGTGTGAAGCCGGCCTAAGGCCAGAGTCACACTTGCGAGTGCCTCGCGTGTAACTCGCGCGAGTCTCTCTTTGAATCACCCGGCATGGACTCACACTCTCCGGACAGGACTGTCTCAGCTGCATAGACATACATGCAACCAACCCGCTCCTGTCAGGAGAGTGCGAGTCCATGCAAGGTGATTCAATGAGAGACTAGCACGAGTTACACGCGAGGCACACGCAAGTGTGACTCTGGCCTTACTGGTGAACTCAGTGTAGCATGCCAAATTAACCCCTTCTCACATTAAGCCCAGCTATAATTTGGCCCAAGCCAAGGTATACACCGGGGATTAACTATCCTAGGCAAAACTGTCCCCCGAGGAGAAAATAGCCTGAGCGACAATATACCCCTCCAGGCCAGAATATACCCATCTAACATGGAACCTGGGTATAATCTGGAACGAGGCCACAGTATACCCTTGGGAATAAACTCTATGCCCCGGGTGTAAAATATTACAGTACTTACATTGAACGGACAGTAGATGGTGCTGTCTTAGCAGTGCATAGTTAGAGTTATGCATTGTAACTTGTTATGTATGTTTCTCTCTGCTCTCTATGACACCAAACTAAGTGCAACAGATGGGGTGTATAATATGACCTGAGGGGTATATTTTGGTCTAGGCCAATTTATAACCTGGAGTATAATCTAGCCTAGGCCACTTTAACCCCCAGGTGTACATATACTGTACATTTTTCACAACATGTATTTTTGCAGCAAAGGTAAAATTGATTGCAAATACAATTATAAAAATATATGGGCAAACCAAGTAAACTAACATTGTTACAAATGGTTTCATAGCATATTTTAGTGAGTAGAACAAAGAATATTTTAGGATTTTGTTCACCATCAATCAAATGTATTAAAATGGTTGAACACATTTTTGGGTGTACAAATGTTGTGCACCAGTGTTATAAAGTATCTCATCTTCCGACTCCCTTCCGAAGTCCAGGCTCTTAATCTATAAGGATATGTGCACATGGGAGTGTTTCGAAGAGTTTTTGGAACCATAGCTAAGCAGAAACTCCAGGTTTTGGAAGAATTTTAAGGCTTTGTAAAGTTTTGCCTCATTTTCTGATCCAAAAACTTCTAAAAAAAAAAAACCTTTTACTCTTAGAAAGGATTAGTAACTGAACAAATTCAAGCACCTTAGAATGTACGATTAAAATTTTTTTTAATTTTATTAATATTCTTTCCTCTTTGAGACTATTTTGTTTCATGCGTTTTGAAACAGTAAAAAGCAGTGTACATTACATTATGGTAATGTACACTGATACTACACTGTCAGTATGAGTGAATTTTTACTTTGATTTAGAAAAAAAAATGAAAATGGCTTAAAAAAAGAATAATTTTTAAAGGTGGTTGAACCAGATTAATGGTTTCTGTTTTTCGGCGTGCGTTGGCCGAAACCTTGTTATTGCATTTCTACTTTATATGATGGGACCAATAACATTTTCTAGATAAATGGAGAGGAGTTTTGGTGCCTTGGATTCCATTATATCTTCTTCTGATGTTAAAGTCCCATCAGTTGTTATAAATTAATTTGTGATCATTTTTTTACATTTTGTCAATAGTTTAGATCAGTTGCTGAAAAAACTTAAACTTTTCTGAACAAGTTTGTTGTTATACTATTAAGGACCATATGTGAAACAATCTTGCAGCAAAAAAAGACTTAAATATACAAATAATATGGACCAAAGAAACTGCATTATTAATCTTCAGTTTCAGAATTTCATTTTAACTTAAATTCTACAAGGTTACAAATTAACCCTGGATATCTTATTACAGATTCAGCCAAATCTGACAGATTGCAGAAGAATAATTAATGGCTTAGGTAGTCTTCTAATTGGAACCATGGATTTAATCGTGACTTAACTTGTGACTGATTGGCCTTAAGCAACTTGAAAGAACAAACCTGTGAGGGAGACAGACAGAAAAATAAATGATTCTCTCCCGTTGCTTGAATTTGTAAATGTCACGTAGTAATGTTATTCCCTCACTCACTCCCTATACTTGTTTCCAAGTATCCAAACAATGACATATGGCATTGGTAGCTTCACATTAGTTTTTGGTAGACATTGTTCATTTTACATAAGTGAGTAATATTATAGTGAGTAGAATACTTAAAGTAAATTATTTTGATTAGTCTGATGTAAAATTAGTATTAAAGTGTTTTTCCAAAATAAAAAAAGATTTCCCTGGCTCATTGCTATTAAAGGTGGCTTTACACGCTACGAGATTGCTAAAGCGATCTCGTTGGGGTCACGGTATTTGTGACGCACATCCGGTCGCTTTAGCGATCTCGTTGCGTCTGACTCCTAGGAGCAATTTTGAATCGTCGCAAAAACGTTCAAAAATGCTCATCGGGGACACGCCCCCCTCTTCCCAATTATCGTTGCTGCTGCAGAAACCATGTTGTTTGTCGTTCCTGCGGCAGCACACATCGCTATGTGTGACGCTGCTGGAACGACAAACATCACCTCACCTCCGTCCACCGGAAAAGGAGGAAGGAAGGAGGTGGGCGGCATGTTCCGGCCGCTCATCTCCTCCCCTCCACTTCTATTGGGCGGCGATTCAATGACGCTGCTGTGACGTCGCTGTGACGCTGAACGAACCGCCCCCTCAGAAAGGAGATGGTTTGCCGGTCACAGCGACATCGCAGGGCAGGTATGTGTGTGTGACGCTACCGTAGTGATAATGTTTGCTACGGCAGCGATCACCACATATCAGCCGTATGATGGGGGCGGGTACTATTACGCTCAACATCGCTAGCATCGGCTAGCGATGTCACAGCATGTAAAGCCCGCTTAAGACACTCAATAACCCAACAATGTGATTTAAGAAGCAAAGAACCTGCTCTGCAAGGTCCCGTCTTGAATTATTGGAGTAGAGGTCAAGCATGCAAATCTTTTGTTATGCTTTCAAGTGTGGCAAGCAAATTGTGTGTCCAGGAGCTTTATGGCAGAGTCCTGGTATCCCTGCTCCACTTCCACTGCTACATCTCGTCACGCCCCCTTGGTTTTCGCCAGCCACTCACTTTCGTGCTGGGGAACCCTGGGAACTTCCAGTTCTGGCCACAGTCTTAGGACGAAGGGTGGGGCTTCAGCTTCACGCGCTTTTGGTCTGGAAGATGGCATTTTGGTGCCAAAGATGGCGGAAAATGGCGGGAACAGGATCTCGACATCGCAGCTTCACTTTTCAAGGCGCACGTCACCCAGGTTAGTGGGTCCTGTCCGAATCCTGTTTGTGACGCCAAAGTTGTCCCGGACATGTACAGCCCCAGCAGCAGTCGAACCGCTCGATCCGGGCATCGCTACTCATGGCTCAAGGGTCTCCGGACACGGGGGCTCGAGGTCACTCCGAAACGTGATGGGGGGTTATTTACAGGGGAGTTAGGTAGTTCGTGACGCCACCCGTGGTATGTGGTAATAAGGACTACCGCCGCTGTCATTGGGAGAACCCAGGGTGATGGAGTGGGGCAGCCAGATGACGTTACCCTCCACGGGTAGGGAAAGGCCCCGGGACCCTGAATGGTGGGATGGATTGCAGGGGGAGCGCAGACTCGCTGGTAGCAGGGGTTAATCAGGTACTCACTCAGAAGGAAAGCAGCCACTGACAACATGGTAAACCAAGTCTCTGGGTGCTACTGCCCTCATTGCGAGCTTGTCCTGGGTCCGCCCCCTGCAGCACTGCCTGATGGTCTGGGTCTGGTGCCTGCCTCCGTGCACAGAATTTAGAAGTGGCCCGTAAGCTTGAAGCTGTCCGGGCCTTGCTCCCTACTATGGGTAGAAAATCAGAAAAAACTGAGTCATATTCCAATTATTTTTTATATAAAATCTATATAAAATGATGTTGGAGTTCTTGCGGTTCATCCTTACACATAATTTTTTTGTTTTTAAAGATAGTTTTTTTTTTACAGAAACAAGGTACAGCCATGGGAGCGGCATGTGACCCGTCGTATGCCAACCTCTTCCTGGGACTGTGGGAGAGGGTCATTTTCAGCGGGGCAGATGCTGCTCCCCAGGTACAAGGATGGTACAGACGATGTACTGTTCATCTGGCAAGGTTCATCTTATGATTTACAGGAATTTATGACAGGATTGAACTGCAACAGCTCCAACATCAGACTCACTTACAAATTTGACAAACGTGAGATCGGGTTTTTGGATATAAAGATTCTAGTGCGGGCTGACGGTGTAGTCTATCCTAACCTATACAGAAAGGAGACAGAAAGGAGACCTCTGTTAATGCCCTCCTGCACGCCTCCTTGGCCCACATACCATCCACTGTCAGGGCTATTCCCATGGGCCAGTTCCTCAGAGCTAGGAGGATTTGCTCGTCAGGGTAACTTTTTGAGGAGCTGGCTGAGGACTTGAAAGACAGATTCATTGAGAGAGGTTATAGCAGGAGGAGCATTAGGAGAGGCTACCTTAGGGCAAAATCTAGGAATAGGAGGGCTCTCCTGATGCCTGCACCTAAAAAGTCATCTTCCGGAGAAATTCGTTATATATCCACTTACAATCACCAGTGGGGACGTATACGTGAGGTCCTACAGAGACATTGGTCCGTTCTCCTTACCGAGCCAATCCTAGCCAATTCCTTGCCTCCTTCTCCCTTGATGACAGCGAGGAGAAGTATGAACCTTAGAGACCATCTGGTCAAAAGCCACTATGTGGCAAAGGTAACTAACCCCCTGGGGGTGGGTAGGAGGAAAGTTGGGTTTTATCCATGAGGAGACTGTCGTGCCTGCCCAAATATGGTGAGGACCACCGTGTTTGAGTCAGCAGATGGGCACAGGGAGTTTAAGATATTAGACTACATATCATGCAGTAGTACATATGTGGTATACTATGCCACATGTACCTGCAATTTAATCTATGTAGGCCTCACCTCGAGGGAATTACGTGTTCGTGTACGCGAACACGTAAGAGATATTTTGGCGGCACGAACCACTGAGGAGCCGGCTCTCCTTAAACCCATCCCCAGGCATTTCCGGAGTCATCATAATTGTGACCCTGATGACTTTAAGGTTTGTGGTATTGAGCAAATTAGGATAGGGTCCAGAGGCAGGGATAAGAAGCGTATTTTGGCTCAGAGGGAGTGTCGTTGGATCCACATCCTGGGTACATTAAATCCCTATGGTCTGAATGAGCAACAGAGCTTTGCTCCGTTTTTGTAGATTTTTGCTATCTTGAGTCCTTAGTTTTAATCTGTGTGTTTTTTAGCTTTTATTCTTATTTCTTTCATCTTTTGTTCTTATTGTATAGGTAACTTGGGAATCGGTTCTTTCAATTGATGTCATCATCTCTATGGAATGAAAACAAGCACCTATATGCTGCTGGCATACTGCTATAATATGGCCTTATTTCCATATGTGACAATATGCTGTAATTTATGATATGGCTGTTATTCATTCCTGTATATGCTCCCCGTACCTATACTTACGTTGGTTACCTTTCTGCACTGTGTCTGTCTGTGTGGTGATTGCCTGCGCATGCATGGCGCTGGCTGGCAGTCGGGGTGCATCTCGGAAGGCCTCTGTGAATGATGTGGGCGGGACTGTTTGACGTCACCAGGGATTTCCCTGACCCGCTGCATCATTGTGAGGCCGGAAGTGACAGGCTTGTGGCATCTGCTCGCGCCGCGCATGCGCAATGAATGACAAATCGCCCCACAGTTAGACTGGGCTATATATAGCCCTGCATACAGAACTAACGTATGGCCCCCCGAGGAAGCCCTACGCGAAACGCAGCGTCGGGGCCCCCAGGACAGCAATTGCCGTGGAATCACCCAAATGGGTAAACACTAGTGATGAGCGAGTACTACAAAGCTCGGGTGCTCGAGGCTCAGGCCGAGCATCCCAAGATACTCGTGTACTCGGCCCGAGCACCGAGCCCAATGTTATCCTATGGGAGACCCGAGTATTTTTGTGAAATGACCCCCGGCAGCATGTAGAAACCTTAAAAATGGCACAAAAGTCTCAGAAGAGTGCTCAAATGACATGGCAACAGCATGGGGAAGACTCCTTGAAGCATTTATCACTCAAAAGTCACAGCTGTGAACAATTTTGTCCGCGTTTTACGCCATTTTTACGGACTCACCAGAAAACCTTCCAAAATGACACCAAAATGAATTTTCATGGCGGAAATGTTAAGGGAACATACCCAATAGTGAGATAGAGCTAATGTATGTTACTTTTTGAGATCAATACATGAAAGATTTTACGTAAAACATTGTGTGGCACTCCGATGTCCCTGAGAAGAGACGTACATAAAGGCCTCTGAGTCTAATGTGCCCATTTTGAGGAAGTGAGTCTTTGTAGTATTTTCCTTTGCCAGGGCAGTCCAAAATTGTGAGGTTCACCAATGCCCCTGCATACAGACGTGCATGATGGCCTGTAAACCTGAAGTGCCCATTGTAAGGAAGTGGGTCTATTGTAGTATAGCCCTTAGGCAGGGCAGCCAAAAATTGGGAGGCTCCTTGTTGTCCCTGGATAGAGACGTGCATGAGGGCCTCAAAACATTAAGTGTCCATTGTCAGGAAGTGGGTGTATTATAGTATAGCCCTTTGGCAGGGCAGCCAAAAATTGAGAGGCTCCACGTTGTCCCTGGATAGAGACGTGCATGAGGGCCTCAAAACATTAAGTGTCCATTGTCAGGAAGTGGGTGTATTATAGTATAGCCCTTTGGCAGGGCAGCCAAAAATTGGGAGGCGCCACGTTGTCCCTGGATAGAGACGTGCATGAGGGCCTCAAAACATTGTTCCCATTGCAAAGGAGCGGGTCTCCTGTTGTTGTAATGTCCATTCTGCAAAGAATGGGCGAAAAAATTTACCACTGGGGGTATACCTGAAACAAAGGCCTAACTATTGTAACGGTCATCATGGTGGCGCATGAGGAGAAGGAGGAGCAGTCCAGCGATTATCCAAAGTCCAGAAGTGTGTACCCATGGGTGACTGGAGGTACATGGCAAATTCCCGTTACAAACTTTAAATTCCGCTCTCATTTGCTGGTGGTGTGGTGAAGTCTGGCCCAATCCAACCCTTGTTCATTTTGATCAGAGTCAGCCTGTCAGCATTTTCAGTTGACAGGCAGGTGCGTTTATCTGTAATGATTCCACCTGCGGCACTAAAAACACGCTCTGACAAAACGCTAGCGGCAGGGCAGGCCAGGACTTCCAAGGCGTAGAGAGCCAATTCATGCCACGTGTCCACCTTGGATACCCAATAATTGTAAGGCACAGAGGAATGTCGGAGTACAGTTGTTCGATCTGCAAGGTACTCCTTGAGCATCTGGGCAAACTTAGGATTTCTTGTGGCACTACCCCGCACCTCAGGGGCTGTGGTACATGAGGGGCTGAGAAAACTGTCCCACATCTTAAAGACTGTTGCCCTACCTCTGGCGGATTGGACTTGTGCCTCTCTCGGCTGTACGCCTTGGTTGTCCACTGATTCCTGACCTATGCCGCTAGCGTTTTGTGAGGGGAATGCTTTGCCTACTTCCGTGAATATGGCCTTCCGGAACTGCTGCATTTTGGTTGACCTCTCCGCCTCGGGAATAAGAGACATAAAGTTCTTCTTGTAGCATGGGTCTAACAGTGTTACCAACCAGTAATGATTGTCGGCCAAGATGTTCTTAACGCGAGGGTCACGAGACAGGCAGCTTACCATAAAGTCAGCCATGTGCGCCAGACTCTTAACAGCCAGGACTTCAGGAGCCTGACCAACACGATGACTGAACATGCTGTCCTCCTCCTCCTCCTCCTCATCTACCCTGTCCTCTGGCCAGCCACGCTGAACCGAGGATATGACTGGTGTGCATGTCATATCCTCAATTTGGCCGGACAGTTGCTCCATGTCTTCATCCTCCTCCTCGTCATAGTCCTCCACTGCACGTTGTGATGAGACGAGGCTGGGCTGTGTGTTATCACCCACACCCACTACTGTTTCTTGCTGCAACTCATCGCGCTCCGCCTGCAATGCATCATGTTTGTTTTTGAGCAGAGACCGTTTTAGAAGGCAGAGTAGCGGTATGGTGACGCTAATAATGGCGTCATCACCACTCACCATCTTGGTGGAGTCCTCAAAGTTTTGGAGGATGGTACATAGGTCGGACATCCATCTCCACTCCTCAGGTGTTATGTGTGGAGTTTGACCCATTTCCCGACGGCTTAGGTGATGCAGGTACTCAACAACTGCCCTCTTCTGCTCACATATCCTGACCAACATGTGCAGAGTTGAATTCCAACGCGTGGGGACATCACACACCAGTCTGTGAGCCGGAAGATGCAAACGGCGCTGAAAGCTGGCAAGGCCGGCTGAAGCAGTAGGTGACTTTCGAAAATGTGCAGACAGGCGGCGAACTTTTACCAGCAGATCAGACAGCTCTGGGTATGACTTTAGAAACCGCTGAACCACGAGGTTGAGCACATGGGCCACGCATGGAACATGTGTCAGCTGGCCTCGCCTCAAAGCCGCCACCAGGTTCCGGCCATTGTCACACACGACCTTTCCTGGCTTTAGGTTCAGAGGTGTGAGCCAGTGATCTGCCTGCTGTTTCAGAGCAGTCCACACCTCTTCTGCATTGTGGGGTTTGTCACCTATGCAGATTAGCTTCAGCACAGCCTGTTGCCGCTTCGCCGAGGCAGTGCTGCAGTGCTTCCAGCTTGGGACTGGTGTGGAGGGTACAGTGGATGAGGATGCGCAGGAGGAGGAGGAGGCTGAAGAGCATGACATTCCGGAGCTGTAGAGTGTGGGTGAAACCCTGACTGAGGTAGGGCCTGCAAACCTTGGTGTGGGAAGGACGTGTTCCGTCCCTCGCTCAGACTGGGTCCCAGCTTCCACAATATTAACCCAGTGTGCCGTCAACGAGATGTAGCGGCCTTGCCCACAAGCACTTGTCCACGTGTCTGTGGTTAGGTGGACTTTGGGTGAAACAACGTTGTTCAGGGCACGTGTGATGTTTTGTGACACGTGGTTATGCAACGCGGGGACGGCACACCGGGAGAAATAGTGGCGGCTGGGGACCGAGTAACGTGGGACAGCTGCCGCCATCAGGTCGCGGAATGCTTCTGTCTCCACCAGCCTAAAAGGCAACATTTCCAGCGCAAGCAGTCGCGAAATGTTAGCATTTAGAACTGTGGCATGTGGGGTGTTGGCAGTGTATTTGCGCCTGCGATCAAAGGTTTGCTGAATGGATAACTGAACGCTGCGCTGGGACAAGGACGTGCTTGATGATGGTGTTATTTCTGCGTAGGCAACTGCAGGTGCAGGACCGGAGGAGGCTTGTTCGCAGGCAGCATGGACAGGGGATTGGCTCGCATGCACAACCAGCGAAGACGTAGCAGTGACATCAGCAAGCACTGCTCCTCGACTCTGTTGTACTTCCCACAAAGTTGGGTGCTTGGCTGACATGTGCCTGATCATGCTGGTGGTGGTCAGGCTGCTAGTTTTGGTACCCCTGCTGATGCTGGCAGGTGTTGCAAATGGCCTTTTTAGAATCATCTGGAGCCAACTTAAAAAACTGCCAGACTCAGGAAGACCTAACATTTGTACAGGCACCTTGTGTCATGTTGTTGTTCCGGGGAACGGTTGCCTGACTTCTGCCTGGAGCCACCACCCTGCTTCTTACTGCCTGTTGGGATGCTACGCCTCCCTCCCCCTGTGCACTGCTGTCCTCGCTCTGCATATCCTCCTGCCAGGTTGGGTCAGTTACTGGATCATCCACCACGTCGTCTTCTTCTTCCGCACCCTGCTCCTCCTCCTGACTTCCTGACAATTGTGTTTCATCATCGTCCACCCCTTGTTGAGACACGTTGCCAACTTCGTGAGAACGTGGCTGCTCAAATATTTGGGCATCTGTACATACGATCTCCTCATGACCCACTTCAACATGAGCTGGCGAGAGGCCAGAATGTGCGAATGGAAACGTGAACAGCTCTTCCGAGTGTCCAAGTGTGGGATCATTAATGTCCTCGGACGTGTACTCAGCCTTGTGGTAGGAAGGAGGATCAGGTTCTGAAATGTGCGATGCAGTATCACGGCTACTGACACTTGACCGTGTGGAAGACAGAGTGTTTGTGGTGGTGCCAATCTGACTGGAAGCATTATCCGCTATCCAACTAACAACCTGTTGACACTGGTCTTGGTTCAAGAGCGGTGTACTGCTGCGGTCCCCAAGAATTTGGGACAGGACGTGCGAGAGACTAGATGTGGCCCTTTGTTGTGGCGAAATTAGAGCTTGCCCACGACCTCGGCCTCTGCCTGCACCACCATCACGTCCACTTCCTTGTTCCTTGCCAACGCCCTTGCGCATTTTGCAATGCTGTGCTGACGTGTATTCACTAGACTTGTGCGTTATATCCAAGTTTGTGCAAATCGTGCACCTGTACGCTGCCACCGACAGGCACACACGTGCGGTTTTTAAATGCAAGCACGGACGCACTAAGAACCTAACAGGTTTTTAGGAGCAAAAATTAATGAGAAGTCTGACACTATCAGCCACTGCTGACTGACGTGTATTATTCACTAGACTTGTGCGTTATATCCAAGTTTGTGCAAAACCTGTACCTGTACGCTGCCACCGACAGGCACACACGTGCGGTTTTTAAATGCAAGCACGGACGCACTAAGAACCTAACAGGTTTTTAGGAGCGACAATTACTGAGAAGTCTGACACTATCTGGACTGTTTTAGACTGTGTACACCAGCCCCAGATATGATGAAGGCTGGTATACGGTCACCACTAGGAATGGCTATATACCCTGCCTGCCTGCCTGCCTGTATACTGCTTCAATAGTCCTGACAAGGACTCTTCTGGTCACTAGCCTGTATTCCGACCTGGCTATACCCTGCCTGTATATAGCAACAATAGTCCTGAGAAGGACTCTGCTACTGTACTCCGACCTGGCTATACCCTGCCTGCCTGTATACAACTAGAATAGTCCTGAGAAGGACTTTTGGTCACACTGTTTGCAGCCCTGCTACGGAAATAGCTATAAAGGGCCGCAAACCTTTCCCTGAAGCAGCGACACTCTCCCTGCACTGACTGTCTAGATGGCTGTGAGCAGAGCACAGCGTGCCCGCCGGTATAAAGGCTCGGTCACGCTGTGCGGGCCGGCCAATCACTGCAAT
Source organism: Anomaloglossus baeobatrachus (assembly GCF_048569485.1). NCBI lineage: Eukaryota > Metazoa > Chordata > Amphibia > Anura > Aromobatidae > Anomaloglossus > Anomaloglossus baeobatrachus. The sequence continues at coordinate 121,700,842 of NC_134358.1, forward strand.
TCCACAACTAACAGGGCTGTGGCATTGCAGTGGTCTGCCAGCCAATCCCTGCATGAGGGCTGGCTCTCAAAAGAGCGCAAACATGCAGGGATGAAGACCACGAGTACAGCACGAGTATCGAGAGATTACTCGGTCCCCGCCGAGTAGCCCGAGTACAGTGATACTCGTGCGAGTACCGAGTAGTAACAAGCATGCTCGCTCATCACTAGTAAACACTAGTGATGAGCGAGTACTAAAATGCTCAGGAGCTCGAGGCTCGGGCCGAGCATCTCAAAATACTCGTGTACTCGGCCCGAGCACCGAGCCCAATGTTATCCTATGGGAGACCCGAGTATTATTCTGAAATGACCCCCGACAGCATGTAGAAACCATAAAACTGTAAATTAAAAAAAAAAACCGTGCGTGTGTGGGTAAGCGTGCATATATATATACACGCGGAGTGGAGTGCGGGAGGGGTCGTAGCCGAGCGGGGAAGTGTCGGGCTAAAGGCACGGTCATGCTGTGCGGGCCGGCCAATCACTGCAGTTCCACAAGTAACAGGGCTGTGGCATTGCAGTGGTTTGCCAGCCAATCCCTGCATAAGGGATGGCTGTAAAAAGAGTGCCAACATGAAGACCACGAGTACAGCACGAGTATCGCGAGATTACTCGGTCCCCGCCGAGTAGCCCGAGTACAGTGATACTCGTGCGAGTACCGAGTAGTAACAAGCATACTCGCTCATCACTAGTAAACACAGATGATTTATTCTACCTCTAGTCACCTTGTGATTGCAGCATGGCGCCAGCAGCTCAGCGGGCTCTATTATCTCATGTGTGACCATTCACACATGAGTCAACCACCTTTGGTTTAATTTTTCTTTATACTGTGCCAGCATTGTGGGGACTACTGCCTGTACTGGTGATTTAGCACACGGATAGGCTTGGAGCACCATGCATACCTGTTATTGGTATTACCTATGAAATGCATGTGTCGCGGGCGGGGAGGGGACGCTGCGCTCACCACGCTCGGGTCCGGCGCTGCTGCTGCTCGGTGGCTCGAACGGTGGGCCGGATCCGGGGACTCGAGCGGCGCTCCTCGCCCGTGAGTGAAAAGGGGAATGGTTTTGGGGATTTATTGTGCGTGACGCCACCCACGGTTGTGGTGAGGTTGTGACACCACCGCTGCTCTGGACGGGGATCCCGGGAGCGATGACAGGGAGCAGCTTGGATGTTGTTCTTCCCTCCGTGGGTAGGGGGATTGGTTGCCCCAGGGCCCGGTGAGGGAGGGAATGCAGGCGGGTTACGGGGCCTGGTAAGGTGCAGGGTCGCGGGGGCAGCGCGGTGCTGCACGGCACAGTGGTACTCACTCAGCCAATGACGAATGCAAAGTCTCCGGTAATACAAACGGCTGGATGGACGGGTCCCACAGACGGCTGCGGTGGTTCTTCTCCCGGTAGGTTGGTGGTGACTGCCTTTCCCTGCACCTGTGTTATGTTCTCGGTTCTGGTGGCTTCCCACCGGTAACCCGCTCCCCAGATGGATGGAGGCTGAGGGAGCCCCTTTTGCCCGCAGGCTTTGGCCCTGGGAACTGTAGCCTTGGCAGTGACTGTATTTCCCTTCACGGTTTGAGCTGTTGCCTTCAATCGGGTCTTGACTGCTGGGAAACCCCGGATGTTCCCTTCGCTAACGGATTTGACCGGTTTTACGGCGACTCCTAGCCTGGTCGGGGTCCGTAGGCCCTGTCGAATGGTGCTGGCTTCTCTTCGCTCCCCGATCCGGTACCGGCGGGCCACCGCCCGTCCCCGGTCCTTATGGTTCACGTCAATCAGCCCCTCCTGCAGACGGTCACCACCGTCTGCCAACCTTGCTGTCAAGTGCCCGGACCACGTACCCGGACACGGCCAGTCAGTTCCTCCACTACCACTTCACTTCTCGACTCCACTGCACTCTCCACTTCAACTCAACTCAACTCCTCACTTCAACTCCTCACTTCAACTCTCTTCCTTTTCCCGCCTACAGGACTGTGAACTCCTTGGTGGGTGGGGCCAACCGCCTGGCTCCACCCCCTGGTGTGGACATCAGCCCCTGGAGGGAGGCAACAAGGATTTTTGTCTGACCTAGATGTGCCTAGCCGGGGTGTGGGGTGTGTTGTTGCAGTACCTGTGACGTCCTGGCTTGTCCAGGGCGCCACATTCCCCCTTAGTAAAATGCAGACCGTCCGCGGGCTGCCCGTCCATCACCGGTTTTACTTTTTTTTTTAACTGCAAAAGATAGAAAACGGTAAAAACATGTAAAAGTCACAAACATTTCACAACGGTACGGCTTCCGCTCTTCTCCCACCCAAACAACCTGGCCCTGATGCTGCCCCTAAGAAGTGGGCAGCACCCCTTGACCCCAGTCCAGAACCAAGCTGCCCAAGTGGGTACAGTCTCTTTCAGGGGACCCGCGTCCATAGGGACCCCTGAACCCCTGGAGGATCACCACCGGTTACGGTAGTGGCAGGCCTGGGCCATCCCTTTCCTCCAGGCCCATCCTCCAAATCAGCCTCTCCGGAGGCGGTAACGGTTTAAGCCAAATACTTACATCCCACAAGTTTGTGGTTGCCCTGCAAGTTCTCGGGCTTGTCCGTAAGCAGTTCCTTACGCAGCGGTTGCAGAAAGTCCCTACGGGGACTAGTTGCCGGCAACGGCCGGTTTAATCACGGTTCCAATCAGATAAACTTCAGTTGATCCATCTTATCATTCAAACTTTTAACGGTACTGGTGGTCCCAACGGAAACAACTTCCGCTGACTTCACTGTTCACTTTCGTCCTCCTCACCCGGCCCTGGGTGGAAGAACACGGGTACCAGCCCCTCCAGCGCATAGCAGGCGCGACGAGGAAGGGCCTCCCGGTATCCGTTATTTCCGCTCCGGGGGATGTATGTGGCCTCCATGCCATACAGGGTGATGACTCCTTCGTCTTCCTCCGAAACAGGCTCTGTGTCAGGTCCGGAGTCACTGTCATCTGTCCCTGCACCAGGCGGGTTGTCGCCAGCTGCCGCAGTCTCCGGGCTCACCACTCTTTCGGCTACCGTTACAAGGGGGTGTACGGCAGATGGACCAGCAGCAGCGGGGTGCACGGGCAGGGAAGACGGAGGCGGCATGGGGGCCAGGGGTAGACCGGGTCCCTCAGCCGCAGTGGCCGGTCCCTCGGGGACACAGGGGCGTGGGTCACTCACTAGCTCCTCCATCATGGCCTCCATTCCGTACACCCTGGGGACCGCAGCTACCTCCTCCGCGGTCCACTGCTCCATCAGCAGACATATCTGACTCCGGTAGCGCTGACAGATCCCCGCCGTTCGGGCCCTGAGCCACACCGCTGTTCCGGGCACCGGCTCCGTAACCTCTGCGTAGCTGGACAGGGCGGACATGTTGGTACCGGTACTTTACAGGAACCAGCAGATCGCAGAGTCCTGGCGTCCCTGCTTCCACAGCCGTGAGCTACATGCGGCCAGACGCCATCCGTCCCCCTTAGTCTTTTTCCGGCTCCTCCTCTATAGGGGCGGGGTTTCGGCTTTCGCGCCTCCACTGCTCGGGAAGACGCTCGAGCGGGGATTTTTCGCGCCCAAAATGGCGGCTTCTCAAAATTTTCGGCCGGACACCTCCGGCGGTCACAAGGCGCACCTCTACCAGACGGCAGAACGGTAAGATCCTGTTCGTGACGCCAAGTTGTCGCGGGCGGGGAGGGGACGCTGCGCTCACCACGCTCGGGTCCGGCACTGCTGCTGCTCGGTGGCTCGAGCGGTGGGCCGGATCCGGGGACTCGAGCGGCGCTCCTCGCCCGTGAATGAAAAGGGGAATGGTTGATTTATTGTCCGTGACGCCACCCACGGTTGTGGTGAGGTTGTAACACCACCGCTGCTCTGGACGGTGATCCCGGAAGCGATGACAGGGAGCAGCTTGGATGTTGTTCTTCCCCTCCGTGGGTAGGGGGATTGGTTGTCCCGGGGCCCGGTGAGGGAGGGAAGGCAGGCGGGTTACGGGGCCTGGTGAGGTGCAGGGTCGCGGGGGCAGCGTGGTGCCGCACGGCACGGTGGTACTCACTCAGCCAATGATGACTGCAAAGTCTCCGGTAATACAAACGGCTGGATGGACGGGTCCCACAGACGGCTGCGGTGGTTCTTCTACCGGTAGGTTGGTGGTGACTGCCTTTCCCTGCACCTGTGTTATGTTCTCGGTTCTGGTGGCTTCCCACCGGTAACCCGCTCCCCAGCTTGGATGGAGGCTGAGGGAGCCCCTTTTGCCCGCAGGCTTTGGCCCTGGGAACTGTAGCGTTGGTGGTGACTGTATTTCCCTTCACGGTTTGAGCTGTTGCCTTCAATCGGGTCTTCACTGCTGGGAAACCCCGGAGGTTCCCTTCGCTAACGGATTTGACCAGTTTTACGGCGACTCCTAGCCTGGTCGGGGTCTGTAGGCCCTGCCGAATGGTGCTGGCTTCTCTTCGCTTCCCGATACGGTACCGTCAGGCCACCGCCCGTCCCCGATCCTTACGGTTCACGTCAATCAGCCCCTCCTGCAGACGGTCACCAGCGTCTGCCAACCTTGTTGTCAAGTGCCCGGGCCACGTACCCGGACACGGCCAGTCAGTTCCTCCACTACCACTTCACTTCTCGACTCCACTGCACTCTCCACTTCAACTCAACTCAACTCCTCACTTCAACTCCTCACTTCAACTCTCTTCCTTTTTCCGCCTCCAGGACTGTGAACTCCTCGGTGGGTGGGGCCAACCGCCTGGCTCCACCCCCTGGTGTGGACATCAGCCCCTGGAGGGAGGCAACAAGGATTTTTGTCTGACCTAGATGTGCCTAGCCGGGGTGTGGGGTGTGTTGTTACAGTACCTGTGACGTCCTGGCTTGTCCAGGGCGCCACACATGGTGGGTGCTTTCACACCTGTTGGCAGTGTGACCCTGGTGCTGGCCAGTCTCCACCCCTTATAAATACTGGGTTGTCTCCTGTGTCCGTGGTCTAACACAGCTACAATGATTTACCTTACTTGATTTGCCTAAACGCTGCTTGCTTGTGTACATGCTGCCATCTGTGCATATTTGACACTGTTCTTCTCAAGAATCCCATTCCATGACAACTGCTGCCCTATCTTCTTGCACTTTATCTCCCCCTATTACTTTGTTTGTCTACATTTTTATGGATTATGAATTATATTTAATAAATTGTGTAGATTTTATATAAAAAATAATTGGAATATGACTCCGTTTTTTCTGATTTTCTATATTGCTTGGAGTCTCCACATGCGAGTTCTATAATGTGTCGGATGTAGTGATGAGCGAGCATGCTTGTTACTACTCGGTACTCGCACGAGTATCACTGTACTCGGTCTACTCGGCAGGGACCGAGTAATCTCGCGATACTCGTGCTGTACTCGTGGTCTTCATTTCTGCATGTTGGCGCTCTTTTGAGAGCCAGCCCTCATGCAGGGATTGGCTGGCAGACCACTGCAATGCCACAGCCCTGTTAGTTGTGGAATTGCAGTGATTGGCCGGCCTGCACAGCGTGACCGAGCCTTTATACCGGCCGGCGCGCTGTGCTCTGCTCACAGCTATCCAGACAGTCAGTGCAGGGAGAGTGTCGCTGATTCAGGGAAAGCTTTGCGGCCCTTTATAGCTTTTTCAGTTGCAGGGCTGCAAACAGTGTGACCAAAAGTCCTTCTCAGGACTATTCTAGTTGTATACAGGCAGGCAGGGTATAGCCAGGTCGGAGTACAGTAGCAGAGTCCTTCTCAGGACTATTGTTGCTATATACAGGCAGGGTATAGCCAGGTCTGAATACAGGGTAGTGACCAGAAGAGTCCTTGTCAGGACTATTGTACCAGTATACAGGCAGGCAGGCAGGCAGGCAGGCAGGGTATATATAGCCATTCCTAGTGGTGACCGTATACCAGCCTTCATCATATCTGGGGCTGGTCTATACAGTCTAAAACAGTCCAGATAGTGTCTCACTTGTCTGTAATTGTCGCTCCCCAAAAAAACCTGTTAGGTTCTTAGTGCGTCCGTGCTTGGTTTTTAAAACCGCACATGTGTGCCTGTCGGTGGCAGCGTACAGGTGCACTTGTGTGCAATTTCCACAAACTTTGATATAACGCACAAGTAGTGAATACACGTCAGCACAGCATTGCAAAATGCGCAAGGGCATTGGCAAGGAACAAGGAAGTGGACGTGATGGTGGTGCAGGCAGAGGCCGAGGTCGTGGGGAAGCTCTAATTTCGCCACAACAAAGGGCCACATCTAGTCGCTCGCACGTCCTGTCCCAAATTCTTGGGGACCGCAGCAGTACACCGCTCTTGAACCAAGACCAGTGTCAACAGGTTGTTAGTTGGATAGCAGATAATGCTTCCAGTCAGATTGGCACCACCACAAACACTCTGTCTTCCACACGGTCAAGTGTCAGTAGCCGTGATACTGCACCGCACATTTCTGAACCTGATCCTCCTTCCTACCACCAGGCTGAGTACACGTCCTCCTCGGACATTAATGATCCCACACTTGGACACTCGGAAGAGCTGTTCACGTTTCCATTCACACATTCTGACCTCTCGCCAGCTCATATTGAAGTGGGTCATGAGGAGATCGTCTGTACAGATGGCCAAATATTTGAGCAGCCACGTTCTCATGAAGTTGGCAACGTGTCTCAACAAGTGGTGGACGATGATGAGACACAATTGTCAGGAAGTCAGGAGGAGGAGCAGGGTGCGGAAGAGGAAGACGACGTGGTGGATGATCCAGTAACTGACCCAACCTGGCAGGAGGATATGCAGAGCGAGGACAGCAGTGCACAGGGGGAGGGAGGCGTAGCATCACAACAGGCAGTAAGAAGCAGGGTGGTGGCCCCAGGCAGAAGTCAGGCAACCGTTCCCCGGAACAACACGACGACACAAGGTGCCTGTACAAATGTTAGGTCTTCCCGAGTCTGGCAGTTTTTTAAGTTGGCTCCAGATGATTCTAAAAAGGCCATTTGCAACACCTGCCGTGCCAGCATCAGCAGGGGTACCAAAACTAGCAGCCTGACCACCACCAGCATGATCAGGCACATGTCAGCCAAGCACCCGACTTTGTGGGAAGTACAACAGAGTCGAGGAGCAGTGCTTGTTGATGTCACTGCTACGTCTTCGCTGGTTGTGCATGCGAGCCAATCCCCTGTCCATGCTGCCTGCGAACAAGCCTCCTCCACTCCTGCACCTGCAGTTGCCTACGCAGAAAGAACACCATCATCAAGCACATCCTTGTCCCAGCGCAGCGTTCAGTTATCCATTCAGCAAACCTTTGAACGCAGGCGCAAATACACTGCCAACACCCCACATGCCACAGTTCTAAATGCTAACATTTCACGACTGCTTGCGCTGGAAATGTTGCCTTTTAGGCTGGTGGAGACAGAAGCATTCCGCGACCTGATGGCGGCAGCTGTCCCACGTTACTCGGTCCCCAGCCGCCACTATTTTTCCCGGTGTGCCGTCCCCGCGTTGCATAACCACGTGTCACAAAACATCACACGTGCCCTGAACAACGCTGTTTCACCCAAGGTCCACCTAACCACAGACACGTGGACAAGTGCTTGTGGGCAAGGCCGCTACATCTCGTTGACGGCACACTGGGTTAATATTGTGGAAGCTGGGACCCAGTCTGAGCGAGGGACGGAACACGTCCTTCCCACACCAAGGTTTGCAGGCCCTACCTCAGTCAGTGTTTCACCCACACTCTACAGCTCAGGAATGTCATGCTCTTCAGCCTCCTCCTCCTCCTGCGCATCCTCATCCACTGTACCCTCCACACCAGTCCCAAGCTGGAAGCACTGCAGCACTGCCTCGGCGAAGCGGCAACAGGCTGTGCTGAAGCTAATCTGCATCGGTGACAAACCCCACAATGCAGAAGAGGTGTGGACAGCTCTGAAACAGCAGGCAGATCACTGGCTCACACCTCTGAACCTAAAGCCAGGAAAGGTCGTGTGTGACAATGGCCGGAACCTGGTGGCGGCTTTGAGGCGAGGCCAGCTGACACATGTTCCATGCGTGGCCCATGTGCTCAACCTCGTGGTTCAGCGGTTTCTAAAGTCATACCCAGAGCTGTCTGATCTGCTGGTAAAAGTTCGCCGCCTGTCTGCACATTTTCGAAAGTCACCTACTGCTTCAGCCGGCCTTGCCGGCTTTCAGCGCCGTTTGCATCTTCCGGCTCACAGACTGGTGTGTGATGTCCCCACGCGTTGGAATTCAACTCTGCACATGTTGGTCAGGATATGTGAGCAGAAGAGGGCAGTTGTTGAGTACCTGCATCACCTAAGCCGTCGGGAAATGGGTCAAACTCCACACATAACACCTGAGGAGTGGAGATGGATGTCAGACCTATGTACCATCCTCCAAAACTTTGAGGACTCCACCAAGATGGTGAGTGGTGATGACGCCATTATTAGCGTCACCATACCGCTACTCTGCCTTCTAAAACGGTCTCTGCTGAAAAACAAACATGATGCATTGCAGGCGGAGCGCGATGAGTTGCAGCAAGAAACAGTAGTGGGTGTGGGTGATAACACACAGCCCAGCCTCGTCTCATCACAACGTGCAGTGGAGGACTATGACGAGGAGGAGGATGAAGACATGGAGCAACTCTCCGGCCAAATTGAGGATATGACATGCACACCAGTCATATCCTCGGTTCAGCGTGGCTGGCCAGAGGACAGGGTAGATGAGGAGGAGGAGGAGGAGGAGGAGGACAGCATGTTCAGTCATCTTGTTGGTCAGGCTACTGAAGTCCTGGCTGTTAAGAGTCTGGCGCACATGGCTGACTTTATGGTAAGCTGCCTGTCTCGTGACCCTCGCGTTAAGAACATCTTGGCCGACAATCATTACTGGTTGGTAACACTGTTAGACCCACGCTACAAGGAGAACTTTTTGTCTCTTATTCCCGTGGAGGAGAGGTCAACCAAAATGCAGCAGTTCCGGAAGGCCATAGTCACGGAAGTAGGCAAAGCATTCCCCTCACAAAACGTAGCGGCATAGGTCAGGAATCAGTGGACAACCGAGGCGTACAGCCGAGAGAGGCACAAGTCCAATCCGCCAGAGGTAGGGGAACAGTCTTTAAGATGTGGGACAGTTTTTTCAGCCCCTCACGTACCACAGCCCCTGAGGTGCGGGGTAGTGCCACAAGAAATCCTAAGTTTGCCCAGATGCTGAAGGAGTACCTTGCAGATCGAACAACTGTACTCCGACATTCCTCTGTGCCTTACAATTATTGGGTATCCAAGCTGGACACGTGGCATGAATTGGCTCTCTACGCCTTGGAAGTCCTGGCCTGCCCTGCCGCTAGCGTTTTGTCAGAGCGTGTTTTTAGTGCCGCAGGTGGAATCATTACAGATAAACGCACCCGCCTGTCAACTGAAAATGCTGACAGGCTGACTCTGATCAAGATGAACAAGGGTTGGATTGGGCCAGACTTCACCACACCACCAGCAAATGAGAGCGGAATTTAAAGTTTGCCATGTACCTCCACTCACCCATGGGTACACACTTCTGGACTTTGGATAATCGCTGGACTGCTCCTCCTTCTCCTCATGCGCCACCATGATGACCGTTACAAATTGCAATACTTAGGCCTTTGTTTCAGGTATACCCCCAGTGGTAAATTTTTTCGCCCATTCTTTGCAGAATGGACATTACAACGACAGGAGACCCGCTCCTTTGCAATGGGAACAATGTTTTGAGGCCCTCATGCACGTCTCTACCCAGGGACAACGTGGAGCCTCCCAATTTTTGGCTGCCCTGCCTAAGGGCTATACTATAATACACCCACTTCCTGACAATGGACACTTAATGTTTTGAGGCCCTCATGCACGTCTCTATCCAGGGACAACGTGGAGCCTCCCAATTTTTGGCTGCCCTGCCAAAGGGCTATACTATAATACACCCACTTCCTTACAATGGGCACTTCAAGTTTACAGGCCCTCATGCACGTCTCTACCCAGGGACAACGTGGAGCCTCCCAATTTTTGGCTGCCCTGCCAAAGGGCTATACTACAATAGACCCACTTCCTTACAATAAGCACTTCAAGTTTACAGGCCCTCATGCACGTCTCTATCCAGGGACAATGTGGAGCCTCTCAATTTTTGGCTGCACTGCCAAATGGCTATACTACAATAGACCCACTTCCTTACAATGGGCACTTAATGTTTTGAGGCCCTCATGCACGTCTCTATCCAGGGACAACGTGGAGCCTCCCAATTTTTGGCTGCCCTGCCAAAGGGCTATACTATAATACACCCACTTCCTTACAATGGGCACTTCAAGTTTACAGGCCCTCATGCACGTCTCTACCCAGGGACAACGTGGAGCCTCCCAATTTTTGGCTGCCCTGCCAAAGGGCTATACTACAATAGACCCACTTCCTTACAATGGGCACTTTAAGTTTACAGGCCCTCATGCACGTCTCTGTTAGGGCCAGATGGACGGGCAGACCCGGGAGGTGGATCCACTGGGCCGAACTCCCCGTTGAGGGAAAGGAGTTCGGTAGCCGGAGCACTTTAGGTAGCAGGACAGTCCGTGCACTGGAACACAATGGAGAAGTCCCTGGGACCACGAGGTTACTGATGGTGGTCCGGGTGACGGAGCTCAGGTTCGGAAGCCGAGATGATGTCAGGCGGGGTCCGGAACCGTTGGAGCAAGATGACGGGTCACCGCAGGGAACCGAGATGGTACGGACTGTCAGGATGGCAGATGGGCAGCGTTCGGGGTTCGAGACACAGCAGGACCGGATGGCGATGCAGGATCGGCTCTAGAAGACAGAGAGGTAAGTATCTCACAGAACACAAGGAGACCTGACTCCTAGCTTGGGAAAACACGAAGAACAGGCCCCGCTCCCTTGGACATTAACCCCCTATATACCCTGTACCGGTGTGCCTCATTTCCTGTCAGTGGACACTGGCCCTTTAAGAAAGGGTCAGTGACCGCGCGCGTGCCCTAATGCGCATGCGCGCGGCCCGGGTGCCAGAAGCCATGGCAGGAAGCTGAGAGGAGGACGCAGGAGAGCCGGCCAGGGACTGGGAAGCCGACGGGCGCCGGGAGCGGGGACCAGGGGGCCTGGGGAGCACGGACACCGGAGGCTGGAGAGTGGGAAGCGTGGCAGGTGAGCCGGGGAGTGGAGCAGAGGACCCGGGGAGTGGAGCAGAGGACCCGGGGAGGGGAGCAGAGGACCCGGGGAGTGTGACAGTACCCCCCCCCGCCCCCCTCCCCGCAACCGGGACAGGAAGGCACGGATCAGAGGAGTGCCCACGTTCTCCCTGGGCTCCCAGGACCTATCCTCAGGGCCATACCCCTCCCAGTCTACCAGGAAGAACTGTCGACCTCGTACGGTCTTCATGGCCACGATATCCCTTACCGCATAGATGTCGTCCTCAGCAATAGGAGGAGGGGCCGGACTGGCGGCAGCGGAGAAGGGACCAAGGACAACCGGCTTGAGCAGAGACACGTGGAAGGAGTTGGGTATCCTCATCGTGGCCGGGAGCTGTAGTTTGTAGGAGACCTCATTGATCTTGCCGAGGACTTTAAACGGTCCGATGTAGCGAGGTCCCAGCTTGTAGGATGGTATCTTCAATCGGATGTATTTGGAAGCAAGCCAGACGAGATCTCTCGGAGAGAAACACGGAGGATCCAGACGTCTCTTGTCCGCGTGTCTCTTCATCCGCAGGGATGCACGTGCAAGGGAGGCCTTAACTGAGTCCCAAATGGATGTAAAGTCACGGAGTACTGCATCAGCAGCAGGGATGTCCGAGGAAGAGGATACAGGCAATGGGACAGACGGCTGAAGTCCGTAGACGACATGGAAGGGAGAACTGGAGGAGGACTCACTGACGTGGTGATTATGGGAGAATTCAGCCCAAGGAAGAAGCGTGGACCAATCGTCATGATGGGCGTTGACGTAGTGACGTAAGAAAGAGGTCAATATCTGATTGACCCGTTCCACTTGGCCGTTCGACTGAGGATGATAGGCCGAAGAAAAGTCCAGAGTCACTCCCAGATGTTTACAGAGAGCCCTCCAGAAGCGGGAGGTGAACTGAGTTCCTCTGTCGGACACTATGTGTGATGGAAAGCCATGCAAGCAGAAGATGTGATGTATATAGGCGTCCGCGAGTTCCTGGGCAGAGGGCAGTCCAGCCATAGGAACGAAATGGGCCATTTTAGAGAACCGATCCACCACGGCCCATATGACTGTGTGTCCGGAGGATAATGGCAAGTCTGTAATAAAGTCCATCGCTATGTGTTGCCAGGGAACTGATGGTATGGGCAGAGGCAAAAGACGGCCATATGGCAGGTGTTTGGGAGTCTTGTTCCTGGCACAGGAGGAGCAGGCAGAGACAAAAGCAGCGACGTCCGTGCGAAGGGATGGCCACCAGTAATGACGTACAATGGCACTCCATGTCCTCTTCTGACCTGCATGACCGGCTGTTTTCGAGGCATGGCCCCAGTGTAACACTTTTTTCCTGTCGGTCTCAGAGACATAGGTCTTCCCAGGCGGTATCTGGGCCAGGGTAACAGGAGCCACCGGAATGATCTTACTAGGACAGATGATGGGTTGGGATGTCTCCTCCTCCTGCTCCATGGGCATGAAAGACCTAGACAAGGCATCAGCGCGTACATTCTTGTTCGCGGGTCGGAAATGAAGCTGGAAGTCGAACCGGGCAAAGAACAAGGACCACCTGGCTTGCCGTGGGTTCAGTCGCTGAGCAGTCCGCAGGTATTCCAGGTTTTTGTGGTCCGTGTAAATAATGACGGGGTACACTGCTCCTTCCAGAAGATAGCGCCATTCCTCCAGAGCCAGTTTGACTGCTAATAGCTCTCGGTCACCGATGGTGTAGTTGCGTTCAGGCGCAGAGAAGCTCTTGGAGAAGAAACCGCAAGTCACCATCTTCCCGGAGGAGGACTTCTGCATGAGCACTGCTCCGGCTCCCGAGGAGGAGGCATCCACCTCTAAGGTGAACTGGCGGTTTAACTCTGGACGGTGGAGTACAGGAGAGGAGGCAAAGGCTCGCTTTAGAGAGCCAAACGCGGCGTCGGCCGCAGGTGACCAGTCCTTGGGATTAGCCCCCTTCTTGGTTAGGGCGGAAAGAGGAGCAGTCAGAGCCGAGAAGTGAGGAATAAACTGGCGGTAATAGTTGGCGAATCCCAGAAAGCGTTGGATTGCCTTCAGTCCAGAAGGAGGAGGCCAGTTGAGAACAGAAGAGACCTTCTTTGGATCCATCTGCAGTCCGGTATCGGTGATGAGGTAACCCAGGAAGGGGAGAGAAGACTGTTCGAAGACGCACTTCTCGTACTTGGCGTACAGACGATTCTCTCTTAGTCTTTGTAGAACCTGTTGCACGTTCTCTCGATGGGTCTGGAGGTCCGGAGAGAAGACAAGGATGTCATCCAGATATACCACCACACATACGTAGAGAAGGTCCCGGAACACATCGTTCACTAATTCTTGGAAGACTGCTGGTGCGTTACACAGGCCGAAGGGCATCACGCAGTATTCATAGTGTCCATCGCGCGTGTTGAACGCGGTCTTCCATTCATCCCCTGAGCAGATACGGACCAGGTTGTAGGCACCCCGAAGATCCAACTTGGTGAACACACGAGCTCCTCTGAGCCGATCAAACAATTCGGGGATGAGCGGCAGGGGGTACTTGTTTTTTACGGTGATTAGGTTCAATCCCCGGTAGTCTATACATGGGCGTAGGTCGCCCTCTTTCTTCTTCACGAAGAAGAAGCCTGCTCCAGCAGGAGAGGAGGATCTCCGAATGAATCCCTTAGCCAGGCTCTCTGTGATGTACGTAGACATGGCCCTTGTTTCGGCTGGAGACAGTGGATATATCCGTCCTCGAGGTGGTGTAGTACCCGGGAGCAGGTCAATGGCACAATCGTATGGACGATGTGGCGGAAGTACTTCGGACTCCTTCTTATCAAAGACGTCCACGAAGGACCAATAGGCTGAGGGCAGTCCCGGTAGGGACTCAGGAACCGGAGGTCGCCGGATAGGTTGTATGGTCTTCAGACAGGTCTCATGGCAAGAAGACCCCCATCGAGTGATATCGCCAGTGCCCCAGCTGACGGAAGGCTCGTGTGTCCGCAACCAAGGAAGGCCCAGCAGGATTTGATGTGACATATGTGGGAGAACGTAGAGAGTGATGGTCTCGGTGTGCAGAGCGCCGATACGCAGTTCCAGCGGCTTGGTGATCCAGGAGATGGTGTCAGAGAGGGGTCTCCCATCCACAGAGGCAATCACCAGAGGTTTGGCGAGTGGAGTAACAGGCACCTGGTACTTGTCCACAGTGGCCTGCTGGATGAAATTGCCTGCTGCCCCAGAATCGAGGTACGCCTCAGCCGTAAACCGCGTCTCTCCCGTGGTCACTTGCACAGTCCATGTAACTGGGTCTGAGAGAGTCCCAGCACCTAGGGTGGCCTCTCCTACCAACCCTAGGCTTTGGAGTTTCCCGGTCTCTCTGGGCAGGCGCGTAGCAGGTGTGTGCCCTCTCGGCAATAGAAGCAGAGACCCTTGGCGAGCCGCTCTGCTCGACGTTGTTCAGACTGACGTACACGGTCGATCTGCATAGGCTCATGGACGGAGACACCAGAGGCCGTTGACTGGAGTACGGCGGGCTTCTGTGGAGGAGAGGAATGTCTTACCGGACGTCTCTCACGGGACACCTTTTTGGACCGTTCCTGAAAGTGTATGTCCACTCGAGTCGCTAGGGTAATCAGGGCGTCCAGGGTGGACGGTACGTCACGTCCAGCCAGCTCATCTTTGATTCGACCTGAGAGACCTTCCCAGAAGGTGGCGGTTAGGGCCTCGTTATTCCACCCGAGTTCTGAAGCCAAGGTGCGGAAACGGATGGCGTATTGACCCACCGTCAGAGGTCCCTGACGTAACCGGAGAAGAGATGAAGCAGACGCGGAGGCGCGTCCGGGTTCGTCAAAGGTGCTGCGAAAGGCCTGCAGAAACTCCTGGAGGTTTTTGGTCATAGGGTCCTCCTTCTCCCACAAGGGGTTCATCCACGCCAGTGCCTCGCCCTCTAGGTGAGACATGATGAAGGCGACCTTGGCTTGGTCGGAGGCAAACAAATGTGCCAGCTGCGTGAAATGGAGGGAGCATTGGTTTATAAACCCCCTGCAGGTCTTGGGGTCTCCGGCGTACCGGGGTGGTGAGGCCAAACGAAGTCTGGAAGTATCTGAAAATGTCGCCACGGGAGCTGGAGCCGTGGATTGACTAGTGGAAGCCCGGGATGCTGAAGACGTAACTGCCTCTTGTAGCGTGTTCAGGCGGGTGTCCACAGAAGACATGAATTGCAACATGCGGGTCTGAGTCTCACGCTGGCGTTGGAGTTCCTCCTGTACGGCTGCTAGTGCTGCAGCGGGATCCATGGCCTGTTCTTACTGTTAGGGCCAGATGGACGGGCAGACCCGGGAGGTGGATCCACTGGGCCGAACTCCCCGTTGAGGGAAAGGAGTTCGGTAGCCGGAGCACTTTACGTAGCAGGACAGTCCGTGCACTGGAACACAATGGAGAAGTCCCTGGGACCACGAGGTTACTGATGGTGGTCCGGGTGACGGAGCTCAGGTTCGGAAGCCGAGATGATGTCAGGCGGGGTCCGGAACCGTTGGAGCAAGATGACGGGTCACCGCAGGGAACCGAGATGGTACGGACTGTCAGGATGGCAGATGGGCAGCGTTCGGGGTTCGAGACACAGCAGGACCGGATGGCGATGCAGGATCGGCTCTAGAAGACAGAGAGGTAAGTATCTCACAGAACACAAGGAGACCTGACTCCTAGCTTGGGAAAACACGAAGAACAGGCCCCGCTCCCTGGACATTAACCCCCTATATACCCTGTACCTGTGTGCCTCATTTCCTGTCAGTGGACACTGGCCCTTTAAGAAAGGGTCAGTGACCGCGCGCGTGCCCTAATGCGCATGCGCGCGGCCCGGGTGCCAGAAGCCATGGCAGGAAGCTGAGAGGAGGACGCAGGAGAGCCGGCCAGGGACTGGGAAGCCGACGGGCGCCGGGAGCGGGGACCAGGGGGCCTGGGGAGCGCGGACACCGGAGGCTGGAGAGCGGGAAGCGTGGCAGGTGAGCCGGGGAGCGGAGCAGAGGACCCGGGGAGCGGAGCAGAGGACCCGGGGAGGGGAGCAGAGGACCCGGGGAGCGTGACAGTCTCTATCCAGGGACAATGTGGAGCCTCTCAATTTTTGGCTGCCCTGCCAAAGGGCTATACTACAATAGACCCACTTCCTTACAATGGGCACTTCAAGTTCACAGGCCCTCATGCACGTCTCAACCCAGGGACAACGTCGAGCCTCCCAATTTTTGGCTGCCCTGCCAAAGGGCTATACTATAATACACCCACTTCCTTACAATGGGCACTTCAAGTTTACAGGCCCTCATGCACGTCTCTACCCAGGGACAACGTGGAGCCTCCCAATTTTTGGCTGCCCTGCCAAAGGGCTATACTACAATAGACCCACTTCCTTACAATGGGCACTTCAGGTTTACAGGCCATCATGCACGTCTCTATCCAGGGACAACGTGGAGCCTCCCAATTTTTGGCTGCCCTGCCTAAGGGCTATACTACAATAGACCCACTTCCTTACAATGGGCACTTCAAGTTCACAGGCCCTCATGCACGTCTCTACCCAGGGACAACGTGGAGCCTCTCAATTTTTGGCTGCCCTGCCAAAGGGCTATACTACAATAGACCCACTTCCTTACAATGGGCACTTCAAGTTTACAGGCCCTCATGCACGTCTCTATGCAGGGGCATTGGTGAACCTCACAATTTTGGACTGCCCTGGCAAAGGAAAATACTACAAAGACTCACTTCCTCAAAATGGGCACATTAGACTCAAGAGGCCTTCATGTACGTCTCTTCTCAGGGACATCGGAGTGCCACACAATGTTTTCACGTAAAATCTTTCATGTATTAATCTCAAAAAGTAACATACACCAGCTCTATCTCACTATTGGGTATGTGCCCTTAACATTTCTGCCATGAAAAATCATTTTGGGGTCATTTTGGAAGATTTTCTGGTGAGTCCGTAAAAATGGCGTGAAACGCGGACAAAATTGTTCACAGCTGTGACTTTTGAGTGATAAATGCTTCAAGGGGTCTTCCCCATGCTGTTGCCATGTCATTTGAGCACTCTTCTGAGACTTTTGTGCCATTTTTAGGGTTTCTCCATGCTGCCGGGGGGTCATTTCACAAAAATACTTGGGTCTCCCATAGGATAACATTGGGCTCGTTGCTCGGCCCGAGTACACGAGTATCTTGGGAGGCTCGGCCCGAGCTTCGAGCACCCGAGCTTTTTAGTACTCGCTCATCACTAGTCGGATGTATTTAATTGCATCCCTACTATGGGTAGTAGAGGAGCTTGCTCTCAAAAGCTCATGCTTGGGATTTCAGTGGACTGCTTTGTTTGGAAAGCCCTATCCCCCTCGTTGTGCTAGTGCCCCCAATCTCTGAGCTTCGTGGGAAGAGTTCATGAAGGCTCTGTCCTCTGCAGGTTAATTGCCGGGTTGCTTGAAGCCTCTCCCCGACCTAGGGTCTAGTACCCCGATGTGCTTTTGGCCCCAGACTGGCTATTGGACTGCAGCTGCCAACCGTCCTTTTTGACTAGCCAGGCACCCAGTCCCAATATCCAGCGATCGGGTCTCCGACTGCTTCGGGTCCAGACCACCGTCTGCAACCCAATCTGCTTCTGCTCTGGGAGCGCCAACTCCCAGCTTCCCCGAGCTCCTCGCTGCTCGAGGGCTACCATTCAACTGACTTGTCACCTCCCACCTCTCTGCTTGACCCCTAGGTGGGCGGCCCTATTCCAGCTTAGCAGCCCACTGATGTGCCTGACAGGGTGTGGTGCGAGGTGTGATTGGAATTTTGGATGCTGGTGGAGGCAGTACTGCAAGTTGGGAACCCAGAACCATGGGGGGGTTGAGTCTTGCACTGGGAGATAAAGAGCGTGCAGTACCCTGTGATGACCTGACTAGTCCAGGGGTGTCACAATACTCCTTCCATTTCAATATGATCGCTTGCACAGTGCTCCTTGGGATGTTTAAAGTTTTGGAAATCTTTTTGTAACCAAATTCAGCTTTAAACTTCTCCACAACAGTATCACGGACCTGCCTGTTGTGTTACTTGGACTTTATGATGCTATCTGCGCTTTAAACAGAACACTGAGACTATCACAGAGCAAGTGCATTTATACGGAGACTTGATTACACACAGGTGGCTTATATTCATCATAATCAGTCATTTAGGACAACACTGGATCATTCAGAGATCCTCAATGAACTTCAGGAGTGAGTTTGCTGCACTGAAAGTAAAGGGGCCGAATAATATTGCACGCCACATTTTTCAGTTATTTATTTTTTTAAAAAGTTTAAAAATCAGCAATAAATTCAACTTCAAAATTGTGTCCCACTTGTTGATTCTTCACCATAACGTTAAACTTTTTATCTTTATGTTTGAAGCCTGAAATGTGGGAAAAGGTTGAAAAATTTCAAGGGAGCCGAATACTTTCGCAAGGCACTGTAAGCAAGTTTGCAATTGACTTGCTTTTTCCATCTGCTGTCATCTTCTCGCAATGAGTGCTTTCGTCTTTCATAGTGTACAGCTTGTTTCCATGGAGCTCAACCTCCAAACCCTGACCCAGAGTGCATAGTAGTTACTTTCCCGAAGAAAGGTTAACTCTTAGCTAGATATGAGTGAACTTTTGGAAGTTCGATTTGGAGGGCATAGTTGAACCTTAAATAAAGTTTGGTTTGTGACCCTGACATGATCCAAACCTCAATGGAAGTCAGTAAAATGGGAAGTTTGTGTCTCTGCCCACATGCAGCCAAGCCATAAGCAAAACACTTCCAGGGGAGGGTGGGCAGGGTTTTTAATTTTTTTGTGTGTGTGTGTCTGTGTGTGCACATTACATCTGATCACATTATTTTACCCGCAGTGTGAGCCGTTCAAACACTGCACGCGGCTTGCACAGGGCTGAGCATCAATCCTACCCAAGCACAGCGCTGCTCGCTTGAGTGGTTTGCACTCGTAACTCACTCGAACTTCGAACCCGAACTTTGTCTTTTTGGTAGTCAGTTTCCGAACACGAACTCGAACCTCAGGTTCGCTCATCTCTACTGTTAGCATCTGAGTCAGCTCTCACCATCCCACTAATTTCTATGTTAGCTGCTGATGTCTCTCCCCCTTTCTCTTCTCACTCTCATCTTCTGAAGAAATGCAGATATAAATCACCAGCCCTGCAGTTTCACAGCTGCTGATCTCACAGATCTTGGCTCTGCTTTGGCTCTCTGTCAGAACTGTCTGCTTGTTCAACTGCCCTGTTATCTCTAAGTGCAAATATATAGTGATTGCAGTGTACCTTTCAGAACAAACCACTGACACAGATGAATGTATTGAATGTATTATAGTAAAACTTGTGCTGTGCTTTATAGTTCTACTAATACTGCAGTTCCATTCACCAGAGCTGTCACTCAAGGAGAGCCCACAATGCTAGATACCAGGAAGTAAGGGTACCGTCTCACTAATCGACATACCAGCGATTCCGATCACGATACAACCTGGTCAGGATTGCTGGTGCATCGCTGCATGGTCGCTGGTAAGCTGTCAATCAGGCATATCTCACCAGCGACCAGCCACCAGCGACTCTGCGCTTGGTAACCAGGGTAAATATCGGGTAACTAAGCAAAGCGCTTTGCTTGGTTACCCGATATTTACTCTTGTTACCAGCGTACACCACTTAGCGCTGGCTCCCTGCACACGTAGCCAGGGTATACATCGGATTACTAAGCAAAGCGCTATGCTTAGTTACCCGATATTTACCCTGGCTACGTGTGCAAGGAGCCAGCGCTAGCCGGTGTACGCTGGCAACCAGGGTAAATATCGGGTAGCCAAGCAAAGCGCTTTACTTAGTTACCCGATATTTACCCTGGTTACCAGCGTACGCTGCTTACCCAGAGGCGGTGCTCGTTGGTCTCCCGCAGTCAAACACGCCCATGCATGTTGCACAGCTGGAGACCAACGAGCAAAAAATGAACCAGAACAGTGTGTAACGATCAGCGATTTCACAGCAGGGGCCAGGTCACTGCTTAAGCTGGTGTCACACACAGCGACAACGACAACGACGTCGCTGCTACGTCACCATTTTCTGTGACGTTGCAGCGACGTCCCGTCGCTGTCGCTGTGTGTGACATCCAGCAACGACCTGGCCCCTGCTGTGAGGTCGCCGGTCGTTGCTGAATGTCCAGCTTCATTTTTTCATCGTCACTCTCCCGCTGTGACACACACATCGCTGTGTGTGACAGCGAGAGAGCGACGAAATGAAGCGAGCAGGAGCCGGCACTGGCAGCTGCGGTAAGCTGTAACCAGCGTAAACATCGGGTAACCAAGGGAAGTCCTTTCCCTGGTTACCCGATGTTTACGCTGGTTACCAGCCTCCGCTCTTGCTGCCAGCGCCGGCTCCTGCACTGTGACATGTGGCTGCAGTATGCATCGGGTAATTAACCCCATGCATACTGTAGCAAAGAGAGCAAGGAGCCAGCGCTAAGCAGTGCGCCGGCTCCCTGCTCTCTGCACTGTGACATGTAGCTGCAGCACACATCGGGTTAATTAACCCGATGTGTACTGTACCTAGGAGAGCAAGGAGCCAGCGCTAAGCGCGGCTCCCTGCTCTCTGAACATGTAACACAGCGACGTTATGATCGCTGCTTCTGCTGTGTTTGACAGCTAAGCAGCGATCATAACAGCGACTTACAAGGTCGCTGTTACGTCACCGAAAATGGTGACGTAACAGCGACGTCGTTGTCGCTGTCGTTTAGTGTGAACCCAGCTTTAGTGTCACACACAGCGAGATCGCTGATGAGGTCACTGGTATGTCACAAAACCTGTGACTCAGCAGTGATCTTGTTAGCGATCTCCCTATGTGAGAAGTACCCCTAAGGAGAATGTAAGGAGATTACATTGTTCTGAACTGCTCAAGTGAAAACTTGATAATACTCCTTTAATGTTTGTTCTTTATTTCCCAGGGCACCCCTTTAGGAATAAAGGTAGGTTTACACAAGGATTTTGAAGCAGATTCTGACCCAAAATCAATGTAAAATGCCACTTGATATACACATTTTATAAGACTATGGATTTTTTTTAGGAACACACTACTTTAGTGCACATGTTGCATTTTTTTGTATCTTTTTTTCAGCATGTTTGAGGGGCCTCTACCTGAACAAATGCTCCAGACAATGAAAAGAAAAGAAGCAGAAAATAATGTCCGATACACAAGGACAATGTAAAAACCAGAAAACTCTAAAATCACTAAGAATCAGGTTTGCGTGAAGATTTTTCTTACTCCAAATCAGTATGTGACCCTACCCTTAATGAAGTGCTGGACACAGATAGAAGAGTGTCCCTGCACAAGAACAGTACATGGGCCCCTTGCAGTCCGATAACTTATCATAACACACAATTCCATCTTGTTTTGAAGTGGAAGGGCATTCCTTTACCTTATGGGCCTCTGGTCGGCAGTAGAGATTGTACCAATGATATGTTCGCCTCTGGTAAGATTTCCATCGACAATGCAGTAATGCTCGCCTTGAGCAAGCATTCATGTGTTCATTATGAGAGAGCTACAGCCAGAATAATCTAAAGGTACCGTCACACTAAGCGACACTCCAGCAATCCCACCAGCAATCTGACCTGGCAGGGATTGCTGGAGCGTCGCTACACGGGTTGCTGGTGAGCTGTCACACAGGCAGATCTCACCAGTAACCAGCGACCAGCCCCCAGCCAGCAGCGACACGTGGAAGCGATGCTGCGCTTGGTAACTAAGGTAAATATCGGGTAACCAATCCCATATTTACCTTGGTTACCAGCGCACACCGCTTAGCGCTGGCTCCCTGCACTCCTATCCAGAGTAAACATCGGGTTAATTACCCGATGTGTAGTCTGGCTATGTGTGCAGGGAGCAGGGAGCTGGCACTGGCAGCGTGAGAGCAGCGGACGCTGGTAACGAAGGTAAATATCGGGTAACCAAGGAAAGGGCTTCTTGGTTACCCGATATTAACATTGGTTACCAGCGTCTGCCGAAGCCAGCTCCCTGCTCACTGCACATTCAGTTGTTGCTCTCTCGCTGTCACACACAGCGATGTGTACTTCACAGCGGGAGAGCAACAACTAAAAAATGGTCTAGGAAATTCAGCAACAACCAGCGACCTCACAGCAGGGGCCAGGTTGTTGCTGGATGTCACACACAGCAACATCGCTAGCAACATCGCTGTTGCGTCACAAAAGTCGTGCCTCAGCAGCGATGTTGCTAACGATGTGTCTTAGTGAGACATGGCCTTAAGAGTGACTTATCTCTTAGGCAAACAAATGATCAGGAGATTTAATTCTGCCAAATCCATAGGTCACACAACTCAATCTGTCTGGGACAGTCAGAGGGCATCCATACACATTAGATAGTTGACAGGTTTAGATGACAAAGATAAAAATGGGCCCTTGTGCAAAAAACAGTATTTGGACCCTTTGCAGTCAAATAGTTCTTTGTGAAAAAAACAAAAAAAACAAAAAAAAAACAAAAAACAGAAAATGTCCGTCACCAATATCCACACACACAGCTTCACTATACACGCCACAATGTGTGGTACAGCAGGGAAGCTAGTGAGGAGAGAAACCAAACACAGTGGTGGAACACCACCAGGGACAGCATCAAACAATCTTCAGCAAAAAAAGAACAAAAAGGTGGCATTCACCAAATGGTAATCTTCATTTATTTAGTAAAAGGGGACATCAAAAAGCAGGGAGGAATGCAGGGAGCATTAGAGATGACGGCGGCCGTTTCGCACTCATGGCGCTTCATCGGATCCAGACTCACTAAAGCGACACCCCACTTCCTTTTCATGCTCACATGAAAAGAAAGTGAGGGGGTGTTGCTTTAGTGAGTCTGGACCCGATGAAGCGCCCGTGAGAGCGAAACGGCCGCCGTCATCTGTGACGCTCCCTGCATCCCTCCCTGCTTTTTGATGTCCCTTTTTCTAAATAAATGAAGATTACCATTTCTGAGTGCCACCTTTTTTCTTCTTTTTTTGCTGAAGAGTCAAATAGCTCTATCTATGACAGAAGGCGTTTGCTACTTTTGGAGGTGTCAGTGGCCCTCTTTAACTCTTGGGCCCCTGTGCGGCTGCACTGGTTGCACCAAAGTTATGTCTGCCCTTGACGTAATGGACAAATAGTTAATGCATGCACACAATGATCTTCTGCAAATAGGTCACTAGACATGTTATTGCCTGAGACGTAGAAAACCTAAGTATAGATAAGCAATATGATTGGAAAATCTTTAACTATTGCTGGATATAGGCAAACTGATCACAGTTCGGGAGCTTCGATTGCCTAACACTGAGCTTCACAGTTGGTAAATTGATTAATCCATCTCTTGTAATAGCTAAATATTTGACACAAACTATGACTATTGAAATGGGAGAATTGATTCCTCATCTTCAAACCCAAACAGTGCTTGATCTAACTTTGTACTTTGCAAGTGACAATGCTAAAAATAGGACTTACTTGGAAAACTTCGTCATGCACCACTGATTTGTTCTGCTTTCAACATTGGTTGGCATTTACATCAGTAAGAAAAAACACAAGAGAACCTTCTCCTGTATTCTTACCTATAGAAATTGATGTAAACTTCAAATATGCAATGTTTACAAGCATAAAATGTCTGCAACTAATTGAGTTACTAGTATAAAAAAAAAAAAATGAAAGGAAGCACAGAATTTACATTATTTTTTCCGAGAGGCAGCATTGATATACAGTCGGGGTGCCCAAAGTAACTAGAAATGAGCGGACCCGTGGAAGTTCGGTTCTGTGGGTTAAGCCAGACTTTAGATAAAGTTCAGTTTTGGACCTGGACTTGACCTGAGTCTCAATGAAAGTCAGTAATTGGGCAGTTCAGATCTCCACCCACATGCAGCTAGCCATGATCAGATCACTTCCGGGGGCATGTGGGCAGGGTTTTTCCATTTTTTTCTTTTTGCCGCACACTACATGCGATCATGCTGTTGTTACCCCCGGTGTGCGCCAATCAAACACTACAAGAGGCTCGCACTGGGCCGAGCAGTGAACCTACCTGAGCACAGCGATGCTTGCTCAAGTGGTCAGCATATGTAAAGAACCCAATATCTAAACTCAAAGACTGTTTTTCTGGAAAGTCTGTCTTCGGTCCGAACAGTGAACACCACA
Source organism: Anomaloglossus baeobatrachus (assembly GCF_048569485.1). NCBI lineage: Eukaryota > Metazoa > Chordata > Amphibia > Anura > Aromobatidae > Anomaloglossus > Anomaloglossus baeobatrachus. The sequence goes on from NC_134358.1 coordinate 121,725,124, forward strand.
CCTCAGGTTCACGCATCTCTAAAAGTAACAACTAAGTGGCTGAAACAATGGTAAAATGTATCAAACTTGCTGGAAAAATGTTTCAGTCATTATATAATTTATTTTACGTGATGTAAATAATAAGCAGCGAGTTCCATTTTGGCAATGGAAATGTTCTGCAGTGATTCAGTTCTAGAAATTGATCTTTAAAAACAATAATTTGTGAATACTCGAAAATCAAAATCTCCATAATGGGAATGTGTCATCAGAAAATAACCTATAGTTTAAATAATATTTTTGTGTTATATATTATTTAAAACGTTTTTGAAAATGTTTCTTTTAATTTTCTAAATCAAGGTATTACAGGATAATCAGAAATCTTGCAATTGTTACTCTGGCCACTAAGCTTAATACTAAGCTGAATGCTAGCAGGTATTTCTTGTTCTGTCTAGTAGCCACATAGACATAATTATCTATAAACTGTCTTTGAATCTCTGATTTGTACAGTACACCTTTTTGGGCCTGCTCTGGAGCTACAAAGTAAAAAAAAAAAATATGGTGGCTAGTGGTTAGCACTGCAGTCTTGCAGCACTGGGGTCCTGGGTTAAAATCCCACGAAGGACAACATCTGCAAGGCATTTATTTGTTCTCACCATATTTGTGTGAGTTTACTCCAGATTCCTCCCACACTCCAAAGACATACGGGTAGGGAGTTTAGATTGTGAACCCCGATGGGGACCGTGTTGCTGATGTATGTAAAGCGCTGCAGAATATGTTGAAGCTACATAAAAATATTGATAATTATTAATAGATTATTATCAGTGAGATGAGCCCTAGTCCATGTCTTTCTAAAGACAACCAGGCCCGTGGACAAGAACTCTCACTGACCCTCGTGTCTCCACACCCTGCTTCTGATTTCATGCAGGTTCTTATAGTTCCTTCTGATTGGCTGTGTTATACCATGTGATGTGATAGCTACAAGACAATATGGGGAAGCTGCCCAGCCAGGACATGTGAGCCTTCTCTGGCTGATGCAATCTTGTTTAACCCCTTAACGACCGCGGGCCGTAAAATTACGTCCTAGCGGTCATAACGTTACTGCCCGCGGTCTGCCGGCAGCATCATGCTGCGATCGGCGCACATCTCAGCTGATTTTCACAGCTGAGATGTGTGCCTGCTAGGTATGAGCAGAATCGTTATCTGCTCGTGCCGTTTAACCCCTTATATGGCGCTGTCAATATGTGACAGCGCCATTATAAGCGCGATCGCGGTAAACTTTTACTTACCGCCCGATACCGGATGTCACGTGACGCGATCACGTGACTTCCGATAGTTGTCATGGTAGCACAGGGTCATGTGATGACTCCTGTACTACACCTGACTTGCTTTCACTTTCGCTGTGCCAGCGGCACAGCAAAAGAGAAAGAGCGTATCTGCTGTTTACAGCCTTGTAGCTGTGATCAGCAGATACTGCAGAGCGATCCGATTGCTGATCGCAATAGCCTCCTAGGGGGACTAGTAAAATTAAAAAAAAAAAAGTTAAAATAAAAGTTTTAAAAAATTAAAAAAAACCAAAAAAAACCTAAAAGTTCAAATCACCCCCCATTCGCCCCATTGAAAATTAAAGGGTTAAAAAAATAAAAAATCTACACACATTTGGTATCGCCGCGTTCAGAAACGCCCGATCTATCAAAATATAAAATCAATTAATCTGATCAGTATACGGCGTAGCGGCAAAAAAATTCCAAACGCCAAAACGACGTTTTTTTGTCGCCACAACTTTTGCGCAAAATGCAATAAGAGGCGATCAAAACGTTGCATCTGCACAAAAATAGTACCATTAAAAACGTCAGCTCGAGACGCAAAAAATAAGCCATCACTGAGCCATAGATCCCGAAAAATGAGAACGCTACGGGTCACAGAATATGGCGTAAAACGTGCGCCACTTTTTTCGGACAAACTTTCGATTTTTTTTAACCCCTTATATAAAAGTAAACCTATACATGTTTGGGGTCTACGAACTCGCAATGACCTGAGGCATCACACCCACATATCAGTTTTACCATATAGTGAACACAGTGAATAAAATATCTCAAAAACCATAGTGCTATCGCACTTTTTTTGTAATTTTTCTGCATTTGGAATTTTTTTGCCGTTTTCTAGTACACTATATGGTAAAACTGATGGTTTCATTTAAAAGTACAGCTTGTTCCGCAAAAAATGAGCCCTCACATGACCATATTGATTGAAAAATAAAAAAGTTATGTCTCTCAGAAAAAGAATGGCGAAAAAAAAAACGGAAAGCGAAAAATCGGCCGGTCGTGAAGGGGTTAATGTGTAAAATAATGGTGGCCATTCTAGGCAAGTGGTGCAAATTGTTAAAACACAACAGATTGATCAAGTTCCCCAAAAATGTATACAAATTTGATTTGCACCTTTGCTGGTGATCAACACTGAACACTACACCAAGTAGCTGGTGGAATGCAAGAGGTCCACAGACTGTTTTGCAGCAGTGTTTTTTTGCTGTCCAAACTCATATATTAAACTGTATTTTTCTGACTATAAGGCACACCAGACTGTTATGATCCGGAACCATGGAAGACCACCATATATCATTGGTAAAAGGTGACAAGAGCATTGGCAACTAATCTGGCCGCCATCCCCTTATTAACCATCAACACTAGAAATAGCCGAGGGGTGAACTGCGAACCCAGCCGGAGAAGCTAGCTATCCTAAAGGAAGGAAAGATGAATACCTCTCTGCCTCAGAAAATAGATAAAGAATAGCAAGACCCCCAAATTCAAAGACTGCGGTGATATAGGAAAACACAATACACAGATAGTGATAGGATTAGCAAAAGGTGAGGCCCTACTGACTAAATAGGACAGGACAGGAAAGGGACTGATGGTGGCCAGAGAAAAACCCTGCAAACATCCCAGAACCTGATAGTACAAAAAGGCCCTCAGATCACTAGATCTGAACTCCGTCCTATACCAGGCGCTCTTGTCATACCAATGAACAGAAAGCAGGAATCATTACAAATTCAAGAAGCAACAAACACATGGACTCACAGGAGCAATGCTCCAAACATAGCTGCAGCTAAGAAACTAAAGCTGGGTTTACACACTGCAACATCGCAAAGGACATCGCTGTAACGTCACCGGTTTGGTGACGCAATAGCGACCTCCCTAAGTCTCTGCTAAGTCTCTGGTGAGCGTTCAAACAGGCAAACCTGGCCAACAACTCAACAGCGATCCGGACCTGCAGAGCGACCTAGCTGGTTGTTTGGGGACGTTGATAAGCAGCCTTTTGAAAGGGAAGTTGCTAACAAAGTCGCTGCAAAGTCTTCACACATTGAAACTTCATGCTGCACAGCGGGAAACAAAGGACCTAGGAATGGTCCTGAACGATTTGTAACGATTACAACTTCACAGCAGGGGCCGGGTCGCTGATAGGTTTCACACACTGCAACATCGCAAACAACATCGCTATTGCGTCACAAAACCGGTGACGTTACAGCGATGTCGTTTGAGATGTTGCAGTGTGTAAACCCAGCTTAAGAGGCAAGATCCCTGCATGCAATTAAACTGACAACAACCACAGCAAATGACAAATTCAGATAAGAGCAAAAGAATCAAACAACAAATAAAGAGCAAAGCACTTATCTGAGATAGGCTATGTGCACACGCTGCGTTTTTTTGACGCTGCGTTTTTGTGCGTTTTTGGCCGCTAAAAACGCACAAAAACGCACCTGCGTCGAAAAAACGCGGCAAAAAACGCACGCGTTTTGCCGCGATTTGGTGCGTTTTTTTGCTGCGTTTTGCTGCGTTTTTGCTCACTGCGTTTTTTATCAGTGAACAAAAAAAAAAAAGGTCTGATGTCATTTCCTTCTTCAATGTGTTCTTCATTCTCCACTAGTGTATGCAGAAGAGCAGACAGCTGCAGAACTACAAGGCTCAGCATCCTCGATCCAATAGTGTATGCAGGACAGCAGACAGCAGCTGTCGAACTACAAGGCTCAGCATCCTCCATCCAATAGTGTATGCAGGAGAGCAGACAGCAGCTGTCGAACTACAAGGCTCAGCATCCTCCTTCCAGGACTGTATGCAGGATTTCTTTGCCCCCCCAAAAAAAAAAAATGACGTGGGCTTCGCCATATTTTTGTATGCTAGCCGGGTACAGCAGGCAGGTACGGGCTGCCCCCAACCCCCAGCTGCCTATTTGTACCCGGCTGGGAACCAAAAATATAGGGAAGCCCTTTTTTTTTAAATTATTTCATGAATTTCATGAAATAATTTTAAAAAAAAAATGACGTGAGCTTCGCCCCATTTTTGAGTCCAGCCGGGTACAACTAGGCAGCTGGGGATTAGAATCCACAGTGCAGGGTGCCCATGCTTTCTGGGCACCCCCGCTGTGAATTGCAGTCCCACAGCCACCCCAGAAAATGGCGCTTTCATAGAAGCGCCATCTTCTGGCGCTGTATCCAACTCTTCCGGCTGCCCTGATGCCGGGTGGCTAGCCAGGTAATAATGGAGTTAGGGCTAGCTGCATATTATCAGCTAGCCCTAAGCCCGAAATTCATGGTGTCACGCCAATATTAGACATGGCCATCATGAATTTCTAGTAAAGATAAAAAAAAAACACAACACACAGAAAAATATTTTTATTAGAAATAAAACACAACACAATTAGTGACTCCATCTTTATTGAAATAAACCCCCCTCCGCAGTAATCCTGGGTTAGGGTCCCGCGCCGTCCAATCCGGATCCAATATCATCTGATCGGTTTGCTGGAAGGCAAAGCGATCAGATGATGTGTCAGGATAAAGGATGTGAATCCCATCACACATCAGCTGATTGTATAAAAGCCGATTATACAATCAGCAGATGCATCAGTAGAAAAAAAAAAAAAAAAATAATACTCACTTATGTGCTTAATTACCGGCAGCTCCCGGAGCGATGGGGCGGGAGTCTGATCCTGTCCGATCGCTGCAGCAGCTGCCGGTAATCAGGGATGAAGTCTCCTGACGCATCCGCTGATACCGGCCGGGCGCCCGCGTCAGCCCGAGACTCGATCAGCTGATGCGTCAGGTGACTGCATCAGGTGATCCATCGCCAGGTCCTGCAAGCAAGGTCCTGCCCCGGGGAGACTGCACACAGCCGGAGCGGGAGCGGCGATACCGTGAGAGGAGATGGGAGCGGGCATGGCACCGGGAGTCTGCAGACAGGTGAGTATAACTTTTTTTTTTTTTATTCTACTGTTAACTTTTGTTTTCGCAGCCGCTTCCACCTCCTGCCTGTACATGGCGCCGCACGGCAGCATACATGCCCAGGACGGGAGATGGACGCGGCGGTGACGGTACCGGGAGGATTCACGCTTCTGTACATACTGACAGAAGGAATCCTCTTCCTGTACACGTCACTTTACTACCCACCTCCTGCGCTTATAGCTGCGTTTTTGGTCTTAGAAACGCACCAAAACGCAGCTATTTGCGTTTCTCATTGCGTCTTTCAACATCCCATTGAACTCAATGGATGAAAAGCGCAGTGAAAAACGCGGGAATAATTGACATGCTGCGTTTTTGTGGTCACCACAAAAACGCAGCTGAAAAAAAACGCTGTGTGGGGACAGCAAAAATGAAAACTCATAGACTTTGCTGGGGAAGCAAAGTCATGCAGTTTTGAGGCCAAAAACGCACCCGAAAAACGCGCAAAAACGCCGAGAAAAACGCACCGTGTGCACATAGCCTTAGATGGTGGTCTGGAGCAGGATGAAGCAGGCTGTTTGTACAAAGAACAACTGACATCCGGCACAGCCTGCTATCAGATCAGGGTTTCAATAGGCAGAGAGTTAGCAATGGAAACGCCCATTGCTCCACACACCTGGTCTCTGACCAAACCATTCCTGGTCACAAGAGGGAGCCCCACAGCAGCAGAAACACAACTGACATTCACAACACCAGACCACAAAACTCACCTAGGTTTTAGAGGAGGGAAATATAAAAAATATTTTGAAGCAAAAATTGTGGTCATGACACACTATTACAGCTACTGCTGACACTGTTATGGGGGTAATGTTCCTCACTTTTGTACTAATGCCCCCAATCCTGGGCCCCTTTCAGGTATATATGTCCTTCATCCTGGTATATATAATCCCCATCCACGTATATATGCCCCCATCATGGGTCCATCCTGGTATACATGCTTCCCATTATGCCGCACATGTGAAAAAAAAAATCAATTCACCTTCCCTCTGTTCCCCCAGTGTGGAGCGTCTTCTGATGCTGGCAACTGACGTTTGCGTGTAAGCAATGGGCAGCACATATCACTGCCATGCACCCCTAGGCACATGCCAACGTCAGCTGCCAACTAGTCCAAAATTAATATACACTATGGACATGGGGAGCAGTAAATATTCATTTTCTTTAATAGTGGGCACACGTGATCAACCCAGCTGCTGTAGGAAGCCAATGGCTGGGGCGATCAAGCGTGTCTGGTATTAAAGAAAATTAATACTCATTGCTCCCCACACCCATAATTTCGCATACCTCTCGGCACGGCTTCAGTATGGCGGGATTATGTGCCTGGGGAGCAGTGAATATTCATTTTCATTCATATCAGACACATATGTTCGCCCCTGGCTTTCTGCAGTGGTGACCATGCTCCTGCCTCCAGTGACTCACTCCACTGTCACCACCGCTTCCCACCACAGAGAGCAAAGGTACATCCTAAGACGCACCCCTCATTTTCCTCCCAATTTTTTGGGGGAAAAAGTGCATCTTATATTATGAAAATACAGCATAAAAAGAAGAATCTTTGCAAGTCCACCTTGTCAAGTCAAATGTTGAGGGACCAAATGATGACAAATAGACATAACCTTTTTTAGTCCTTATTTATCAAAAAAATTCCTTTAATTCAACTGCACCTATTGTATACCATAACATGATCATTTCAATATAGCTATCTCTTTAGTGATTCAGCTGCAGTGTATTATTCACTTCTGACACTTAAAGTAAAAGATTGCAGGAATTCTCAGACTGGGTTATTTTGGGTGATGTTTGTATCAGTGTGACCTTTTAAGGAGCGTGCATGAGTGTATATGTTGAAGTTAAAAATAAGATAAAGTATCAGCGGAAGTACTGCAAAGAGACAGACTACTTTACATTTCAAGGAGAATATTTTATAATGATGAGTTACATCAATAGCAAGATTACCTATTGCTACTAATAGTGATAATTGTATTACCTAGGTTAAAAGTTATTTATTATATTCAGTGGATATAAAAAATATAAACACTATTAAAATGTAAGGTTTTTGTCATATAAAAAAAAATCATACCAAGAAAAATCATTTAAGAACTTTTTCTACCTTTAAATTCATCAATAAGAATTCATTTGAACATTAAACAGAAATTGTTTTGTTGGAAAAAGTAAAATAAAGCCCTAAAATAATGTGGTTGCACAAATAAGCATACCCTTAAAATAATACTATATAAAAGAAGCCTATGACTTTATGACTGACTTTAGTCTTTTTGGGTAGGAGTATATCGGCATGGCACATCTAGAATTGACAATCTTTGACTACTCTTCCTAGTAGTAGAGCTTCAAATCTACCAGATTGTGAGTGCGTCTCCTGTGTACAAACCATCTTTTAGTCAAGCCACAAATTTTCAATTGGATTCATGTCTGTGCTTTCACTAGGCTATTTCAAAACTGATCATCTAGTGAAGCCCTTTTTTTGTTGGTTTGGAGGTTTGCTTACATTAATTAATCGTGCTGAAAGGTAAAATTCCTCTTAATATTCAACTTTTTAGCAGAGGCCTAAAGATTTTGCTGCAAAATTAACTAATAGTTAGAACTGTTTTTAATTCCCTACGCCTAAATTAAAGCCCAAATTCAAGCTGATGAAAAAAAGCTCCAAAGCAACATGTTGCCTCCACCATGCTTCACTGGAAGGTATGGTGATCTTTTGGACTGTGCTTTTAATGCAAATACCCTGCCCCCTGTCTTATACTCACCCTCTGGCAGCTTTGTCTTCTAATGATGCTGCTCCGATTTGTCACTGCTATTTGTGACCAGCCAGTACACTCCAGTGTTTAATGGAGCATGCCAGAGGTCACAAATCAATGCATCTCTATAGGAAACTCATTCTGACTCTCATTGGCATACATAGAGACTATGTGACATAACTTCTGAAGTCACTGTCACAAAATAGTGTTGTGGGACCATAGCAGCATCTATGAAAGGTGAAATCGCTAAAAGGTGAGTATTTGATGGGGCAGGGGGCTTAGATTTAAAGCACCACTCCAGCACTGAACCTCCCCAGTCCCCCCGCTGGAGTGGTGATTTAAGGACAACTTTATTGCAAATAAGTGTCCTTACTGTAAGCAGCAAATAATCATTGTTTGCTGTCCATACTGTAATATTCTCTTTAAGACCTTTTTTTGTGATCCAATTCAGGTTTGAAATTAAATATTACAGCCAGGAAATTTTCTGAGATTCAATTTTCTCCATGAGAATGTCAGTAGAGATATCTTGCCATACAGGAGAGACTCTTATCCGCTTTTTCTTATTTCTGTTATTATTTACTGTATATCACAACTCCTGGTCCTGTCCAAAATGTCATTTTGGAAACTGAGGTTCACAATCCATGAGGTGGAACAGTTGTTTTGCCTCAGGCAGAATTCCCTGACAAACGGCATCCATAACGTTGTCCATACACGGTATATTCCATATGGTAAAATTAGGACATTTTGAAATAAAGGGAGTAGTTTCTAATTCTAGCAAATGTTTAAAAGTTTGATAATTGACCATCACAAAGCTAAAAGGTTGAGAGAGTTGTTCCAGAAACTATACAGATAGTTTACGTAAACAGCTCAGGACTCTTGTCCAGGATGTTAAGATACCGTCACGCTAAACGACGTACCAGCGATTCCGACCACGATACAACCTGGTCAGGATCGCTGGTACATCGCTACAGGGTCGCTAGTGAGCTGTCAAACAGTCAGATCATCCCAACGATGCAGCATCGATACGGCGGTCGCTGGGACCCTGTCACATAGCACGATTCAAATCTTGATTAGTAACATGGTGTGCATCTACATTGCCTTTTCCACTCCCCCTCTGCTCCGATTGGTGGTCGTAACTGCGTTGTGACTGGGCGGCCTTGCCTTTAGAAAAGGCAAAATAATAGCGCTTCCATCCTTCTCCATCCTTGTCCACCTTACAGTCCCAATGCAGAATGGACTGTATTACGATCTGCTGCTACACGCAGTCCGGGACAAGTGAATTCAGCCCTCTGAAATGTACTGCGATCTACAAGCCAGAAGAGAGGATGGAAGCGGCCAATCCGAACGCAGTAGCGATCACCAATCGGTACAGAGAGGGCGTGGAAAACAACGAAGATGCATGCCTACGTGAGTCGCAAATGAGGTCGTTGGGTAAGCTGTCAAACACACCGATGCGCGCTGCCCTGCGGGAGCCCGACGACCAAAAAATGAACCAGAATAGTGTGTAACAATCAGCGATTTCACAGCAGGGGCCAGGTCGATGCTTAGTGTCACACACAGCGAGATCGCTGATGAGGTCACTGGTATGTCACAAAACCTGTGACTCAGCAGTGATCTTGTTAGCGATCTCCCTATGTGAGAAGTACCCCTAAGGCGAATGTAAGGAGATTGCATTGTTCTGAACTGCTCAAGTGAAAACCTGATAATACCCCTTTAATGTTTGTTCTTTATTTCCCAGGGCACCCCTTTAGGAATAAAGGTAGGTTTACACAAGGATTTTGAAGCAGATTCTGACCCAAAATCAATGTAAAATACCACTTGATATACACATTTTATAAGACTATGGATTTTTATTAGGAACACACTACTTTAGTGCACATGTTGCATTTTTCTGTATCTTTTTTTCTGCATGACTCAGCAGCGATCTCGCTAGCAATCTTGCTATGTGAGAAGTACCCCTTACTCTGATTCCTTTCATCTAGGATAGATCTAAATCTTTTCACCTCAACTTTAGACCTTATCATTTGTTTCTCACTTTCTCTCACATTCCTGGTGAAAGAGATAGAGAATCCTGCAGTCCATGTAGGCTTAGCCCCCTTTCACACATCAGTTTTTTGCCATCAGTCACAATCCGTCAAATTTTGAAAAAAACGGATCCGGCGACTGATGCCGCTGCATTCGTTTTTTCTCATCGACTTGTATTAGCGACAGATTGCGATGGTTGGTCTCACGTTTCATCCGTTTGACGGATCCGTCGAAAAATGTTTGTCCGTCGGATGGAGCCGACGGGCAAAGTAACTTTTTTATGTACATCGAAAAAACAGACAGCGACGGATCCGTCGCCATCCGTCGTTTGGCAGAATTGAAGCCTACGGGCGCAGGATCTGTCGTCATCTGTCAAATGACGGAATCCGGCAACAGATTCTAGTTTTTTTTAACTGAGCATGCTCCAGTTTATTATTTAGTCCTAAACTAGTTGAATCCGTTGAAAAACAGATCCGTCACATCAGTTTAGCTACAATCTGTAGATCCATTGAGAAAACAGATTGTGACTGATGGCAAAAAATTGATGTGTGAAAAGGGCCTTACACCCTACAGGTGAGAGAGAGGACCTCCCTGACAATATGAGTGTACACACTACTACAGAATTATAGATGTAAGAAACAGAGATTATGGGCCGAGCTCACCGTAAGACCTTATACTCTACAGAAGAGAGAGACTTATTCCTGCTTTACATGAGACGACCGATTGTGCGATTTCACGATCGATCATACCCGCCCCTGTCGTTTGTGCGTCACGGGCAAATCGCTGCCCGTTTCGCACTAAGTCGTGAAACCCCCGTCACACGTACTTACCTGCTGAGCGACCTCGCTGTGGGCGGCGAAAATCCTCTTCCTAAAGGTGGAGGGACGTTCGGCGTCACAGCGACGTCAAACAGTTGCTGGCCAATAGAAGCAGAATGGCGGAGATGAGCGGGACGTAAACATCCCGCCCACCTCCTTCCTTCCGCATAGCCGCCCGGAGCCGCAGGTAAGCTATGTTCATCGTTCCCGGGGTGTCACACGGAGCAATGTGTGCTACCCTGGGTACGATGAACAACCGGGGCCATTTTAATTAAACAATTTTTTAAAACTGAGCGACGAGTACACAACTCATGATTTGTGAGCGATACTGCGTCGCTCGTAGGTGTCACACGAGATGACGTTGTGAACGACGCCGGATGTGCATCACGAAAACCGTGACCCCGACGATGCATAGCACGATAGCTCGTCTCGTGTAAAGCACTCTTTAGCCCATGACTCTGGAGATTCATAACAACTCTGCCACAAAAACTGTGCTCCACTGGGAACCACAGATCTGTGATGGCCCAGGTACTGTCCACCATTGTACAAGGTATGGTAATCTGTAAGATGTCATAGCTGCGGGGCATTATAGGGAAGCCCAAGCAGAAATGCAAAATAATATTAGCCCAGTCTCTGATGCTTCAGCAATGTGGGAAACAGTGCTGGTAATTCATGAATCGAATCTCAAAATATTCAAATTCGATCCGTTCATCTCTATTCAATCCTATGAAATCTTCAGTGTATTATCAGCTCAAGAGTGTTTCCTAAGCACGTGTTTCTTCTTTGGGGGAAGGGATGATAAGTGATATTGTGATTTAGGCAACATATAAGTTTAAGTTCTACTTCACATATGTAAAGCGTCTGACTAGTCACCATTGTTTTCATTGCATGGTCTCTCTTGTGTTGTTGTAAGGCCCAGCAAGGCCCAGCTTTGAGTTTCCATTGTGAGTGCCAGTTTCTCGATTATCTCCTAAATAAACTCCGTAGCACGAGTTGTCTCAATTCTGGTGAGTCACTAATTAATGCATCTTCATTGCTAGGTATATGAATATAAAAACAGAACTCTCTATCCTTAGATTAACTTTGACTCCTGAGCAATGTTTTGGGTTTTATTTTCTAGGGAACGGCCAGTAATGTTGAGATGCCATAAGTGACAATTTGTATGTGTCAATAAAGTATAGAACTGTATCCCAGCCATATATACAGAAGCTATAGATGTCATACAATAAAAAAGTATATTAAGCTATTGGTGTGAAAGTCTGCAGATAATCCCTTCCTCCTGGATACCAGTGATACCGTACCCTGTGCTCTGCCCGTCACGTTACATGAATGCACACAGTGACTCTGGGGTAATCTGGTAGCTCATGTGTATTTGTCAGTATGGTAGGAACCATCTATTATGTAATGGTCTAAACATGCCAAATTATTTGTCAAGCAGGGTGCCTTAAGTGCATTAGCATTTCAGGCTTAACAGGCAAGCAGAAGCGAATGCCAAGCTTTCATTGCATGAGAAAATGAAATTGGTGATATATTTATTCCCACATGGTCCAACTAATGGATACTTTTAAAGTGAAATTTTTAGCAGGTTTTTGCTATGTAAACTGAAGCCAGCATGCTGCAAGGATTAACACAAAAAGTTCAGGGATACCTGTCTTGTCAAGTTCCAATTTGTTGTTTTTCTGCTATGTTTGTTTAAACAGCAAGACTTATTATTTCCCGAACTACAATGTCACATGTACGACAGTCAAGCATGCCCTCTCCTCTGTTTGACACCTCACTGTGATTGTACAATCTCTACAGAGAGTCTGGTGTGGGCGGGGACAGCTCTCTTAGCTCTGCTACATTACTAAATCTAAAAACTCTGAGTGTGTCAGAACGGCTGCAGCCAGTAATCAAAGTGATACGTTGTTGGATTCAGAATCCCTTTACCTACATCATGCTGCTCTCAGATGAGGCAGCATAAACCTGCTGACAGTTTCCCTTTAAGGCTTCATTTTCTAATAATATGAAGGTTAAGGCTATTCGTTCCGCATTTGTAACAATATTTAATGATCATCATAAATACTATGTAATATAATAAATAAAATGATTTCATATATCTTGGACTACTAGCTGTGGGTATATTCATTCATGATGTGTCCTTACCTCTACTGCTTTACATGTTTCTTCTAGCTGACTGATCACTGCTTGAATCCGATCATTACATCCAACCAGTATAGCAATGCCATCTGATAATTCAGTCTATGCAATCAAAGACAAGAACAATTAATTTAAGCACACATCAATACACGAGAGGACACATAAAAGCATATATGATATTTGGTCATTTTGTAAAGAACAATAAAACAATTAATGGAAATACTCTACATATAATGGGTCCAGATTGTTGAATGGTACAAATATTATATGAAATCTATCCATATTAGTTTTCCTGCAGAATGAAAGAAAGCTGACTTGCAAGTGCTACGAAGTAGAGGTATCTACTAGGGATGATCGAATATCACAAATATTCGATAATATTCGGCTTTGCGAATATCCGACGAATAGGTCGCTGCTATGCGAATATTCGATGCGCAATGTAAGTCTATGGGAAGCCCGAATAGTTGCTATTCGGCAAATATTCGGGTTTCCCATAGACTTACATTGCGCATCGAATATTCACAAATAGTCGAATAGCGGCGACCTATTCGGCGAATATGGGCGTTGCCGAATATTTGAGGTATTCGATCATCCCTAGTAACTACCTTATAAGTCAATGTAGCACCCTTTAAAAAGCCTTGCAATATGTCATGTTGTGATGATTCTAGAGCCTTGTGTCTCAAGGCTCGCATGATATCATTATACTATGTGAGCCTAGTAGCCACTTTGTAACTGCATTACTCCCACTTCTTTCAGACTAAACTGATACTCGGAAGAAGTGAAAGCAACTTCCCCGAATGACTGATTGACTGCAGGGCTCAGCGCAAGCCCCGAGAAGCCAGGTGGCGGAGTCACTGGGATTGCATCGGCATCGGAGGTGAGTGTAGGGTATTTTTATTTTACATGGAAGAATATAGCAATTGAGAATGGGTTGTTTAAGTAATGGACTACCCCTTTAATGCCCATGGATTTAGAATAGGATATCGTATAAGCTTTTGTAGGTATAATTTATATAGTGGGCAAAATAAGTATTTTATACACTGCCGATTTTGCAAGTTTTCCCACCTACAAGAATGGAGAGCTCTGTAATTTTTATCAAAGGTTCACTTCAACAGTGACAGACAGAAAGAAAACAAAAATCCAGAAAATCACATTGTATGATTTTTAAATAATTAGCATTTTATTGTGTGAAAAAGTATTTGATACCATAGGAAAACAAAAATTAATGTTTGGTATAGAAACCTTTGTTCACAGTTCTGGAGATCAGATGCTCCCTGTTGTTCTTCACCAAGTTTGCACACACTGCAGCAGGGATTTTGACCCACTCCTCCATACAGATCTCTAGATCTTTCAGGTTTCGGCTGTTGCTGGGTAACATTGAGTTTCAGCTCCCTCCAAACATTTTATATTGACTAGGTCACTCCTGGACCTTGAAATGCTTCTTACCGGTCCACTTTTGGGTCAGTGTCTTGCTGGAAGGAGGTTATTAGCCACAATCTCACAATACATGACCCCATAAATTCTCCCCTCAATATGGTGCAGTCAACCTGTCCCCTTTGCAGAAAAGCACCCCCAAGGTATGATGTTTCCACCCCTATGCTTCATGGTTGGGATGTTGTTCTTGTGGTTATACTCATCCTTCTTCTTCCTCCAGAAACAGAGAGTGGAATTGATAGTGAAAAGTTCTATTTTGGTCTCATCTGACCATATGACCTTCTCCCATACCTCCTCGGGATCATCCATTTTGTAATTGGTGAACTTCAAATTGGCCTGGACATGTGCTGGCATAAGCAGGAGATCTGCCCAGTGGGCTTTTAATCCATTACACTGTAGTGTGTTAGTAACGGTAATCTTTGAGACTGTGGTCCCAGCTCCTTTCAGGTCATTGACCAGGTCCTCCAATGTAGTTCTAGGTTGATTCCTTAACTTTCCCAGAATCATACTTACCCCACGAGTTGAGACATTGCATGGAGACTCACACCAAGTCATTTTGTGTTTCTTCCATTTTCTAATAATTGCACCAACAGTTGTTGCCTTCTCACCAAGCTGCTTGCCTATTGTCCAGAAGCCCATTCCAGCCTTGTATAAGTCTACAACGTTGTTCCTGATGTTTTTAGACAGTACTTTGGTCTTGGCCATGGTGGAGAGATTGGAGTGTCATTGATTGAGTGTCTTTTATACAGGCAACGAGTTCAAACAGTGCAATTAATATAGCTAATGAGTGCAGAGTAGGAGGGCTTCTTCTTAATAAAAAAAAATACCAGGTCTGTGACAGCCGAAATTCTTGCTGGTTGATAAGAGATCATATTTTTATTTCATGAAATAAAATGCAAATTAATTATTTTAATATCATACACTGATTTTCTGGATTTTTTGGGGGGATTCTGTCTGTCACAGTTGAAGTGTACCTATGATAAAAATTATAGACTTCTCTATTCTTTCTAGGTGGAAAAACCTGCAACATCAGCAATATATGAAATACTTGTTTTCCCCACTGTAGGTGTCACAGTACTTTTATTAATATATTGTAGTTCTAATTCACAAATCACATTACAAAATATGTGGCTCATCATAGCAACTACACTATAATTTGTAGTCATTTAACAGATTGTGGTTTTAGAATTTTTTTTATATAAATAATTAAGCACGGTAATTGCTAATTTGTGGAGCTTTGATCTGTTCGTACGTGTGCATGTACTAGAAGTTACAATAAATGTAAAAGCTCTGTCTCAGACAAAAAGGAATACATATCTTTTCATATAATGTTGTATTTTATCCTTACTGTTAATAATTGCCTAAATCAGAATCATAAGCCACAAAGAACAGAAGACATAGAGATTAAATATAATTATGATATTAGCTATATCATTGCTTCTCTTTGTATGATCCTAAGTCACATTATTTTTAACATAATAAGTACAGGTGTTAGTAACATTTCAAAGCCTAATTGTAAAATCCGTTTTGAGGCCCTCTACCTCCTGGTGATGACATCACATTCTATCACATGATGACATTATGCTGTATAAGAGCTTTAAAAAAAATGTATTTCTTTAGAGAGACAGCTCTCAGCTCCGCTTTACAATAAAAAAATCTTTTTGAATCAACAAATTTTAAAATTACCTTTTGTCCCTGGAAAACATGACTGAGAGGGGCAACCTCACAATTTTTGTGAGCCCCAAATACTTTACACATGGAGCATGTTGGCACTTCACAAGTCAAACAGTATATGTTAATTTTTTCTTCTTCATGCTCTTCGCACGTTGGTTGGTTAGATTTTCTTTCAGGCCTATGAAACATGAATTTAATATAAATTAGTGAATTATATCCAAGAGACTACAGACAAATTTAGTAACCCTGTCTAATATGTTGGTAGTATAAACTTTGACAAAACAACCTGAAAATAAGCAAACGTATCACAGTGCCTCATGCTGTTTGATGCAAATTGCATATTCCGTATTTTTTGGATTCTAAGATACACTGGATTATAAGATACACCACAAATTTACAGGAAAATAGGAAAAAAATTAATGTTAAAATGGGGGTCTGTCTTGAAGTCTTATGGTCCATCTTCTAAGTCGGATGTAGCTTACCAGGGGAAGTGGAGCAGGGTCGGCACAAGTAGGGTGATGCTGTGGACCCTGGTTTGGGAGGAGGCGGTTTTATGGTGGCGTGAGGCAGCCGCCATTGATCTCCCGGTGACAGACACAATGGCCTTTAGGAAAATGGGTCCGCAGTGGGTGCATGTGCAGATTGAGATCTCAGGGAGCCGAAAGCTCAACCTGCTCATGCTCTGCATCCGCCATCGTTTTCCTGATGGACATCACCTCTGTAGCCAGGATATCAATGACGCCTGCCTTGTGCCGGCAATCCACGACTTCCTCCCAGCCTAGGGCCTGCAGCATTGCTCCTCTTGTCGCTGGCTTTCTGTAACCCCATTACACCGCCCCATTTGACTTATAAGATGCACCCCCAAAATTGTGGGGGAAAAAGTGTGTCTTATAATCCGAAAAATACGGTAAGCTACCCATGTTCTGCTGACTCTATAATGCAGAATCCAAACCTTCTCTAAGACTAACATCAACCCAAAAAGTGGAAGATTCTGGGCATGTTTCCATGGCCGAGCAGAGACATGCAACTATGCAAGCCTTGCATTTCTAAGCACAACACAAACCTTCATATGAAGTGGTGTAAAACACAGCAGCACTGGACTCTTGAGCAGAGGAGACATTTTCTTTGAAATGGTGATTCATGTTTCTTTTATCAGGCAGTCAGATGGGACAGTAGCCGTTCAGTACATCTTTAAGCACTTTGGCCTATTGGGGGCATGTTGGCACATCTTAAAAATATCCCCTTTCTAACTAAGCAGCACGACTATTGGCGATCATGGCACAGAAAGTGTCTAAAATCCTTAGCAAATGTGAATTCTGACTTAATTTGAATCGTTAATCTACCCCATACTTTGCAATTCCACTTAGCGATAATAGCTAATCATGAGAACTCTCGGCAGCAGAGCAGACAACAATCATTTAAACTCTGGGGGGCTCAAAACTTGAAGAAAGGTTGTACAAACTGGAAAAAAAATGTAAACGAAATACAAAAGAATATGCATATTGAAGACAATTGACCATAATCATATAGAAAGAAGAGAATAAAAATAAGGAAGGATTTACAATATGAACTTACTACGACACAATATATTTAGATAATTTGTTCCATGTATAGGGGCTCATTTAAATATGTCCAGCCCAACAGTCTATTTTATAAGAAAAAACATATCCTTTATTTTCTTATGATATAATTTTTAACACTAGATAAGCATTTAAAATTTTTCTATGTCCCCCGAACAGGCAAAAAAATCTAATATAATTTATATAAATATATTCCTATATTACTTGTTATAGGAAAAAAAAAATGGTATTTTGACATTTTCCAATCGTTCAGTGGGAAAAAGATCAATTTTTTATAAATATCACATTACTTAGTAAGTGGAGTTAAGAAATGGATTGTAAAGCTCTAATTAATCATTTGCTTTCATGAAGTATCCAATGAGCAAATGTCATATTATCAACACCTCCACTTCCTAGCCGGCAGGAAAATAAACTTGTGAATGTTAGGCTGCAAGGTGTGCGCTCATTAATCCTGCTGACTCACTGGAACGCACCAAAGAGTTGAGCTTATAAAAGTACATTTCAGCTGAGTCCTTGGGAAAATACGGCAATACGCGGCTTATGTTTTAACTCTTTCTGGGTTTTCATCAGGATATTGAGGTTGACCCTACATCTTGGTGGTATATATGTTCTTATAATCACTGCCATTCTCATGTCTATCAAGGCTAAGCAGAACTACCGGGGAGAAACCATGGACAAGAGACTCTTTCACATCTCGGACAACCCCTTTAAGCAGACAGATAGACGTTCTTACCTTCTTGAGGTATAATGTGTAAAACAATGTTCTATAACCAATGGCTTGGGAGTTACAATGTAGTTCTGTGGTCCCCTGAAAGTGGATCTATAGCTGCGGGTAGCACTAAATATTATTGTGCCATAGTGACACTATCTATCTATATACATCTATTCTACTGTGCTGAATTTTCCCTTTTCTACATATGTAAATTATTATAAGGATGATCGAATACCTCAAATATTCGGCAACGCCCATATTCGCCGAATAGGTCGCCGCTATTCGACTATATGTGAATATTCGTTGCGCAATGTAAGTCTATGAGAAACCCGAATAGTTGCAGAATAGCAACTATTCGGGCTTCCCATAGACTTACATCGCGCATCGAATATTCGCATAGCGGCGACCTATTCGTCGGATATTCGCCAAGCCGAATATTGCCGAATATTAGTGATATTCGATTATCTCTATAAATTTATCATTCTTTGGTTAAAAATTCTGTAAAAAGTAATAGAAATGGCAAGTAACGTTGGTAAATTAGCATAGTCAATCATAATTAGAACTACAGCTACTAATATTTTTCTTTAGAGGAGTTGTCTGGGCATCTGATATTGATGCATTGATGACTTATCATTGTGATATGCCATCAATATCAGCATGGTGGAGGTCAGTCACCTGGCACCCCCACGATTCTGTTATCAATAGTGTCACTTGTAGGTGGATGTAAGCAATGAACGGAGCTGAAAAGTACCGCTATGCTCTCTTTACATTTAGCCACTCAGCCGCTGCTGGAGAGAATAGCAGCTAAATAGCGGGGGTGGGGTGGAAGGCAGGCTTAGAATCTCCGCCAATCTAATAATGATGACCTATCCTAAAAATACGTGAGAAATGGGTAAATATGTCTATAAGATAATAGCTTCAAACTTTATTCCATAAGAATAAAATATTGACCTACTGAAGGGATGAAACACAGATGCTTTTTATGGCAATAATTACCCCTACAGCTATAGCACCTACACTGTAAGTTTTCAAAAATCATTTTGATGTAATATTATAAGAATAGGCCTCAATATTAGATGTGTGCAGAAACTCCTTAAACATATTAATTTCCCATTAACAAAGTTCCTTTAAATCAATACACCTTGAATTTAGAATAATTTCCACATTTGAATGTGGTTAAAAATAATAATCATGTGCTGAGATAATCTTATAAATGGGCCCCTGCTATGTACTATGTAATCGCCATGTCTGACCGCACAGGGACATGGTCTGATCATGGTCTGATCATGGTCTGATCTGACCACCCCTGATGCAGGCAGTCGCCGAAATGGATGTCCGTTGGGTGTGCGCCATTCCCCGGTATACTGTGTGGTGTATAATTCTACATTGGTAAGCCTCAATATTGTCATTCTGGGTTGCTTCACGCACGGAATCTGGTGGTGTTAATTATGGGTCACGGAGGTGTAATATTAGTCTGTAACGTGGTCAATTGGTAATATTGTGAGAATACAAAATATTTCTCTATATGCTTTTCTACTGTGAGAGTACAATATACAGTATATATATATATATATATAAATATATATATATATATACTAGAAGGTGGCCCGATTCTAACGTATCGGGTAGTCTAGAATGTGTATGTAGGTTAGCAGATTGAATAATAATATAATCAGTAAGTCTTGAATAATGATGGTTCATTTTTTGCTCGTTGGTCTCCTGCTGTGCAGCATGCATCGGCGTGTTTGACAGTGGGAGACCAAAGATCTAAATGGGCAGGGAGCCGGGGTAAGCTAGTAACCATGGTACACATCGGGTAACTATGCAAAGCGGTTTCCTTAGTTACCCGATGTGTACGCTGGTTACCAGCGTACGCCGGCTCCGGCACACATGTGCCGAGAGCCGGGGTAAGCTAGTAACCATGTTACACATTGGGTAACTAAGCAAAGCGGTTTCTATAGTTACCCGATGTGTACCATGGTTACAAGCCTCCGCCCGCTCCGGCACACGTGTGCCGGGAGCTGGGGTAAGCTAGTGGTTTCACACATCCGGCTTTTCTCCACTTTGTCGGATCCGGCGCGCTGCCGTAGGCTGGTTTCAGATGTCCGTGTTTTAGGTATGTGTGACATCCGTTTTTAACACGGATGTCACACGTACCCATGTTATTCTATGATGTGCCTCACACGTCTGTGTTTGGACACTGACCGTGTGACTTTTCATGACCCTGCACTCACACACGCAGGCAGCTCCAGCAGCACGGATGTCACACGGATCACACACTGATGCGATCTGTGTGACATCAGTGTAAAACATACCGGAGAAAATATGGGTCTTTTTAATAAAAATATTTTCTATATTTACTTCTCTCCAGCGATGCTGTCTCCGGTTCTGCTGCCTCCCGCTCATTATCGCCGCTCATTATACTCACTGAATATTCAGTGCCCTGTGGAGCTGGAAGCGGGAACAGCGCTGGGGACTTCAGTGCCGGGGACCGCATCGCTGGGTGAGTATACAGCAGAGTGTGTGTGTACATGCATGTGCACTATGTGTGTATGTGCTCAGTGTATCCATGTGTGTCTGCTATGTGTGTTTATGTGCTCAGTGTGTGTGTATACATGCATGTGCGCTATGTGTGTATGCACTCGGTGTATAAATGTGTGTCTGCTATGTGTGTATATGTGCTCAGTGTGTGTGTGTGTGTGTGTGCGTATATACATGGATGTGCGCTATGTGTGTATGCACTCGGTGTATCCATGTGTGTCTGCTATGTGTGTGTGTGTCTGTCTGCTATGTGTGTGTGCTCAGTGTGTGTGTGTGTGTGCTCAGTGTGTATGTGCTCAGTGTGTGTGTGTGTGTGTACATGCATGTGCGCTATGTTTGTATACATGCATGTGCGCTATGTGTATATGCGCTCGGTGTATCCACGTGTGTCTGCTATGTGTGCATATGTGCTCAGTGTGTGTGTGTGTGTGTGTGTGTTGATAGGCGGTCAGGAGCGGGAGGCAGCAGAGCCGGAGAAAGCAGGTAAATATGAAAAATATTTTTATTTCACAGACTCGTGTTTTCTCCGGTACCTGTCACATGCATGCAAACACGGATCTCACATGTATGACCATAACCATGCGTGTGACTGGTACCTGATTAAATATGGACGTCTGAAAGCAGCCATACACTGTGTACAGTACAGTGGCCGCGCCGTAACTTCCTAGTCACATGCTCCGGTCACATGACAACACGTGATCGGAGCTTGTCACGCGGCCACTGTAGTATACACAGTGCACGGAAGCGCGCCAGATCCGACAAAGTGGAGAAAAGGTAAGTAACTATTCAAAGCAACAGTGCTGACGTGTGCCGGGAGCCGGGGTAAGCTAGTAACCATGTTACACATCGGGTAACTAAGGAAAGTGCTTTCTATAGTTACCTGATGTGTACCATGATTACCAGCCTACGCCGGCTCCGGCACACGTTGCCGTGTGCTGGGGGCCAGGGTAAGATAGTGGTTTCACACATCCAGCTTTTCTCCACTTTGTCTTGCCGGTGTGGGCTTCCAGGGGTGCAGCAGTCACCTGGGAGTCGGGGCTCCATGTGGGTTCGGGGAATGCGTGCGGAGGGCGGGGCCAGGGCGAGCGTCCAATGCGTGAGGGGGTGGGGCCTGGCCGAGTGGCCAATGCGTGCATGGGGCCGGGGCGAGCGGCCAATCCGTGCGGGGGGCGGAACCTGGCCGAGCGGCCAATCCGTGCGGGGGGGCAGAGCTGAGGCGAGCGGCCAATGCGACAGTTATCACTGTAACGACATAATTTTGCAGCAAGACAGACAGACAGACAGAATAAGGCAATTATATATATATATATATATATATATATGTTTCTCTATATGTTTTTATATAACCACTATATACTTTTATATAACCAAGTTTTGTTTTGTATATGAGTAGCAAGATGGAGTTTTAAAGCCTGCAGCTTATGTCTGATATATATTTTAGTTTGTTTTTGGATTACTCCTACATATCAGGAAAAGTATGCAAACCCAAGGTCACCAGCTGGACTGAGACAAAGCAACGGAATGCAGATGTGATAAGAAAGACTGTCTATCTGCGCAAGTCCAAATGTAAGGCTGAGACATTACGTGCCAGAGACATTGTCAGAGATGGAGTCAGAAAAAAGGAGGTGCTGAGAGGAATTTCCAAAGTAGATAAACGTCGCAGACTTTTTGAATATTTTTTAATATAGCCAATGGCATACTTATACATTTTACTAAGAGATTAACCCCTAATGGCTCTATAAAAGGCTGGCAAAAATAAAAGCACGTCACTCTTGTGCACCAACTCTCACTGAGAGAGGGTTTAAACCAAATGTTTGTTTGGTCTAAATTCCTTTGCGGCACTCAGTAACTATTAATCAGAGATTTTAGCAGACATTCACTGTTATGAGGGAGGTTTCCGAAACTATGGAATTTCTCCTTGACAATATTACTTTGTTCACTTGTTAATAGACATGTTCAAAACAATATAGGTATTTTAACCGCCATTTTTGTATTTTTATGATCAAGTGTGAACATTATATTACTTGTTATCTGACCTTGCTATTGTTACCCTCCTGGGCATACTTTTCACTGGGGTCTGTGCACCCATTTGTGTATGTTTCTCTCTTTTCCACCTTCACACTTTATGAATAGTGAACTCTAAATCACAACCAAGAATTGTATTAACCTTTCAAGTGCTTCACAGGAATTAATGCAAAGTGGAATGAAATTAGGCCGAATTTAGTCCCTTTTACAAGAATTAGCACAATAAAATGGACTCCAAAGTTTTTCACCCAGTTTCTTCTGAGCGTGCTGATACCCCACATGTGGTCAGAAACCTCTGTTTGGAAAAAGGGCCAGGCACGGAAAGGAAGGAGCAATATTTCAATTTTAGAACACAAATTTGGCACAAATAGATTATGGTCACCTAAGGTACCCAAACAGCAGAAACTAACTACAAGTGACCTCATTTTGGGAAACAGACCCCTCAAGAATTTTATCCCGGGGCATAGTGAGCATTTTGAACACACAAGTACATCACATAATTTGATAACATTAGATCATCATATTGAAAATGTTCGTTTTTTTCAAAAAAGTTTCTTTTTCAAGCAGTACCACCAAAAAGTAGACCCCAAACATTTTTATCCACTTTCTTATCAGCATGGTGATACCCCACATGTATTCAAAAAGTTCTGTTTAGCCAAATGGTAGTGTACAGAATGGAAGGAGCAATATTTGAAATTTGGAAAGCACATTTGGCTGAAATAGATTGCGGGCACCATGTAGCATTTGCCGGGCCCTTAAGATTCCTAAACATCAGATATCTCCCACAAGTAACCTTATTTTGGAAACTAGACACCAGTATTTAATCCAGTGATATAGTGAGCATTTTGAACCCATAGGTACTTCACAGAATTTGATAACATTAGGTCGTCATATTGAAAATTTTCATTTTTTCACAAAAATTTTGTTTTAGCACCAAATTTCTCACTTTTACAAACGGTAACGCCAGAAAGTGGATGACACAGTTTCTTATCCACTTTCTTATAAGAGCAGGTTTACCTCACCTGTAGTAAAAAAAGTTCTGTTTTGAAAAACGTGAGGGATTGGAACAGAAGGAATAATATTTGAATTTTGGAAAGCAAATTTGGCTACAATAGTTTGTGGGCAACATGTCGCATTTACAGAGTCCCTAAAGTACCAAAACATCATTAATCCCCACAAGTAACCCTATTTTAGAAAAACTAGAGGCATTTATGATTGGAGTGTGATGAGCATTTGGACCTATAGGTCTTTCACAGAACTTTTTTAAAATGTGGATGTGAAAATGATAGTTAAGGGTTTTTTTCCAGCTAAAATATCATTTTAGTTCAAACTTTGTAATTTTAAGACTGGATAATAGAAAATAGACATCATAATTGTCACACAATTTCTCCAGAAAATATTCTGATGGTCCATGATATACATCCACGTGGAGAGGTGTGTGCTGCTGAAGGAGTAGCCCCCTGGCAGTTCTTAGCGATTGTGCCATCCATTAATATCGTCTCCTGATGAACCCCAATTAATTAAATGGGGAGAAACGCGTCGAGGCTTTGTCAATTGATTTTATTGGGTTAAGAACCATGGAAAGCCCGGACCTCTTCATAAAATAAGACTGCTAAGGGTCCTATGACCCGAACAAACCTCAGATAAGTGTTATTCTCTATTTCCCTCTACTATTTAATGATATAATCCTATAGATTCTACCCAAAAAGGGAGATCAGGGATATCATAGGAGGGAAAGCCGCTGAGGAATGGGGGCACCTTTTCACCTTTAGGATGCGTGTGTTAGGGCCAGGTGGACGGGCAGACCCAGGAGGTGGATCCACTGGGCCGAACTCCTTGATGATGGTAAGGGGTCCGGTAGCTGGAGCACTACAGGTAGCAGGACAGTCCGTGCACAAGAGTATAATGGAGAAGTCCCTGGGACCACGGAGTCACTGATGGTAGTCCGGGTGACGGAGCTCAGGTTCGGAAGCCGAGATGATGTCAGGCGGAGTCCGGAACCGTTGGAGCGAGATGACGGGTCACCACAGGGATCAGAGATGGTACGGACTGTCAGGATGGCAGATAGGCAGCGTTCGGGGTGCGGGAGTCGGCAGGACCGGATGGCAAGGCAGGATCGGCTCTAGAAGAGAGAGAGGTGAGTATCTCACAGGAACACAAGGAGACCTGACTCCTAGCTTGGGAAACACGAAGAACAGGCCCCGCCCACTTGGACACTAAACCCCTTTATACCCTGTACCTGTGTGCTTCATTTCCTGTCAGTGGACGCTGGCCCTTTAAGAAAGGGTCAATGACCGCGCGCGCGTCCTAATGCGCATGCGCGCGGCCCGGGTGCCAGAAGCCAGAGCAGGAGCTGTGAGGAGGAAGCAGCAGAGCCGGGCTGGGGCTGAGAAGCCGACGGGCGCCGGGAGCGGGGACCAGGACGCCTGGGAAGCGCAGGCAATGGAGGCTGGAGAGCGGGGAGCGGCGGAGACCGGACCGAAGAACCGGGGAGCGAGGCAGGGGAGCCGAGGAGCGTGGCAGGTGAGCCGGGGAGCAGGGCAGGGGACCCGGGGAGCGTGACAGCGTGTGACGTTAGTCATATCTCCATTGGCAGGTAGAGGAAAGAGAGAATAAGGGTCATTTAGAGATTATTCCCTTGGCAGTGTCACCAATGTGTGATTTGGAGTAATCAATAGTTTCTGTTCCCCTAGGGAGGAACTATTGGGGCTATCCCATGGTCTAGGGATTTTTGTGTGTGTCAATTTTCACAGATGGAATTTTCAGTAATTTTAATAAATCGAAATAAAAACTGTTTTATGTATACTAATGGAGGTAGCATCCTGGGTGTAAGTTTGTTTTAATTTCTACCACTTTTTTTACATATGACTTTTTGATCTCTTTTTATTTACATTTTTGTGTCTCAGTATGAAGAAAATGCCATTTTTGGTGTTTCTTTTGTTTTGTTTATGTTTTTTTACCATACGAAATAAGTAACGTGACATTTTTATAGATCATATTGTTGGGGACGCGGCAATACTAATTATGTGTATGTTTCTTAGTTTATTTTTGTTTTAACAAAAAAGCTGTGTTTTTAGTGGCGAAACAGGTTGTTCGTGATTTGTTTGCTCTTTTTTGTGTGTTGTTCTTACTCATTTTATTCAACTTTTGTTTACTTTTTAACTAGCCTCACTGTGGGACATGAATATTTTTCACTTTGATGACTGATCTCATGTAGTGCTGTACTCATGTACTGCAGCATATGAGATCTGTCAGTGTCTCACTGACACAGGCTCTAATACCGAGCTTATAGCTGGCTCCTACAGGCTACCATACCCTGGGGTCATCAGATGACCATGCATCTGTGATTATAATCCCGGGGAAGGGCGATCCTCCCATAGTAGGTCTTTTCACCCCTGTTTAACCCCTTAAATCACGACAGCGATATTTAAGTGGTTAATCGGCCTCAATTGGTTCCAAAACCGATAGGGTCCAATGCCCGCGGGTGGCAATTTTGAATCACACCATTCATTTTAAAATAAAATGTACTGGAAAACAGGAGAAAAATTCCAAGTCAGTTGAAATGATGGAAAAATACAATTCTGTATTTTGGGTTTTGTTTTTACTGCATTCAATCAGCAGTAAAAATTACATTGAAACAAATTTTTTCAGGTCAGTACAATTATGATAATATCAATAATTAACTTTTTTATTTAAATGATGAAAAAAATGTAAATGTTTGTAAAAAAAATTATGTTCAAAACTTATAACATATATGTTAAATTGAGACTATGATAGATGACTGACTTTGTCATAGTGCCATCCACCACCCATTTGGAAATTTGTTTAATGGATGTTACGCCATTAAAGGACTTGTCATTTTATTAGTTCAAAAATGGTTCCATGGTGGTTTTAAAATAAAAAAAACATCAACAAAGCCAATGACTGGTCACATGGTTTCTCTTCGAGGAATGAACGACAATGGGGAAGCCAGTAATTGGCTGCATCTATTACCTACTGTCTGAACCAAAAGAAAGAACTAGAAAACCGTTTCTTCCATCTTTTACAGACTGAGATCACACAAGCAGTACAGAGAAGTGGTGGAAGGAGAGTGTGTGTTTCTTTCTATTTCAAGACCACGATGGGCCAATTTATTTAATAATTAAAAGAAGTGGATATCCCCTTGGACTTTTTATTAAGCTTCAAAAGTCTTATGCACATCAACATAAGATGTCCATCACTTAAAAGCAGGTGGCACAAGAGATTAATAAACCTCTTCTTGGGGTTACACTTGACAGTTGCTTACTGGTACTACTTGGAGAATGTTGCAGACTTGGCATATATAATATCCATGACTGCTGTATGTTATCTGACACCTCATTCCTATCTTTTCTAATAGCCATGATAATGCTTTACTACAGCCTTAAAGAGATTGTCCACTACTTTAACATTGATGGTATATTCTTAGACGGGCTTTGCACACTACGATATCGCAGGTGCGATGTCGGTGGGGTCAAATCGAAAGTGACGCACATCCGGCGTTGCTCTCATCATCATAGTGTGTAAAGCCTTTTACATACGATTAACGAGCGCAAAAGCGTCGTTATCGTATGATCGGTGTAGGGACCGACATTTCCATAATGCCGCTGCAGCGACGGTACGATGTTGTTCCTCGTTCCAGCAGGCAGCACACATCGCTGTGTGTGAGAAGCCGCTGGAGCGAGGAACATCTACCTGCGTCCCGGCCGGCGATGCGGAAGGACGGAGGTGGGCAGGATGTTTACGTCCCGCTCATCTCCGCCCCTCCGCTTCTATTGGCTGCCTGCCGTGTGACGTCGCTATGACGCCGCACGACCCGCCCCCTTAGTAAGAAGGCGGGTCGCCGGCCAGAGCGACGTCACAGGGCAGGTGAGTGCATGTGAAGCTGCCGTAGCAATAATGTTCGCTACGGCAGCAATCACAAGATATCGCTGCTGCGACGGGGGCGGGGACTATCGCTGCAGCGTCGGTAATACATTGTTACCGATGTCGCAGCATGCAAAGCCCGCCTTAGTTTAGGTCTTCAATGTGTTATTTTGCAGGGTTTAACACCCAGCTCCCCGACCGATTAGCCGATCTTGGTGCCGGTGGCAGCGGCCTGTTGCCAGAAATGATCAGTTCTGAAGCTGCTTTGTCTTCTGATATAGGTTTCGGCCCGCTTACTGCACATCCACATCCTTTTCAGATCAATAGGTGGCGGATATGCAGTACTTGGCTGCAGCCACTATCAGAACAGAGTAGCTCCAGGACTAAGCGTTTCTGGTCACCTGCTGCCACCGCTGACACCAAGAACAACTTATCGACGGGGGTGTCGGGTGTCAGAACCCAGCCTATCAGATATTGATGACATATCCATCAATGTCAAAGTAGTCAAAAACCTCTTTAAGTTTGATACTCTGAATTTTAATCGGAAGGCGTCTGGAAAAATATGGTGGGAATACAACAGTAATTGCCACCATTTGGGATAGGTGAAAGTGCACAACCCAAGAGAAGACTCTGAAGAAATGCCCAGTTGAACTACAAGCAGAGATTTCACATAGTGCGCTCCAAAAGCAAAAAAGTGTTAATATTTCTGCAATGGAGTGTCACAGTGCAAAGCGGAAAAGAGAGGAAAAATCAGAGGAGCTCTTAGATTTTTACAAATTTTACTCATTTTATGTCTTACCAAGTGACAGGTCCCCTTCAAAGTTTAGGCCTATTCACAGCTGTCCTTTGTCAGGCTGCTTTGTATTTAACAGACATTGATATTATTTATTTAATGTCAGGTCTTATTTTGCAGAAATAAGAAATAGGTGGGGGTAGATGATTTAGTGGAGTATGCGTAACAAAATGACTTTTCTCTGACATAACATTGTCATAACCGAATCTACCCAGCAACAGCAAATTGTTGTCAGCCTATAAAGTGCAATTATGCTACTATTCCACTGTTTTTAGATAATGAACAAACATTTTTCAGACATGACCTGTGTAATTTGTGGTATGAAGACTGAGGTCATAGATAAGAGTTCAGCAATGTTAAGTGCATACCCAGAACAAAATGGAAAAATAGTATCTGTTACTTCTAGTGTGACGAAAACAGCTCTTCGCGACTGGCACGGCAGCCATCAGCATCACATCCGCGGCTCATCATAAACATCAGTGTAATTATGACTCACCATAAAATCACTTTAATGGAAAAATACATGTAATAAGCCAATTACCACCTCAGTGGTGCTTCATCTTGATCATTTCCACTCTTGTTCTCTGTATTTTATACTTGCTGTTTTATATGTTGCTTTTCTATTGCAGAGTAATGAAAAAAGCTTATCAGAAAATACTGTAAAATTTTCAATATGCTTAAGGGAAATCTGTCAGCTCATTCTACCCTCTCAAAACCAAATACATGCATGTATGTTATACGAACACAAGTAATTCAATACATTTAATAATACAAATAATGCTCTGTTGCAGAGAAATCCATCTTAAATGTAATATGCAAATATGAATGAAAGTGCTCAAATCGAGAGTTGAGGACGTGGAAGTAGAGATGAGCGGTGTTCGAATCGAACTGTTTGCCAATCTCAAATTCGACCTGTTTTAGGCGAAGTTCGAGTCGTTCAACGAACGCGAACAATTAGCTTTAAGTTCGACAGTTCGAGCTTATGTTCGATAACGGTTCGATCACCAAAAGCGTAACTGGCTTTTCACTGTAATACTGTCATTCAATGTTAATTCAGTGGAACCTTGGTTAACGAGAACAATCCGTTCTGGGAGTGTGCTTGTTAACCAAGTTACTCGTCCAGCAAAGCAAAATTTCCCTTTTGAAATCATTGCAATGCAGACAATTCATTCCACAACTTGTTAAATGTCCCATCCTGGTCCCCTATTGTGCCATTCCACACATGCACAAACACACACAAACACATACAAACACATAAAAACACACACAAACATACACGCACACACACATATTATGTTCACCTTACCTTCCATGCCATCGCCAGCCTCCTGGGACTTGCAGTTCGCCGGTACAGGATGTGTTTCGGGTAACCATGTGACCGATGCCCTGGAGCTTCCGCTGCCAGCGCGCTGATGTCAAAGGCAGGAGCCGCTTGCCTCTGATTGGCCAGCGCACTGCCTTTGAGTAGCGTCTGACAGAGGAAGTCCCTCCCTCGTCGCGATGGTTACCCAATACACGTAGTTCGCCGCTACAGGATGTGTATCGGGTAACCATAACAACAAGGGAGGAACTTCCTCTGTCAGACGCTACTCAAAGGCAGCACGCTGGCCAATCAGAGGCAAGTGGCTCCTGCCTTTGATGTCAGCGCTCAGGCAGCGAAAGTTCCGGCATCGGTCGCGATGGTCAACCAATACACATCCTGTAGCGGTGAACTACGTGTACTGGGTAATCATCGCGACGATGGAGGAACTTCCTCTGTCAGACGCTACTCAAATGCAGTGCGCTGGCCAATCAGAGGCAAGCGGCACCTGCCTTTGATGTCAGCGCGCTAGCAGCGGAAGCTCCGGGGCATCAGTCGCATGGTTACCCGATACACATCTTGTACCGGCGAACTGCAATTCCCAGGAGGCCGGCAATGGAACGGAAGGTAAGGTGAGCATAATATGTGTGTGTGTGCGTTCATGTTTGTGCATGTTTGTATGTGTTTGTGTTTACTTGACATTGTTTTCCATGGTGTTCGAAGGTGTTCGATAGTGTTCAACGAACGTTCATCGAACGTTCGACAAACACACCCGCTGTTTGACAAACCAAACCGAACTCGAACACTAGGGTGGTGGCTCATCTCTACGTGGAAGTGTTCCATCCCATCGAGAGCACTTTTAGCCTTGCAAATACCTTATAACGTCTATGGCCAAATTTCATCAAAACCAACCATTTTCATGCTGGTCTTAGTGTAGGGAGAAGTTGGAGTCAGACGCTCCAGATCACTAGGAGGTACACACCTTTTAAAGGCACTCTGTCAGTACAGAATGACTGTTCAAACCATGTACAGGTACTCAGTACATTATGGTGGGGCTAATAATTTAAATACACCTTTCCACCTGCTTATTTTACCTCATTCCCCACCATCCACTCTTTTTAATTGACAGCTTAGTTCCCAAAAACCAAGAGAAGGGTGGAGATACAAGATCTTTTTAAATCATTAGCCCCATCATGATGCACGAGTGCCTGTATAGTCTTTTTGTGCAGACAGAGTCCCTTTAAAGAATCAGGAGCATCTAACAAGTGGCAGCACCTCTGTGTATCTCACCACAAATCTTGCTACAGTCAAGGACTGCAGTAAGATAGCTTGCCATGAATTAGACAAGTTGCAGAATCACGCTCCCGATGTGCCTTGTCCCACACCAGCTCCATTCAATTTGTTTAAGCTGGACAAAACTGCTGTGAAAACGTCAAAAGAAGCAACATTTTTGCCTGACTCTACACCATGCAAAAATATTTCTATACAATAATAAACAAAAATTTATACTACAATTCTGATATAATTTCTTTCAGGAATTGGGCCCTATATCTCTGCAACAGATCAGCATTTGTGGGTGAAACGTAGCACTCCCACTGATTTAGTTGGCTGATCCATTCTCAGCCTAACTCCACCTTCCAGTAGGTGATTTACTGCTAGAGATTAAAAAGCCCACCCACCCTGCTTTGGAAGTGATCTTCTTATGGCTGGCTGTATGTGGGTTGATACTCAAACTGCCAATCAGTGACTTCATCTGGGGTTCGGGTCTTGCTCAAGCCTGAAAAGCTTGGCTCGTTTGCTGCCGGTGAACCAAGCCTCGACGGAACCACTCATCTCTATTTACGGCATTGATGAAATATGTCAATCACCTAGTGGAGGGTGGTGTTAAGCCCGTTTTACACGCTGCAATATATCTTACAATGTGTTGGCGGGGTCACGTCGTAAGTGACACACATCCGGCATTGTAAGTTACATTGCAGTGTGTGACAGGTACGTGCGATTGCGATTGAACGTTAAAACGTTCATCGCATACACATTGTATCTGTCTCTAGAATTGAACGTGTGGTTGTTCAATGTTCCCGAGGTAGCACACATCGCAGTGTGTGACACCCCGCGAACATTGAATAGAACTTACCTGCGTCCCGCGGCTGCCGCCGATAATGCGGAAAGAAGGTGGTGGGCGGGATGTTTCCGTCCCGCTCAGCTCCGTCCCTCCACTTCTATTGGCCGCTGCCGCGTGACGGCGCTGTGACGCCGAACGTTCCTCCTGTTCCAGGAAGTGGACGTTCGCCGCCCACAGCGAGGTCGTATGGAAGGGTAAGTACGTGTGACGGAGTTTAAACGTTTGTGCGGCATGTTCAACAAATTGAACGTGCCGCACATACGATGGGGGCGTTGCAAATCGCATACGCTATCGTATGCGAAATTGCAACGTGTAAAGCAGGCTTTAGACTGAAAATGGAGCGGAAGTGCTGTGTCCCACACCGAGCTCCTCCAGCCTCATTTACATATATCTTTTAAAAGTGATTTAGCTGCCACAGAATTGGTTTGGGGGTTAGAATAAGCTGACAGATTTTGTTTAATGGTCGTTTCTAGATTACAACTGGATTAGGAATTCAGCAAATGATGATTGACGTTTTAGACGTTTACTATGGGACCCACAATTTTTAGCTACACCCAAAGTAGTTATTTATATGGATGGTGCATTCTCATCTCACCTCTAGCATCCCATCCACCTTTATAACCGAGGTACCGTCTATGTCCTTTATTGATCTCATTGCAAATCATGTGTTAGGTATTTGTCAAATTGATTTTATCTATATTGGTCTGGCCATTAAGCATATTATTATCACATCTGTTCTCTCTGTCTTTAATTCAAGTAGTCTTAAGATTTTTAAAATAGAAGTTTGTTAGAATTTTAAACTTAATTTTTAATTAGTTAATATTAATAGAACGGGGAATTCCCTTTTCGTAGATATAAAAAAGAAAACCCAAAAAAGACACACTTTTGAAATAATAAGGAAAAAATACAACAAAATGAATACAAAATTACATTTCCCTGTCATGGAAAGTGAATAGATCCCACTATACGGGATGTAAGCTCGTATTACCAAAATGGTCAAATATATAACAAACTAGGTGTACTACCCGGCTTCGCCCGGGTTAATAACTGTTGTTAACAAAATAGAGTGTATTAACAAAAATGTATTCTGCACACAAAAACCACAAAACAAATAGAAATGTAATTATTAAAAGGCAAACACTAAGCTAATAGAAGCATTTCACAACATATATTTCAACACCACAGATTTTCCACACAGATTTAACTAAATTGGCCAAGTAATGTGCTCCGTCTGTCTCTTTCACCATCTGTCTCTTCCCCGTCTGTCTCTTTCCCCATCTGCCTCTTTCCCCGTCTGTCTCATTCCCCATCTGTTTCTTTCCCTGTCTGCCGTCTCTGTCTCTTTTTTTGTCTGTCTCTATCTCTCTGTTTCTTTCCCCATCTGTCTCTTTCTAGGTCTGTCTCTTTCCCAGGTCTGTCTCTTTCCCCATCTGTCTCCCCGTCTCTTTGTCTGTGTCTTTTCCTGTCTGTCTCTTTCCCTGTCTGCCTGTCTCTGTCTGTCTCTTTCCTTGTCTGTCTCTATTTCTCTGTCTCTTTCCCCGTCTGTCTCTATCAACGTCTGTGTCTTTCCCCATTTATCTTTGTCTGTCTCTCTGGCTGTCTCCTCCTTCCCTGTCTGCCTGTCTCTGTCCCTGTCTGCATGTCTGTCTGTCTCTTTTACCATCTGTCTCTTTCCCCATCTGTCTCTTTCCAAGTCTGTCTCTTTCCAGGTCTGTCTCTTTCTAGGTCTGTCTCTTTTCAGGTCTGTCTCTTTCCAGGTCTGTCTCTTTCCAGGTCTGTCTCAGTCTGTCTCTTTCCAGGTCTGTCTCTGTCTGTCTCTTTCCTCGTCTGTCTCTGTCTGTCTCTTTCACCATCTGTCTCTGTCTGTCTCTTTCACCGTCTGTCTCTTTCACCGTTTGTCTCTGTCTGTCTTTTTCCCTGTCTGTCTCTATCTCTGCCTCTTTCCCTGTCTGTCTCTGTCTGTCTCTCTCTCTGTCTGTCTCTCTCTATCCGTCTCCCCACAGACATCTTATTACCTCACATATAAGCTTCTTATACTATGAATGTCTTTTGTTCCTATAGCAACCAATCACAGCTCCTACTAATAACCTGTAGTTCCAGGCTCCATTTACTTTAATGAAGGCATGTTTTTTGGAGAAGCGCGGGGTTAAATTTTCCTGTCAAAACATAGTCTATGACTTCCCTGGGTCACATGAGGTGTCTGTGCAAAATTTCGTGATTGTAAATGCGACGGTGCGGATACACTTTTCGTTTCACTTTTTCCCCATTATGTAGATAGGGACAAAATTGATTGGTAAATTGGAACGCGCGGGGTTAAAATTTCGCCTCACAACATAGCCTATGACGCTCTCGGGGTCCAGACGTGTGAGTGTGCAAAATTTCGTGATTGTAAATGCGATGGTGCGGATACACTTTACGTTTCACTTTTTCCCCATTATGTAGATAGGGACAAAATTGATTGGTAAATTGGAACGCGCGGGGTTAAAATTTCGCCTCACAACATAGCTTATGATGCTCTCGGGGTCCAGACGTGTGAGTGTGCAAAATGTTGTGTCTGTAGCTGCGACGGTGCAGATACCAATCCCGGACACACACACACACACACACACACACACACACACACACATTCAGATTTATATATTAGATAAGATGGAACAATCTCATCCATCTACTTGCATCTAGGGGGACTCATCAAGGTCCTTGGAGCTTAATTCTCAGTCCTTCATACAATGTAAAAAAACTTTCAGCTCACCCATTCCATGTGCTCAGATTTCCCTCTGCTACTCGGGCTGCAGGCGCTGTTACCTGAGTTTAATGAAGAAAGGAAGTTCTGCCCAGCGCAAGGAGGAGAAAGACGTCAGCAAATTTCCAGGTGCTTTATTTTGCTTGGTTTCCATTAAAATGATCATATAAACATATGAAAAAGTCAAGACATAATCCCCCGTGGATATTGACACAACAGCGATGCGTTTTGGCTATTGGAGTGTAGCCTTTGTCAAAGGCTACACCCCAGTAGCTGAAACGCGTCGCTGTCAAAGGCTACACCCCAGTAGCTGAAAAGCGTCGCTGTCAAAGGCTACACTCTAGTAGCCGAAACGCGTCCCTGTTGCGTCAATATCCACAGGGGGATTATGTCTTGACTTTTTCATATGTTTATATGATCATTTTAATGGAAACCAAGCAAAATAAAGCACCTGGAAATTTACTGACGTCTTTCTCCTCCTTGCGCGGGGCAGAACTTTCTTTCTTAATTCTCAGTCCTTGGTACACATAGGGGGCAATCAACAAACAACACTGCTCGCTATCCAGTCTAAAATACACATGACCCATAATGACCACCTTAGATAAGGCACTTCACTTAAGCTAACCTCACCAAGATGGGCACCACACACCATCCGTTCCATAGTACACCTGACTGGAAGTGGCGGTATTAGATGCAACGCTTCACTTCCTAATGCTTTAGCAATATGACCGCTGCATAACAGCATGTCCACACTGCGCCTGGTTGGAATTGACGGATAATAGCATGTCACTTCATCTAAACTCACTCCACCAACATGGCCATTAGATGGCTTTGAGTGTGCTACTGAGTCCGAGCAAAACCAAAGTCAGATGTGACCCACACTAACATCCATCTATTGGGCGCCGTAATTTCTCCATTCATGTGTAATCTAAAAGTGGAATCATGGTTCACTGAGACGCACAGTCTACACAGAGTTGCAATGAAAACCCCATGGGTGTCATTATAAGCAAAAATACAAACACCCTATATTTATTACACAAAATAAGCACACTTTAAGGACACTGTATTCCAGGGAAGTAATAATGTGAACACAACCTAATTGTAAAATATTTTTGTGCCAATAAGAATACATTATCGAGCCACAGATCCTCCTCATCATTTGATGTAGCAGGATGGACAACAAATCAACAATAATCATGTTTATGGTCATGTTGTTTGCTCAAGACATATTTTGCAATACAGATGAAAACTTATTACATATACCAGAAAAAAATACATCCAATATGTAGATCAATAGCTATATACAACTATCTATCACAAGTAGATCAAA
Organism: Anomaloglossus baeobatrachus; assembly: GCF_048569485.1. Taxonomy (NCBI): domain Eukaryota; kingdom Metazoa; phylum Chordata; class Amphibia; order Anura; family Aromobatidae; genus Anomaloglossus; species Anomaloglossus baeobatrachus. The sequence goes on from NC_134358.1 coordinate 121,761,230, forward strand.
AAAGAAAGGGAGGTATCACAGAAAACAACCATAGTGTAATTGTTCGTTAAGACCCCCTGGAGACAGAGGACATAAACAAAAGATCCATCTTGCTTCTCTCTGAAGGATCACCGTGTCCCAATTACAACCCTCTCTATTCCCATAAATTTGAAGGTTTTCTATCTTATTTCAGAAGTGTGAGGTTTTTTGTGTTTTTTTGTACCTACCAAAGAGAATTCCCTGTTCCATTTATATTAACTAATTAAAAATTAAGTTTTACATTTTCACAAACTACTATTTTAATATTACATTGATGAGCCTACAATAAAGAGGTTGGTAACATAAGCGTCATCTGCTGCTAAGTAATCTTAAGACTATAGATACTGATACCACATTGGGATATTTATTACTTATTGTAAGTAATTAGAATATACAATATTTGGAATATTCATGCTAATCTTAACTATGCAAAAAAAAATATTTTAGAAAAAAAATGTTCACATTTACTGAAAGCCTCCATTGGGTGTTTAGTTTGATCTTCCCTAAGTTTTTACAATAGCAGCGCTATTCTTAACATCCAAATAATATAATACAACTAAAGTCTGAAAGACTCCGTTATAAGTGAATATTGTACATTACTAAAATGTGATTATGTAAGCATTAAAGCCAATAGGATAAGACCACCATTAAAGCACCAGAAGCAGGATATGTAACTTGTAACATCTGTCTACCTCATATGCACTGCACTATAAAAGCAAATTCTGAATAATGCAAACACTAAGACCTTCAAAGTAACAAGTGAACCCCATGATATGAATCCAGTATCAAACATTACAGAAAGTAAAATAAAAAGTATTTCCAACTGATATTTTATGCAACTATACATCATTGCTATGTGAGGGTTCCTATGATCAGTGTTCACAATTGGCATATAACATTTGTTCAGTCAATACATAGCAGTCTGCAAGAGAAACACGATTGCTTGTTAAAGATCTCCCCAATTCATTAAGATCGCTGTTCTTCATACGCTTCTGATTTGTTTGCCACATCAGATATCTTACTCCATTCAGGTATTAGAGTGAGATTTCTGGCATAGGAAATGCTACAGCCCATCATCAATTATCCCACCCCCACTGCACCCCGTACCACCCCAACTCCTCACATTTTGTCAGAGTTAGGAGAAACTAGCATGAAAATTCCAAAAATCACAAAATTTGTACTTAAACTTTGCAATTTTTCACCACTTTTATGCCATAATTCTTCCAACTACCATTTGGCAACAGTGCTGGCCAAGATCTAGGAAGGTCAAGAATAAGATATTGCCTACACTAGCAAATCCCTACATGATACAGAGTATAATCTGTAAAATAATAGTGTGCCGACCCCGCATCAGCAGCCGGGATGCTCGGATCCGGATCCGCGGTGGCTCAAGGGGTCTCCGGACCCGGGGGTTGTGCGGCCACTCAAATGAAGGGGGTATTTACAGGGGATTGTGTTAAAGTTCGTAACGCCACGCGTGGTATGTGGTAATGTGGAGTACCACCGCAGCAGTTGGGAGTACCCGGAGGTGATGGAATGGGGCAGCCAGGTGTTAGAACCCTCCACGGGAAGGGGGATGCTTCGGGAACTCGGTGATGCTGTTTGGGGAGTGCCGTGGGGAGTGAAGGGGGTCACTTGCATACTCACTCAGTCCACAGAGCTGACACCGACAACTTGATAAACCAAAGTTCTGGACACCGCTGCCGCTGAGGGGAGCTAGTTTGGGTCCCGTCCCCGATGGTGTTGCCTGGTGATCTGTGACCTTACTCCTGGCACTAAGTTCTCTCTTCTGGTGGTCCCGGTAGCATAAAACTAGTCGGGTCCCGCTCCCCAGTGTAGCTAACTGTGGGAGCTTGCTCTCAGGGTTCACGTTTGGGATTTTCTGGATCGTTTTTGTGGAAAGTCCTATCCCCCTCATTGCGCTAGTACCACAATTTTGGAGCGGGTGGAGAGCGGATCTTGAAGGCTCCATTCTCGTCGGGTAAATTGTCAGGTTGCCTGAAGCTACTCCTTGACCTAGGGTCCACGTACCCCATCGTACCCTGGTCCCAGCCCGGTGATGGTACAAGGACGCCGACTGTCCTCCTCAACATTTCCGTGCCCCTTGTCACGATCCCCTGCAACCAGGGGTCCAGCTCCTACTAGGCCTAGACCACTGTCTGCCACCTAGTTCCGTCGAAGGAGCCCGGCTTCTGACCTTCTCTCCTTCACTCCCAAACTCCTCAACTCCACTCCACTGAACTGAACTGCACTGAACTGAACTGACACTCCTGACCTCCCCTTAACCAACCCCCCAAGTGGGCGACCCTATTCCACTCAGGCTGACCACTGGTGTGTCTGGTGGGTGTGGTGCAGAGTGTACCTAGGACTTTCATTGACTGATGTTGGCAACACCGTGTAGTTGGGGACCCATAACCAAGGAGAAGGTGGATATTGCACAGAAGGGCAGATTGCACAATACCCTGTGACTACCTGATAGTCCAGGGCGTCACAATAGCTCATTCAAACTAGAATTGTTAGCCCTGGTATGGTCCATGTCTGAGAAGTTTGTGAAGTTTGTGGAATTTCTGTTAGGATCTGAAGTTTATGTGCTTACTAACAACAACCCGCTTGCCCATTTATAAAATGTGAAACTGGGAGCATTGGCACAATGGTGGGTCAAGAGGATGTCCAAGTATTGGTATAAGATAGTCTATCGGGAGAAAAATGCCAACCAATTTGAATGCTGGGAGGCCCACAATGGGCACAGTTGCAACAGTCAGATTCAAAGCTAACAAAGTTACAGAGCTAGGTGACTCTAGGCCAGAAGCCCAACAAAGAAGAGATGGTAGCTTTTTCTATCGGTGCTTTGCAGATGCTAAGACAGTTGGAGCAGCTTTGTATGAAAAATGGCCTGTTATACAGGTAGTTACAGTTCCAGAGAGTTTGAGACTATGTGGCAAATTTCTTCTGTGACAGTCTTGAAGATGGAAAGTGGGCTTGAGGTTTGGGAGGGAAGGAGATCCAGGCTCTGAGTGGATTGTGCAAAAATAGCCTTATATACTGTATATATGTCACGATATATATGACTTATATAGATCATTTCTATATTAAATGTAAGATAATGATGGAATATGACTATGTCCTGTAAGCTGCTGTTAAAGTAGACTTAAAAGAGTATAAAATTGCAGAAGGTTGAAGACCTAAAATTCGATAAAACTGTGTAATTAACCCTCGAGAAGACGAATATGAGGAGCAATGCTAAATCACTCTTTGTTTTATTGTGGAGTTGTATTGAAAGAAAAAGCAAGAACATAGGCACAGAATAAATACAAGAATTGTTTTGTGGAGATTTTACCATGGTAGCCTAGTTGTGTTGTCTCCCTCATTAAAAAAAGGTAATTCAAGATATTTAAAGAAAATCAATAGTAGGGTAAAACAAACATCAATTGTTTAATTATCAACCAAAACAGCCTGACATATCTGATCAATGAAATGAATTGCATGACATTAATGAGACAACAGACACAATGTCATAACACAAGGAGCTTCACATGCAAATATCATACTCATGGCTAAACTAACGAAATATAGCACTATATATATATATATATATATATATATATATATATACACAGTACAGACCAAATGTTTGGACACACCTTCTCATTCAAAGAGTTTTCTTTGTTTTCAGGACTCTGAAATTTGTAGATTCACATTGAAGGCATCAAAACTATGAATTAACACATGTGGAATGAAATACTTAACAAAAAAGTGTGAAACAACTGAAAATATGTCTTATATTCTAGGCTCTTCAAAGTAGACACCTTTTGCTTTGATTACTGCTTTGCACACTCTTGGCATTCTCTTGATTAGCTTCAAGAGGTAGTCACCAGAAATGGTCTTCCAACAGTCTTGAAGGAGTTCCCAGAGATGCTTAGCCCTTGTTGGCCCTTTTGCCTTCACTCTGCAGTCCAGCTCACCCCAAACCATCTCAATTGGATTCAGGTCTGGTGACTGGAGGCCAGGTCATCTGGTGTAGCACCGCATCACTCTCCTTCTTAGTCAAATAGCCCTTACACAGCCTGGAGGTGTGTTTGGGGTCATTGTCCTGTTGAAAAATAAATGATGGTCCAACTAAACGCAAACCAGATGGAATTGCATGCCGCTGCAAGATGCGTTGGTAGCCATGCTGGTTCAGTATGCCTTCAATTTTTAATGAATCCTCAACAGTGTTACCAGGAAAGCACCCCCACACCATCACACCTCCTCCTCCATGCTTCATGGTGGGAACCAGGCATGTAGAGTCCATCTGTTCACCTTTTCTGCGTCGTACAGACCAAAGCACAGATTTCCACTGGTCTAATATCCATTCCTTTTGTTCTTTAGCCCAAACAAGTCTCTTCTGCTTGTTGCATGTCCTTAGCAGTGGTTTCCTAGCAGATATTTTACCATGAAGGCCTGCTGCACAAAGTCTCCTCTTAACAGTTGTTCTAGAGATGTGTCTGCTGCTAGAACTCTGTGTGGCATTGAGCTGGTCTCTAATCTGAGCGGCTGTTAACCTGCGATTTCTGAGCCTGGTGACTTGGATAAACTTATCCTCCACAGCAGAGGTGACTCTTGGTCTTCCATTCCTGGGGCGGTCCTCATGTGAGCTAGTTTCTTTGTAGCATTTGATGGTTTTTGCCACTGCACTTGGGGACACTTTCAATGTTTTCCCAATTTTTCGGACTGACTGACCTTCATTTATGAACCCTAGATCGTGCAACCATAGAAATCTACACTTTCACATACCTGGGGACTTTTAGGCCAGTGTGCAAATAACATGGAGTAACAAATAGAAATACTTTTCAAAGTTTATTTGAGATTTCAATATTTAAAAACATTATATATATATGATATGATTTTTTTTGTCTAAAAGTTTTTTTATATAAAAGTTGTAGTAAACATGGTGCAGGAATATTTCTTTTCAAACACTTTCCTTTTCAACATTACTGATTATCCCAACAATTTTTCACATATTATTTTTTTGGTCGAATGTTCCTTGCAGACATTTTGTCCACAAGTAGTACAGAAATGCTCAGATTTCCTTTCCTTTTTTGATGGACAAATATAACAGTGCTTTCTTTTTTTTTTCTCTTTGCTCTGGATGTTCCTGAAAATATATACCACATTGGATCATAGCTTCCGTAATTTGCTTTGGCAAGCATTTCGTGTTGCTTCGCTCCATCATGGTAGGCATCAAAAGTTCAAAGAGAAAGTAAGACAAGATAAAGACAAAGTCTTCCCCAGCAACAGTACAGACAAAAAGACTTGTTTTACCGAAATGCCTATAACATAAAAATATATGAACAACTAGAAATTACTAACAACTATATACCTGAGGAATACCTAGAGTTTCAAAATTCTAACTAAAGTAATCTTGCAGAAAATAGAAAACAAGTAACCTAGCAGGCCTGCAATGCCCCAGGTATGCGTTCTAGGGTTAAAGTAATGATTGTCACTCGTTTTTCTTTACTTAGCTGCTTTTTTCTTGCCATAATACAAATTCTAACAGTCTATTAAGTAGGACTATCAGCTGTGTATCCACCAGACGTCTGCACAACACAACCCCATTTATAAGGCAAAAAATCCCACTTATTAAACCTGAGAGGGCACACCTGTGAAGTGAAAACTATTTTCGGTGACTACCTCTTCAAGCTCATCAAGAGAATGCCAAGAGTGTGCAAAGCAGTAATCAAAGCAAAAAGTGGCTTCTTTGAAGAACCTAGAATAGAATTTACATATTTTCAGTTGTTTCACACTTTTTTGTTAAAAGAGTTGTCCGACAAACTCAAAAAATGTTGGTAAGCTAATCTGTGCTGTATTGTCATACAAAACATCCCTACATTGTTATTTTTTGTTTTCTAACTTTTGTTCCTCTTGAATTATCCCTTTATTCTCTGCAGCTCTTTGTCTACATTCAGCTCCAGCAAACTGACCACTTCCTGTGCTAAACCTCCCAGTCAGAGCTGGCCACACCCGACCTCACTGTCCAGCCCCGCCCCCTGCCCGCCCCCTGCACACACATTCCGTCAGTATTCTGCCCCAGCACATGACCTGTTATCACTACACCATTGGAAATAACAGCCCACACACACACATTGGGCTATGCACCCCACACCACATAGAGCTCTGCACCCTCACACACACATCAGGCTCTGCAACCCTCCCCACACACACACACATACACACACACACACACATGGCGCTCTGTACCGACCCCCCTCCCCACCATCGTTTTGCACCGACCCCTACCACCATCGTTCTGTACCGACCCCTACCCCCATAGGGAACACATGTAGGCTATATTCACATGACTGTTCCGTTTTTGCGGAAAAAAACGGAAGCAGCAAGAAAGATAAATAGATGAGTAGATATAGAGATGGATAGATAGATATAGACAGAGAGATAGAGGAATGAATGAATGAATGAATGAATGAATGAATGAATGAATGAATGAACAGAGGGATAGATAGATAGATAGATAGATTAGAAAAACATATATAATGTCCTACCCCCTGCATATTCTAAGCTGGCCCTCTTTAGTGACTTTCATGTGGCACTAAAGGGTGCCTAGTCTTGTACAGTGGAACCTTGGTTAACGAGAACAATCCGTTCTGGGACTATGCTTGTTAACAAAGTTACTCGTTCAGCAAAGCAAGATTTCCCATAGGAAATTATTTCAATGCAGACAATTTGTTCCACAACTTGTTAAATGTCCCATCTTGGTCCGCTATTGTGCCATTCCACACATGCACAAACACACACAAACACGTACAAACACACACAAACTCACACAAACACACACAAACACACAAGCATATGCACATATTATGCTCACCTTACCTTCCGTTCCATCGCCGGTCTCCTGGGACTTGCTGTTCACCAGTACGGGCTGTGTATCGGGTAACTATGATGACAAGGGAGGAACTTCCGCACCCAGAGCGCTGCCGTCAAAGGTAGGAGGCGCTTGACTCTGATTGGTCAGTGCGCTGCCTTTGAGTAGCGGTGACAGGGGAACTTCCTGGCTCGTTGCGCAGCCTGTCGATACACAGCGTGAAGCGGCGAACTACAGGACCCAGCAGGCTGGCGATGGAACTGAAGGTACACATATTATGCTCACCTTACCTTCCGTTCCATCGCCGGCCTCCTTGGTCTTGTAGTTCGCCGCGAGGATTCCTCCCTCGTCGCGATGCACCGGCGAACTACAAGACCCAGTAGGCCGGTGATGGAATGGAAGGTAAGGTGAGCATAATACTGTATGTGTGCATGCGTGCTTGTTTGTGTGTGTTTGTACATGCTTGTGTGTGTTTGTGCGGACTGCAAGAGCGGGTCAGAGCGCGGTGGATATACGGAACTGGAAGTGTGTGCGGTGAGGATTTTGCTTGTACAGCAAAGCTATCTCGTAAGTTACAAACTTACAGAAAGCTTTGCTTGTTAAGCGAAATTCTCGTTAAGTGGGTTACTCGTTAAGTGAGGTTCCACTGTATTTAGCCAAAAAATAAATAAATAAATAATTAAAAAAAATGATGTGTTGTTCCCCATATCTTTTGTAGCCAGCTAGGATAAAGCAGACGGCTGCAGCCTGCAAACCACAGCTGGCAGCTTCACCTTGGCTGGTAATCCAAAACAGAGGGCACCCCATGCTGTTATTTTAAATTAAATAAATATTTTAAAACAAAAAACATGGGGTCCCTCCAAATTGGATCACCAGCCAAGGTAAAGCAGACAGCTGTGGTCTAGTATTCTCAGACTAGGGAGGTCCACTGTTATTGGACACTCCCCAGCCTAAAAATAGCAGGCTACAGCTGCCCCAGAAGTGGTGCATTCATTAGATGTGCCAATCCTGGTGCTATTCTCCAACTCATCCCATTGTCCTGGTGTGTCCTGGTGTGGTGGCAAACGGGGTAATATATGGGGTTGATGCCGGATGTGTAATGTCACCTGGCATCAGGCCCTGGGGTTAGTGATGTCAAGCGTCTATCAGATACCCGACATCACAAAAGCAGTCAGTAATAAAAAAAAATTGAAAACAAAAAGTTTTATTTGAAAAAACACTCCCCAACACATTCCCTCTTTCACCAATTTATTGAAAAGAACAATTAAATCCGGGTTCGGCGTAATTCAATAAGGGGGTCCCACGACGATCCATACCATAGTCACTGTCCCAGTCAATGAAGAACAGAATGTTCCCCATTGGCTGGGAGAGTAGTGCAGTGACCTGAGCTAACATCAATAGGTCAGCCCAGGTCACTGCAGGGGATGACGAACGCTACTGTCAGGAGGTTAGATGAGATCATTAGTCGTGGTCTCCTGCCCTAAGGGCGACAGGCCGACCCCCGGCCCGACCGTCACTAGTAAAGCAGGAGTGTTTGGTGGGCAAAGTGTGAGTGGCAGGGACACATTCATATCAGCACCTTGGCTCTCAACAGCGCCTTTCTCCTTTGGCTCTCCGACTCCTTTATCATTCGCAGAAAAGAGTCATTGACAGGCGGCTGATGCTTTGCTTGCATCCAATTCTTAGCAGCAGTTTACTTCGATACCTCCGGACTCTGACAATCCGGGTTATCCTCACAGCACACTTCCTACTGACGGTTTCCTTTTCTCACTGCCCTAAACACTTTCCTCTGGACACTTTCCTTCACCTGCAGGGGCCAACGTGTTACCCCCCTGATAGCTGTACTCCGACCCGGTTTAGTCAAGCCCTATCTCAGGGGTTTCTCAGACTACGCAGTGGATCCAGTACATACTACCGGTTCAGGACAAATTCCAAGTTTCCCAACCTTCCTCAAAGGTCTCCTCTGTTTCTGCTTACAGGCGTTCCTGTTTGACCTTCGCTTTTCTTATCAACTCCCACACTGACTCTGTCATGTCACGTCTGACTGAGCTCCGGCCCCGCATCCTGAGCCCACCTCCCAACTAGGCTACACTTCTCCTCCCTCCCTGCCACTGTTACCAGGGGAACCACCCACTCTCTACTGACACCTAGCGGGGAATCTGTTTACTACCTCGCACAGCAGATAACATTTTATCATTACTGTTATACACTTAAAAAACATTCACCACCGCACCGGGGGGAATTTTCCTTTACTGCTCGGGTGTCCGACTGCCCCCTTACAAGGGAATATGTGGGAGGGTGCAGGGAAGGGGGGCGGGGACTCCATGCACTGTACCTGCCCAGCAGGGCGACAACATGCTGTTCCAAGATTTGCATGTCAACATGATCCTGCCTATATTGACATGAAATGACCGGAAGCAGCAAAATCGCGTCAGGAGCGGTCACATGAACGGACACTGTCCCCCGCACCCCCCTCTCTCCCCATGCCCCTGAATTTTGTCTGTTAAACGCAGAATAAAGGAATTTTGTGCACTTGATGGAGTGAGCTGCCGCTTTTCTCGTCTTGGATTCATGGACAATAATATTATACACAGTGATATCACAGCACAGTAATGTTATACACAGTGATATCACAGCACAGTAATATTATACACAGTGATGTCACAGTACAGTAATAATAAACTATGATGTCACAGTACATGGATAATCCATACTAGAGTGCTAGGATAATAAACCCAGTGATGTCACAGGACAGTAATAATACAGTCACAGTACAAGGACAATGCATACATAGCACAGTACAATGATTGTGTATAAAACACAGGAATAATAGACCTAAAAAAGTCACCAAGTATATTACGAGATGACAGCCAGGAAAAAACATAATAATATTGTGCCACAACACAAGAATAATGTGCAGATGATGTCAAAGTACAAGGATAATGGTAAAGTAATGCCACAGAAACACACACACATACCCACACACACGCACGCACGCACGCACACACACACACACACATCAGGGGAACCATTGACCTTCATAGTAATACATGGAATAGGGATTGCATTAAAATCCCCATTGCCCCCTTCAACTATTCAAAGTTGTTACTAACTGCACCTTATCTCTGTAGAGATACCCCTTTTAGGTGTTTGGCCCCAGAGCAGTTGCATGCCATATCCTGGTATTGAAATAAATGGCAACATCTCTATACCATTTAACCATGTATTTCATTTGTATGGGCTTTTCCTAGGCTCCAAATCCTTTGAAAACATATATAGGACCATAAAAAAAATGTTCTAGCCCTTTTGTGTGTACAGACCCCTTGGCTGTGCCCACGTTGCATTTTATCACATTGTTTATGCGTCTTTGAGTGCAATTTTGTCACAAATCTGCATGCAAATCCTTATGCCAGCAAAGTCAAAGAGAAACCTGAAGTTTTGTGCACATTGCTGTTTTTTCCCTTGCAGATTTGGTGCAAAAATAAATTTGCAGCATGTCAATTATTTCAGCATTTATGCAGTGTTTTTCCACCCCAGAATGTATGAAAGACTCATTGGAAAAAACGCATGCAAAAAATGTACTGAAAACACAGCAAAAAAGCAGCGTTTTTCCTGCCAAGAGATGCAGAAATGGTGCAGAAATTTCTGCAACCAAATACCCAACGTATGCACATAGCCTTAAGATTTTAAATATTATTAATAAGTGTAAAGATAAAAGGCTATATACAGGTTAATGACATAACAGATGCACACAGACCCTGGCACCTTTTTCATATGAGAGGGCACTAGGATCATAAATGGCACCTATTAAGGTGGGAGCCATATTATAGAGTTTGTTGAGAACCAAGGAGGTCTAAGTAATCCCTCTGAGGGGATTTTGTGACGCCCTGGCCTTTCAGGTCGTCAGAGGGTATTGTGCAATCTGCCCTTCTGCATGATATCCACCTCCTCCTTGGTTACGGGTCCCTGACCTTTGGTGTTGCTAAGAACAAGCTAATAAAAACCCTAGGAACACTCTGCACCACACCCACCAGACACACCAGTAGGCAGCCTGAAGGGAATAGGGTTGGCCACTTGGGTGGTTGGTTAAGGGAAGATCAGGAGTGTCAGAACTCAGGAGACAGTCAGTTGTGAAATGACTCTCAAGAGGAGAGGTAAAACGTTGAGTGGTGACTCTCGAGAGGAGAGGTCAGGAGCTGGGCTCCTTTTTACTACTAGGTGGCAGACGTTGGTCTTGGCCTGGTAGGAGCTGGACCCCGGTCGCATGGGATCGTGACAAGGGGCACGGACTATCAAGGAGGATAGCCGGCGGCCTTGTGCCATCACCGGGCAGGGGCCAGGGCACGACGGAGTACGTGGACCCTAGGCCAGGAAGTAGCTTCAAGCGTCCTGGTAATTCACCCGACTAGGACGGAGCCTTCAAGATCCGTTCTCCACCCACTCCAAAATTGGGGTACTAGCGCAACGAGGGGAATAGGACTTTCCCACTGCATAGTCCAAAAAATCCCAAGCGTGAACCCTGAGAGCAAGCTCACTCCATTAGCCATACGGGTGAGCGGGACCCATTTAGTTTTAAGCTAAAAAGGACCAACTACAGAAAATTTGTGCCAAGGTCAAGGTCACAGGCTAACAAGCAACACCAACGGGCACAGGATCCAGCTGCAGTGGCATCAAGAACTTTGGTTTACCACGGTTGTCAGCATCAGGTTATTGGACTGAGTGAGTACGGAATTAACCCTTACCGGCCCGACGGTACCTCCCTGCCACTATCATCGAGTCTCGGGGCATCCCCCCTACCTGTGGGGGGGTTAAACTCCTAGCTGCCCACACCATCGCCACCGGGTACTCCCAGCTGCAGCGGTGGTACTTCACCCTTACCACACACCACGGGTGGTGTCATGAACTTTCTACACCAGGGGTCTCAAACTCGGCCGGGTGTACGGGCCGCACACAGAAAAAAAATAATTTGAGGGGCCGCATTTTTTTCAGGACAAAGGGACATTGTTAGTGGTACCATTTTTTCTTTCTATACACCCTTGGATCACTGTTTTTGAACATTTTTCATTTGTCTATCATAACAAATGTGTACTTATATTATAAAACACTTTTTTATTTACATTTTTTTCCCCTTTTTGTAAGTAATACAGTTTTACAATAAGCACCGCATAGTAATTTTGGCCAACATCTTGTAGTAATGTGCCCCTCCTGTTCCCCATTCTGTAAAAATGTGCGCATCCTTGTCCCCTTGTAGCAATGTGCCCCATGCAGGTCCTCTTCTTGCATTAATGTTCCCCCATGCAGCTCCCCTTCTTGTATTAATATGCCTCCATGCAGCTCCCCTTCTTGTAGTAATGTGCCCCATGCAGGACTCCTTCTTGTAGTAATGTGTCCTCATTCAGGTCCCCTTCTTATAATATTGTGCCCCATGCAGGTCCCCTTCTTGTGGTAATGTGCCCCATATGAAGGTCCCCTTCTTGTAGTAATGTGTCCTCATTCAGGTCCCCTTCTTATAATATTGTGCCCCATGCAGGTCCCCTTCTTGTGGTAATGTGCCCCATATGAAGGTCCCCTTCTTGTGGTAATGTGCTTCATGCAGGACTCCTTCTTGTAGTAATGTGCCCATCCTGGTCCCACCTTGTAGCAATGTGCCCCATGCAGGACCCCTTCTTGTGGTAATGTACCCTCATTCAGGTCCCCTTCTTGTGGTAATGTGCCCCATATGCAGATCCCCTTCTTGTGGTAATGTGCTTCATGCAGGTCCCCTTCTTGTGGTAATGTGCCCCATGCATGTCCCCACACGTACACACACCCTGTGCAGCCTCAGCCAGCAACAGAATCACACACACACACACACACACACACACACACACACACAGTGCAGCCTCAACAAGCAACAGAAAAACACACACACACACAAACATTCTGCTCACCTATCCTCCGTCGGCAGCACGCAAGCACGTGGACCCGGTAATGATCACAGCTGCTGTCACCGCTTAACTTTCTGCCGGCGCGTGCAGAGCAGTTCTCACTGCACAACAGCCACTGGCCAATCACAGGCAAGCATCTGAGGTCATATGCAGCAGGTGCTTGCCTCTGATTGGCAGGCGGCTGTTATTGCGTTCTGCAGCGAGAACTTCACTGTGCGCGGCAAAGGCAAAACTGTAAACTGAAGTAAATAGCTGGCGGCTGCGGCCCCTTGCACCGGTCGCCATCTTTACCAGGTCCACGGGCCAGCGGGCCGCAAGAAGCCACCTGAAGGGCCGCATGCGGCCCGCGGGCCGCGTGTTTCAGACCCCTGTTCTACACCATCCCCTGTACATAGCCCCGCTTTATTTGAGTGGCCGCACGACCCCCGGGTCCGGAGACCCCTCGAGCCACCGCGGATCCGGATCCGAGCAGCTCGGCTGCTGACGCGGGGGCGGCACAATTTCATGCCTTATGCATTTTTATAAAAGGAGACATTCTGGTAACAAATATACTTTGGTTAGGTAATGCTTTCAGTTTTTAAGATAATTGCAGACTAATCAAATAACCATGCAGATGGATAATACCTTGTAGTTTTTGTTGATTCTTGTTTATAAATATCAATGATATTCTCAACAAGCAGATTTCTCTGTAATCCGTACACCCCATGTCGATCCAAAACCACTTCATGCCTGCAGGACGGACAGCGGAAGCGACCTCCGGTTGCTACAGTATTTCCTCCTCTTGTTGGTAAATATGGATTGGAGGCCTGTAATAGAAGAAGGGTAACACGTGTCATGTGGATCAGTACAATCTCCAAGTCTGTATATCTAGATGGGGAAGATTATACACTGATCAGTGTGCACATGTGTAAATCTATAGATACAAAGAAATTGATGATGAGAAGAGGAGATCTCATTATGTTGCGCTATTATTAGTTCTTTCTACTGTATATTTAGTAACTCCGACGACGAGGATATTCTTTAATACCTGGAAACAGATGAACGAATACCAGGAAAGTTCAGTACCTTAGAAACTACGATAACAAACACCTAGTCGTCTCTGATATTTGGCCAGAAGCCTTTTTCAGTATCTATATAATGACTTGACACAAGCCATGTGTCTTGCGTGAAAAAGTATTAGGCTAGGGCCCCACTTTGCGTCGTCCTACTTGCAGTTTAGAACGCACTTTTTGGGCTTAATTGATTTGACCAAAGTTGCCTTTTTAAGCTATTTAGCGCTGAAAACGCATGCGTATTAGACGCGTATTTGATGCATTTTCAGCGCTTTTTAGCTGCGTTTCCACCTGCATTCTGATAGTTGCGTTTTGAACATAAAGACACTGCTTAATAAAGTTTAAATAGTAAAATAATCAAATCTACATTCATAGAAAAACATGAAATTAAATTTTATTCATTAAATTATTGCGGTAACATGATTTTTTAAGGAAAAATAGCAATAAAGTATTAATTTCCTTAATTTAAATTGTCGGATTATGTGTGTGTGTAAAGGGACATATGAAATCATTATTTTAATGATCAAAAAGCATGCGTTTTGGTAGTCCAAAACGCATGTTTTCTGCACTGAAAAAGCAGGTAAAACGCAGGAATTTGTAGGAATCTTGGTTTTTGCCATTTCTCATTGACTCCAATGTTAGCAAAACGGACCGCAAATGGCAAAAACAATTGACATGATGCTTCTTTGAACGCATGGTTTTTGCCACAAAGTATGCAAATTTTAAACTGCGCTTTGAAACGCAAAGTGGGGTCGGAAAATCCATTTTTTCCATAGACTTTGCTGGAAAATCAAAACGCATGCCTTTTGGCATGAAAAAGGTGCTTCCCAAAACGGACCTAAAAAGCACCTAAAACGCAGGTAAAAACGCAAAGTGGGTCCCTATCCTTAAGGCTGCTTTACACGGTACGACCGATTGTGCAATTTCACAATCGATCGTATCCGCCCCCGTCCTTTTTGCGTCACGGGCAAATCACTGCCCGTGTCGCACAAAGTCGGTAACCCCCGTCACACATACTTACCTCTCGTGCGACCACGCTGTGGGCGGCGAACGTCCACTTCCTGGAGTGGGAGGGACGTTCGGCGTCACAGCGATGTCACACGGCCGCCGGCCAATGGAAGCGGAGGGGCGGAAATTAGCGGGATGTAAACATCCTGCCCACCTCCTTCCTTCACATAGCCGGCGGCGGCCGCGTGACGCAAGTGAGCTGCTGTTCATCGTTCCCGGGGTGTCACACGGAGCGGCGTGTGCTACCACGGAAACGATGAACAACTAAATTAAACGATATTATGGAACCTAGCGACCAGTACACGACTCACGATTTGTGAGCAATACTGCGTCGCTAGGAGGTGTCACACAGGCCGGCATCGCCAGCGATGCCGGATGTGCGTCACAAAAAACGTGACCCCGACGATCTATCGCACGATAGATTGCCTGGTGTAAAGCAGTCTTTAGACTTTGTCCTTTGGGCGTTTGATTCTTCACATTGAGAGTGCCTCCATTGTTTAAAGGAGCTCTCCAGTTTTGGAAAAATCTCTGTATCCCGGCTGCAGTTTGTTTAAAAAAAAAAAAAAAAAAAAGAGCTTTATTCACCCTCTCAATGGGTCCAGTTCTGATGCCCCTGGTGTCTGTTATTGTCTGTAGTGATGAAATCACGTTGAGAATGTTACTTTGGAGCTCAGTTATTGTCTATAGTATTATTGAGATAAAATCAGTGCTGCAGACAATAGCAAACACCAGGAGTAGCAGCAGAGTCTCAGCGGTGGACCTGGGAAGGGTGAATAAACTGCAGTTTCTTTTTTAAAAAATAAACTACAGCTAAGGGATGGGGTTTTCCAAAATGGTAAAACTCCTTTAAGATGTAGAGATAATTTTTATGGTAATTTTATATCCTTATCAATAATAATATATTTAATCTTAAAATGGTTTTCCCATGAACAAAGTTCATTTTAATCAAGAGATCTTGGAATAATAATAATAATTTCCACAATTGGATGTGTGGCGCCCCTGAGGCTTCAGTTGCCACAGAGTATTGCACCCAACATTGGGTGTAATGGTAAACCCAGTTCCTGAGGAGGTCAGTCCCGGCTTCACCACATTACACACTCAAATACACACTAGGTTATCCTGTTCCCACTGGGGACTGGGCTAAGGTTGGGTAATAAAGGGGTCGCCGACAGAGAGGCATTTACAGGATGCCCTCAACAGGGGCCCCAGTCCCACTAGCTTAGAACCTAAGAGGGGGGAGGTGCAGCCAACAGGGGGAGTCAGGAGCCAACACAACAATTAGAGAGTTCTCTAGCAGGAGAGCAGGGAGCAGATGTGCCCCACAGGTGCTCCGGTGGGAAGGAGGAGAAGTTCACAACGGTTGCTGCAGGGAGAGGGATCTCTACTCCCTACGGAACCGACGCCAGACAGGGCAGCAGGATCCTAGGGAAGATCATACTTCACATTGATTTTCCAGAATCTATCTGGTCGGGGAAAGCATCAAGCTTCCCTGACCACACAGCGCCCGACAGCACAGTGCCATATAGTATCCGTGCCTCGCTTCAAGCCGGACCCTACATCAGAACTGCGGCACCTGCATATAGGGACAATAGTACATCTCGTGAAACCCAGGGTGCCCTCATAGCTTCAAGCCAAGGGATCCACAGACAGGCGTCACAAGGAGAAACCCACCGAAAACCAAACCGGAATGATCTCTAAAGGGATTCGGGTTCAACGGAGCCCATCATAGCAAGTGACTGGTATTACCTGGGCAAGTGGCATTGTACAAAAGTGAGTAAAAAAACCTGGAACCGCAGCTATAGACTCTGACTCTTTAATTCCGGGATGACACTCCCCGACACCTTTTACTACTCCCCTCCTCATCCTCCCTGGGGCCCGCTCTCCCTCTGGAGAGCGATACCATCCCTGGCTGCTATTACCATCTGCCCTGGAGGACAGCAACAGCAGCGGTGGCCCATTCCCTTTCCGCATACCACAGGTGGCGTCACGACAAACACCTCAGCACTACCCCCAACATCTCTTCCCTACCATCTTCTGTACGCCTCGGGGCAACGGAGCTGGGCTAGGCCGCCCGTGACCACGAAAGTCGAGGGTCCGGTGACAAGTAAGTTAATCCACCTGCCCCGTGGGGCGCTACAGATGTGTTGAAAAAACTGTTCCTGTACTGAGATAATCTTATACATGTGTCCCTGCTATGTACTGTGTAATGGTCGTGTCTGACCATGCAGGGACATGATCTGATCATGCTGTAGGAGGGGGCAAGTAGCGCCCACTCCTACGTAGGAAATGCTAATATCTTGTGAATTTAATGTATATAAAAAGTGTAATGCATCTGTATATATAAATGCAGGATGTAGCAGAGTGGTTCCACCTAGCGGCCGCAGGTATTACATGTTTTAGGGTAAGAAAGGTATTTGATTATAATGTATGTTGTAGAGAACTGTAAATACTGTGTAATGTAGAGCACTGGCCCCTCGTGCTGTGTCAGGGAGGAGACGTAGTGTTAGCTGTCAGGAGTACTGTAGGTTAAGGATAGATATAGTAATAATATGATAGAGCTACAGTTAGTAATCCTTAGATAAGGATTATAGATAGGCTGTTTATTGTAGGCATCTAGAGAAACAAGCAAAGCAGGAGGTGAATGGTGGGAGTAGTAGCAAGCTGCTTAGATTAGTGTAGGCCAGGTGCGGACAGTTCAGTGGTTGCCAGGGAGACGGAGGTAAGGTGGGGGGAGCAAGGTGTTTAGCAAGAAGAGACATGAAGAAGTGAGTGAAGCGGCAAATGTCCTACTGAGAGGACGGAGACGGGAGGTACCCTCCCTAGTGCCAAGACCTCTCCCTACGGGCGGCCAGAGGAACTCGGGAGGCCGGTGGGACATTGGGGTATGGAGACTCCCAATGATGCCTTGAACCGGCCAGGGGCTAGTACTTCGTCCGAGGGTCCAAGTGAGGCATGGTACCTGCCAGGAGAAGAATATGGAGAAAAAGCTGTGGAAAAACAAGCGCATAGGGTCTTACCCCAATATGTGAGGGGTGGGGGTGGGGGAGTGAAACTACTCACCAGATGTAGTTGTGAGAAGCCACAACTACTGTAATCGCATGTATCACACAATCCAAGGCTGCAGCCACCAAAACGGTAGATAACAGAGAGCACAAGAGAGTGGTGTTTTAATGCCGCGCCAATAGATCACTTCAGATGATGTTCAGACCAGTGTTACTTTATTGTTTTCCAGGTCAACGCGTTTCTGGGGCATCTGCCCCCTTCATCAGGACCACCAAAGAAACAGATAACATCCAATCTGTCTAGTACAGACAATGTATACAATATATAGACACATTGACATCACAGGCACATCCCCTAAAGAAAAAAACGAGCGGGAAGGACTGCCACGTTGCATGGAATGACGTCAAACAACCACTTAACATAAAAAAAAAAAAAAAAAAAAAAAAAAAAAAAAAAAAAAAAAAAAAAAAAAAAAACCAACACAACAAATAAAAATAAAAATAAAGATTCATCCATATTTGACATGTATTAACATATATTTCCTTATACAGGGATACACATTATTTTCCGTATTGTGTAAAAGAGAAATAAATATATATATATGTGCACAATAAAAGACAAATAAAGAAAAGTGTGTAAAACCATTCATCTGCAATATGTGAAATAATACGTGTACACCCATGGATATTAAACTTGTCTTATACGCCGGACAAGTCAGCGATTTCACAAGGGAGGGATGAGAACCCTCGATTTAATATGTGTAATCCACTTCAGACATTTCAAAGCCACGGCATTATAACCTGCCGCCACCTGTGCTTTTACATCTTTCAACCACCACCATGAAACAGCAAGTGCAGTGTGCCTAACGAAAGAACTAAAGAGATTCAGAAGAACCGCTTCTGATCTGTGAACTCAGACCGCAGTTCAACCCAGGACAAGACCGTGGGAAAAAAAGCAAGAGAGCATGCGCCAAAGCAAAGTACAGGTAATGAGCCGGCACAAGTTCACGGGAGTGCAGGAGCGTGGGAACCAAAACCATTACGCATGCTCAGCCAATCTAATTCATAGACGCCCTGCAACAACCTATAGAACCCGTATAACCTCAGACTTTGAGCCGACCATGAGATTACTCATGATCGCGCTAAGATCATACTAGGGTCAAAGAAACCACAAAACTAACAATAGTGATTTAAGAGCACATCGCCTGTGAACCGGCGAGAATCACAAACCCCCGTGTGGGACAAACAGATAGAATATGGTACAACCTTAAAAATCAGGGTATTTAACCAACATATAAATATAAAAAATTTTGCATAAGCAACCATAAATATACACATATACAAACAGTAAAACTGGTGGTCCACTAAAACCGATACACAGAATTTCACAAGTTATGACAATAAAAACAACATAAAATCGCCTAAGAAAGCATAAAACATACACCAAACAAATATTAAAATACATCAGTGAAATAGGTCTGTGACCTCATTGAGGCCATGGGGTTTTAACGTATTAAGTTTATAAATCCAGTACGTCTCTTTTTTGTTTAGGGTCTCCATCCTATTTGCAACTGACACAGGTACATGCTCAATAGGGGTCACTTTCAAGGCGATTTTCTTGTCATGGAAAATGGTGGTATGACGGGACAAACCATGTAACATATACCCTATTTTAATATTATGTCTATGAGAATTGATGCGGTTGTGGAGGGCTTGGATCGTCCTCCCCACGTACCGTTTGTCACAGTCACATTCAATCAGATATATGACATAGTCCGATTGACACGTGAGATGTCCTCGTATACTAAACTCAATACCCCCAGGATCACATCCGAAGCTAACCCGCCCATGCTGGATGGACCTGCAGCAAAGGCAGTTTTTGGTCATACATTTATATGATCCCATGGGTTTGTTTGTCCCTACACAACTGGGGGGACCCCTTAACCTGCTAGGAGCCAGCTGGTTTTTAATCGTCATGGCCCTACGGAAGGTCACCCCCGGTCGGGATGGCAGAACGCCCTTAAGGTAAGGGTCATTACATATAACTGGCCAGTGTTTTCTTAAAATCCCCTTAATGACCTCTCCATCACAGCTAAAAGTGGTTAAAAAATTGGATGAAAAACTCCCATTGGTGGGGGTGGGTACCACTCTACCAGATCCATTGTCAACATCAAGGCTCAAATTCCGCCCCTGGCCTCTAGCTTCTTGATATGCCTTCTTAACTAACGTTAGCGGATATTTCTTCTCCAAAAATCTCTCTCTAAGAATCTTCGCCTGATTATTAAAATCAATGTCTAGCGTACAGTTCCTTCGTATCCTTTGGTATTGATTCTTGGGGACATTACGTAACCATTTAACATAGTGGTTACTACTGTAATTAATGTACCCGTTGCTATCAACTTTTTTAAAAAAGGTTTTTGTAAGGAGAGATCCTTCTGCGTGTGAGATGGTGAGATCCAAAAAATTAATAGCAGTTTTCTCCACCGTGGGGGCAAATTTTAAACCCCAACCATTATTTACAATCCCTTCCAGGAAATTTAGATAATTATTTCCAGCGTTGTCCCAAATAATGAATAAGTCATCAATATACCTTTTATAGATAACTACATGTTTATACAGGTTCGAGGAGTAGATATGCTGTATCTCAAACAGTCCCATTACCAAATTTGCAAAGGTTGGTGCTGCCTTAGAACCCATAGCCACGCCACACCGCTGATGGTACATCTTGTCCTGGAACATGAAGTAGTTGTTTCTAGATATGAATGCCATACTGTCCAGGACAAAGTTTTTCTGTGTAGCAGGTAAGCGCTCATCCATCTCTAAATATTGTTTAACACATTCCAGTCCTAAATTATGCGAAATATTAGTATACAGGGACGCAATATCTAGGGTTATAAACAGAAATGACTCCTTCCACACAACCTCCTTGAGAATACTAATGAGGTGCGGGGAGTCTCTCAGAAAACTCTTCAGATTTGTCACATGAACTCTTAAAATAGAGTCAACGTATGCCGCCAAGTTTTCGGTCAGGGCCCCAATTCCTGATATAATGGGTCTCCCGGGAGGGTCAATTAAGCTCTTATGGATCTTTGGTAGATGGTAATAAAAAGCTGTTCCAGGGTTTTTTATATCCAAAAATTTATACTCATTCTGGTTAAGAATCCCCTTGTCAAAGGCATTCTTTATTAAAATTCGATATACCCCAATAGAATCCTGGTATGCAGAACCTTGCACCACCTCATAGTGTGCTGTATTGGACAGCATTCTCAGAGCTTCCTGTACATAACTATTCCTGTCCTGTAGGACAATGCCACCTCCTTTGTCCGCACCACGGATGACAAGGTTGTGGTTATTCTTCAGGGACACTAATGCCATTCTTTCTTCGTTAGTTAGATTGGATTTAGGAGGTACTCTGTTAGTATTAATCCTCTTAAAATCCTCTAAAACCAGGTCATTAAAGGTCTTAATATGGTGACCCATGCTGTGTAAGGGATAAAAATTTGATTTCAACTTAAAATCGGTATGCAGGAAACAATCAATATTACCATCTATAGTAGTAGATACCCCTTTATTAATTTCAAAATGTCTGGTAAGGGTAAGTTTCCTAATGAACTTCTGAAAATCCAGAAAAAGTTCAAACTCATTAGATGATTTTGCCGGACAAAATGAGAGGCCTTTCCTCAGGACCTTAAGCTCACTCTTAGAGAGAACGTGGCATTTTTAATCTCTCCAGCCACGTTCTCCCTACAGGACAGGAATAGTTATGTACAGGAAGCTCTGAGAATGCTGTCCAATACAGCACACTATGAGGTGGTGCAAGGTTCTGCATACCAGGATTCTATTGGGGTATATCGAATTTTAATAAAGAATGCCTTTGACAAGGGGATTCTTAACCAGAATGAGTATAAATTTTTGGATATAAAAAACCCTGGAACAGCTTTTTATTACCATCTACCAAAGATCCATAAGAGCTTAATTGACCCTCCCGGGAGACCCATTATATCAGGAATTGGGGCCCTGACCGAAAACTTGGCGGCATACGTTGACTCTATTTTAAGAGTTCATGTGACAAATCTGAAGAGTTTTCTGAGAGACTCCCCGCACCTCATTAGTATTCTCAAGGAGGTTGTGTGGAAGGAGTCATTTCTGTTTATAACCCTAGATATTGCGTCCCTGTATACTAATATTTCGCATAATTTAGGACTGGAATGTGTTAAACAATATTTAGAGATGGATGAGCGCTTACCTGCTACACAGAAAAACTTTGTCCTGGACAGTATGGAATTCATATCTAGAAACAACTACTTCATGTTCCAGGACAAGATGTACCATCAGCGGTGTGGCGTGGCTATGGGTTCTAAGGCAGCACCAACCTTTGCAAATTTGGTAATGGGACTGTTTGAGATACAGCATATCTACTCCTCGAACCTGTATAAACATGTAGTTATCTATAAAAGGTATATTGATGACTTATTCATTATTTGGGACAACGCTGGAAATAATTATCTAAATTTCCTGGAAGGGATTGTAAATAATGGTTGGGGTTTAAAATTTGCCCCCACGGTGGAGAAAACTGCTATTAATTTTTTGGATCTCACCATCTCACACGCAGAAGGATCTCTCCTTACAAAAACCTTTTTTAAAAAAGTTGATAGCAACGGGTACATTAATTACAGTAGTAACCACTATGTTAAATGGTTACGTAATGTCCCCAAGAATCAATACCAAAGGATACGAAGGAACTGTACGCTAGACATTGATTTTAATAATCAGGCGAAGATTCTTAGAGAGAGATTTTTGGAGAAGAAATATCCGCTAACGTTAGTTAAGAAGGCATATCAAGAAGCTAGAGGCCAGGGGCGGAATTTGAGCCTTGATGTTGACAATGGATCTGGTAGAGTGGTACCCACCCCCACCAATGGGAGTTTTTCATCCAATTTTTTAACCACTTTTAGCTGTGATGGAGAGGTCATTAAGGGGATTTTAAGAAAACACTGGCCAGTTATATGTAATGACCCTTACCTTAAGGGCGTTCTGCCATCCCGACCGGGGGTGACCTTCCGTAGGGCCATGACGATTAAAAACCAGCTGGCTCCTAGCAGGTTAAGGGGTCCCCCCAGTTGTGTAGGGACAAACAAACCCATGGGATCATATAAATGTATGACCAAAAACTGCCTTTGCTGCAGGTCCATCCAGCATGGGCGGGTTAGCTTCGGATGTGATCCTGGGGGTATTGAGTTTAGTATACGAGGACATCTCACGTGTCAATCGGACTATGTCATATATCTGATTGAATGTGACTGTGACAAACGGTACGTGGGGAGGACGATCCAAGCCCTCCACAACCGCATCAATTCTCATAGACATAATATTAAAATAGGGTATATGTTACATGGTTTGTCCCGTCATACCACCATTTTCCATGACAAGAAAATCGCCTTGAAAGTGACCCCTATTGAGCATGTACCTGTGTCAGTTGCAAATAGGATGGAGACCCTAAACAAAAAAGAGACGTACTGGATTTATAAACTTAATACGTTAAAACCCCATGGCCTCAATGAGGTCACAGACCTATTTCACTGATGTATTTTAATATTTGTTTGGTGTATGTTTTATGCTTTCTTAGGCGATTTTATGTTGTTTTTATTGTCATAACTTGTGAAATTCTGTGTATCGGTTTTAGTGGACCACCAGTTTTACTGTTTGTATATGTGTATATTTATGGTTGCTTATGCAAAATTTTTTATATTTATATGTTGGTTAAATACCCTGATTTTTAAGGTTGTACCATATTCTATCTGTTTGTCCCACACGGGGGTTTGTGATTCTCGCCGGTTCACAGGCGATGTGCTCTTAAATCACTATTGTTAGTTTTGTGGTTTCTTTGACCCTAGTATGATCTTAGCGCGATCATGAGTAATCTCATGGTCGGCTCAAAGTCTGAGGTTATACGGGTTCTATAGGTTGTTGCAGGGCGTCTATGAATTAGATTGGCTGAGCATGCGTAATGGTTTTGGTTCCCACGCTCCTGCACTCCCGTGAACTTGTGCCGGCTCATTACCTGTACTTTGCTTTGGCGCATGCTCTCTTGCTTTTTTTCCCACGGTCTTGTCCTGGGTTGAACTGCGGTCTGAGTTCACAGATCAGAAGCGGTTCTTCTGAATCTCTTTAGTTCTTTCGTTAGGCACACTGCACTTGCTGTTTCATGGTGGTGGTTGAAAGATGTAAAAGCACAGGTGGCGGCAGGTTATAATGCCGTGGCTTTGAAATGTCTGAAGTGGATTACACATATTAAATCGAGGGTTCTCATCCCTCCCTTGTGAAATCGCTGACTTGTCCGGCGTATAAGACAAGTTTAATATCCATGGGTGTACACGTATTATTTCACATATTGCAGATGAATGGTTTTACACACTTTTCTTTATTTGTCTTTTATTGTGCACATATATATATATTTATTTCTCTTTTACACAATACGGAAAATAATGTGTATCCCTGTATAAGGAAATATATGTTAATACATGTCAAATATGGATGAATCTTTATTTTTATTTTTATTTGTTGTGTTGGTTTTTTTTTTTTTTTTTTTTTTTTATGTTAAGTGGTTGTTTGACGTCATTCCATGCAACGTGGCAGTCCTTCCCGCTCGTTTTTTTCTTTAGGGGATGTGCCTGTGATGTCAATGTGTCTATATATTGTATACATTGTCTGTACTAGACAGATTGGATGTTATCTGTTTCTTTGGTGGTCCTGATGAAGGGGGCAGATGCCCCAGAAACGCGTTGACCTGGAAAACAATAAAGTAACACTGGTCTGAACATCATCTGAAGTGATCTATTGGCGCGGCATTAAAACACCACTCTCTTGTGCTCTCTGCTAGGAGAAGAATATGGGGAGGAAGCCAGTATTAGGAACAAGCACCAAAGCAGAAGCCCAGAGCAAGGGTAGGAAGCGAGATATCCTTGAGAGAGTGGCGCAGCACTAGAAGGCCTGTCTGTCTGAAGTAAGAAAGACCTGGTGTACCACAATAAAGTTGGTTCCTGAGTTGTTCAGAAAAAGGACTTTTGTGTGATTGTGTCACCCTCCACATCAGCGACGAGGATTTGAATCCGAGATGAAGAACACTGTGGACTTTGTTGTAAGTTTTGCACATCCCATCGGGTGCACAACACGGACACACACAATTGCAAGAGCAGGTCAGTCGTTGACCCTCGGCCGGGATAGGGCTCCCCTCTTCAATGATACAGTTCCTGGGCAGGGTAGGAAGTAAAAAAGTATACAGACATTACGGCACGGGATTCGAAATGATTCTTTCTTTGATTTAAAACATTTTTTAAAAATCAAGCAGGAACTGTTTTACCTCACAAAAAGAATCATCTGAGCTTCCGCGCTCTGTTTTTATACTCTTTTGTGCCCTCCCCGGCACAGGATTTGTGGTATGATCAGACCATGTCCCTGTACGGTCAGACATGGCCATTACACAGCACATAGCAGGGACACATATATAAGACACATATATAAGATATATAAGACTAGAAGGTGGCCCGATTCTAACGCATCGGGTATTCTAGAATTTATTGTGTAGTTAATGTATGTTTTTTGTTGTGTGTAGTTGCCAGTGTTTGTGTAGGGCACTGTAAATGTTCTGGGTGTTGTCTGGGTGGGGGTGTGTGTGAGAGCGGTGTTGTATGTGTGTTGCGTTGTGTGTGTTGCGTTGTTTGTGGAGCGCTGTGTGTCTACAGCGTTCTGTGTGTGTGGTGCTGTGTGTGTTGCGCGGTTTGTGTGGGTGTGGAGTGCGTGTGTGTGTTTTGGGGGAGGTATGTTTTGTGCAGTGTGTGTGTTGCGCGGTATGTGCGTATATTTGTGTATGCCGCGGTGTTTGTGTGTTGGGTGTTGTGTGTGTGCGGCGTTGTCTGTGTAGGGCGGTGTTTGTGGTTCCCAGTGTGTGTGTGGCGTGTTGTGCGGTGCGCGTGTGGCGCTGTGTGTGTTTTGGGGGGAGGTGTGCACCCCCATCGTGCTCCATCCCCCATGCTGCGCACCCCCCATCGTGCTCCATCCCCCATGCTGCGCACCCCCCCATCGTGCTCCATCCCCCATGCTGCGCAGCCCCCATCGTGCTCCATCCCCCATGCTGCGCACCCCCCATCGTGCTCCATCCGCCATTGTGCTCCATCCCCCATGCTGCGCACCCCCATTGTGCTCCATCCCCCATGCTGCGCACCCCCCATCGTGCTCCATCCCCCATGCTGCGCACTCCCCATCGTGCTCCATCCCCCATGCTGCGCACTCCCCATCGTGCTCCATCCCCCATGCTGCGCACCCCCCATCGTGCTCCATCCCCCATGCTGCGCACCCCCCCATCGTGCTCCATCTCCCATGCTGCGCAACCCCCATCGTGCTCCATCCCCCATGCTGCGCACCCCCCATCGTGCTCCATCCCCCATGCTGCGCACTCCCCATCGTGCACCACAGTCACACATCAGACAGTATACACGCACACATCTGATCACATACACTCACACCCCACTTCTCCCTGTGCCCTCCGGTGGGCGGTCCCAGCAGCTGTGCTGCACGCCGTGCTCCTCTGCCGACACTCACAGATCCGATCGCATACACTCACACATCAGAACACACGCACACACCCAATCGCATATGTGGCGCCCTGGACAAGCCAGGTCGTCACAGGTACTGCAACAACACACCCCACACCCCGGATAGGCACACCAAAGTCAGACAAAAATTCTTGTTGCCTCCCTCCAGGGGCTAATGTCCACACCAGGGGGTGGAGCCAGGCGGTTGGCCCCACCCACCGAGGAGTTCACAGTCCTGGAGGCGGGAAAAGGAAGTCAGATCAGTTTGTGGAGTGGAAGAGTGAAGTGGTAGTAGAGGAGACTGACCGTGTTCGGGTGACTGGCCCGGGCGCATACAGCAAGTTTGGCAGACGGTGGTGACCGTCTGCAGGAGAGGCTGATTGACGTGAACCGTAAGGACCGGGGACGGGCGGTGGCCCGCTGGTACCGGATCGGGGAGCGAAGAGAAGCCAGCACCGTTCGGCAGGGCCTACAGACCACAACCAGGCTTGGAGTCGCCGTAAAACCGGTGAAATCCGTTAGCGAAGGGAACCTCCGGGGTTTCCCAGCAGTCAAGACCCGATTGAAGGCAACCGCTCAAACCGTAACGGTAAATACAATCACCGCCAAGGCTACAGTTCCCAGGGCCAGAACCTGCGGGCAAAAGGGGCTCCCTCAGCATCCATCCAAGCTGGGGAGCGGGTTACCGGTGGGAAGCCACCAGAACCAAGAACTTAACACAGGTGCAGGGAAAGGCAGTCACCACCAACCTACCGGGAGAAGAACCACCGCAGCCATCTGTGGGACCCGTCCATCCAGCCGTTTGTTTTACCGGAGACTTTGCATTCATCATTGGCTGAGTGAGTACCACCGTGCCGTGTGGCACCGCGCTGCCCCCGCGACCCTGCACCTCAGCAGGCCCCGTAAACCACCTGCCATTCCTCCCTCACCGGGCCCCGGGACAACCAACCCCCCTACCCACGGAGGGGAAGAACAACATCCAAGCTGCTCCCTGTCATCGCTCCCGGGATCCCCGTCCAGAGCAGCGGTGGTGTCACAACCTCACCATGACCGTGGGTGGCGTCATGGACAATAAATCCCCAAAACCATTCCCCCCTTTCACTCACGGGCGAGGAGCGCCGCTCGAGTCCCCGGATCCGGCCCACCGCTGGAGCCACCGAGCAGCAAGCGAAGCAGCAGCAGCGCCGGACCCGAGCGTGGTGAGCACAGCGTCCCCTCCTCCGCCCGCGACAACTTGGCATCACGAACAGGATCTTACCGCTCTGCCGTCTGGTGGAGGTGCGCCTTGTGACCGCCGGAGGTGTCCGGCCGAAAATCTTGAGAAGCTGCCATTTTGGGCGTGAAAAATCCCCGCTCGAGCGTCTCCTCGAGCAGTGGAGGCGTGAAAGCCGAAACCCCGCCCCTGTACAGGAGGAGCTGGAAAAAGACTGAGGGGGACGGATGGCATCTGGCCGCATGTAAACCGCGGCTGTGGGAGCAGGGACGCCAGGACTCTGCAATCTGCTGGTTCCTGGAAAGTACCGCTACCAACATGTCCGCCCCATCCAGCCACGCAGAGGTTACGGAGCCGGTGCCCGGGACAGCGTCGTGGCTCAGGGCCCGAACGGCGGGGATCTGCCGGCGCTACCGAAGTCAGATATGTCTGCTGATGGAGCAGTGGACCGCGGAGGTGGAGGAGGTAGCTGTGGTCGCCCGGGTGTACGGAATGGAGGCCATGATGGAGGAGCTGGTGAGTGACCCACGCCCCTGTGTCCCCGAGGGACCGGCTGTTGCGGGTGAGGGACCCGGTCTACCCCTGGACCCCATGCCGCCTGTCTTCCCCGCCCGTGCACCCCGCTGCTGCTGGTCCGTCTGACGTACACCCCCTCGTAATGGTAGCCGAAAGAGTGGTGAGCCTGGAGACTGCGGCAGCTGGCGGCAACCCGCCTGGCGCAGGGACAGATGATAGTGACTCCGGACCTGACACAGAGCCTGTTTCAGAGGAAGATGAGGGAGTCGTCGCCCTGTATGGCGCGGAGGCCACTTACATCCCCCGGAGCGGGAATAATGGATACCGGGCGGCCCTTCCTCGTCGCGCCTGCTATGTGCTGGAGGGGCTGGTGCCTGTGTTCTTCCACCCGGGACCGGGTGAGGAGGACGAGAGTGAGCAGTAATGGCAGCGGAGCCCCGCTGCAAGTTGTCCCCGTTGGGACCACCAGTACCGTTAAAAGTGTTTGAATGATAAGATTGAATCAACCGAAGAAGTTATCTGATTGAAACCGTGATTGAACCGGCCGTTGCCGGCAACTAGTCCCCGTAGGGACCTTTTGCAACCATTGCGTAAGGAACTACTTACGGACAAGCCCGAGAACTTGCAGGGCAACCACAAAGTTGTGGAATGTAAATATTATTTGGCTTTAACCGTTACCGCCTCCGGAGAGGCAGGTTTGGAGGATGGGCCTGGAGGAAAGGGATGGCCCAGGCCCGCCACTACCGTAATTGGTGGCGATCCTCCGGGGGGTTCAGGGGTCGCCATGGACGCGGGTCCCCTGAAAGAGACCAGACCCGCTCGGGCAACTTGGTTCTGGACTGGGGTCAACGGGTGCTGCCCACTTCTTAGGGGCAGCATCAGGGCCAGGTTGTTTGGGTGGGAGAAGAGCGGAAGCCGTTACTGTTTAATAAACATATACCATTTGTAATGTTCAAGAATGTGCCTCCCGTTATGGGAAGTTTGAAAAAATTGCATGTGTTTTAAAATGTTTTACTCTTTTGCAGTTAACAAAAAAATAAAACCGGTGATGGACGGGCAGCCCGCGGACGGTCTGCATTTTACTAAGGGGGAATGTGGCGCCCTGGACAAGCCAGGTCGTCACAGGTACTGCAACAACACACCCCACACCCCGGATAGCCACACCGAAGTCAGACAAAAATCCTTGTTGCCTCCCTCCAGGGGCTGATGTCCACACCAGGGGGTGGAGCCAGGTGGTTGGCTCCACCCACCGAGGAGTTCACAGTCCTGGAGGCGGGAAAAGGAAGTCAGATCAGTTTGTGGAGTGGAAGAGTGAAGTGGTAGTAGAGGAGACTGACCGTGTCCGGGTGCGTGGCCCGGGCACATACAGCAAGGTTGGCAGACGGTGGTGACCGTCTGCAGGAGAGGCTGATTGACGTGAACCGTAAGGACCGGGGACGGGCGGTGGCTCGCCGGTACCGGATCGGGGAGGGAAGAGAAGCCAGCACCGTTCGGCAGGGCCTACGGACCCCGACCAGGCTTGGAGTCGCCGTAAAACCGGTCAAATCCGTTAGCGAAGGGAACCTCCGGGGTTTCCCAGCAGTCAAGACCCGATTGAAGGCAACCGCTCAAACCGTAACAGTAAATACAGTCACCGCCAAGGCTACAGTTCCCAGGGCCAGAGCCTGCGGGCAAAAGGGGCTCCCTCAGCATCCATCCAAGCTGGGGAGCGGGTTACCGGTGGGAAGCCACTAGAACCAAGAACTTAACACAGGTGCAGGGAAAGTCAGTCACCGCCAACCTACCGGGAGAAGAACCACAGCAGCCGTCTGTGGGACCCGTCCATCCAGCCGTTTGTTTTACCGGAGACTTTGCATTCATCATTGGCTAAGTGAGTACCACCGTGCCGTGCGGCACCGCGCTGCCCCCGCAACCCTGCACCTCACCAGGCCCTGTAACCCACCTGTCATTCCTCCCTCACCGGGCCCCGGGACAACCAACCCCCCTACCCACGGAGGGGAAGAACAACATCCAAGCTGCTCCCTGTCATCGCTCCCGGGATCCCCGTCCAGAGCAGCGGTGGTGTCACAACCTCACCACGACCGTGGGTGGCGTCACGGACAATAAATCCCCAAAACCATTCCCCCTTTTCACTCACGGGCGAGGAGCGCCGCTCGAGTCCCTGGATCCGGCCCACCGCTCGAGCCACCGAGCAACAAGCGAAGCAGCAGCAGTGCCGGACCCGAGCGTGGTGAGCGCAGCATCCCCTCCTCCGCCCGCGACACATACACGCACACACCCGATTGCATACACGCACACACCCGATCGCATACACGCACACACACACTGACGATATCGCACATACGCGCTCACACACTCACAACATCCGGAGATACCACATGCTTCCGGCCATGTGATCCTCCAGCAGGTCCTGGAAGGTCACTGCATGCACAGGATCACCGCCGAGCAGTAAGTAATATCACTGGATGTTGTTGTGTGTGGATGCGATCTGATGTGTGTGTGAGGTGTGTGTGAGAGTGAGTGAGTGTGATCTGATGTGTGTGTGTCTGTTCTTATGTGTGTGTGTGTGCGTGTGTGTGTGTGTGTTCCGCCGCTGCAGGACCTTGATGTGCTCACCTGCTCCCGGTCGGCGTCTGGTGAGTATGACTGCGGGGTCTTCTTTCTTCTGTCTTCTCTCTTCTGGGGGTGCCCGCTGCCTATAATGAAGTGTCTTGCAGTGTTTTTAACTCTTTCACCGCTGCATGACACTTCATTATTAACCGCAGTGTATGCCGGCTCCCTGCACATGTGTACCGGGAGCCGGTGTACGCTGGAGCGGGCGATGCGTGCGGAGGTCCGGGGCGAGCAACTAATCCATGTGGGGGGCGGGGCCAGGCCGAGGCGAGCGGCCAATCCATGGGTGGGGGCGGAGCCAGGCTGAGCCCAGAGCGGCTAATCCATGCAGGGGACAGGGCCAGGCCGAGGCGAGCGGCCAATCCATGGGGGGGCGGGGCCAGGCCGAGCCCAGCGGCCAATCCGACAGTTGTCACTTTTATGACACTTACGGTGACACTGTCATGTTACACAATTTTGGAGCAAGACTGACAGACAGACAGTATAAGGCAATTATATATATAGATTATCTCAGCACAGGAACATTTTTTTACAACACATTCAGTTGTGGAAATTATAATTATGCCAAGATCTATTGATTAAAATTAACTTTAAAATGAACTTTGTTTGTGAGAAAAGTAGCAAATAATATGTAACAGTTTATTTCTTTACAAAACTTTCAATAAAAATAATTGATTAGAAAAAATGACCTGCTCCTGCCTCCTGTGCCAATACCAAAGGCTCTCGTGTATCAAGAGTTTTCTTACACTTCAGATTTTCATCATTATATATAATTTATATATTACAGTATTTCTCTAAAGGACTTCTGGCAATAGAATAGACAGTTCTCATTAAAATCAGAACTTATTTTACGTATAATCTAACAATCAGGTCTGTTAACCCTGTACCTGCCATCGGCAGCAGAATATGAAGATTTTATCAAGGTTTTATGTTATATCTTTGTATATATATATATATATATATTTGGGTAGTAATAAATTTCTTATTTTCTCACACTCCATCATTGAGAGAAGATACAAATCCTGTGAAGAATACATGAGCCATTAACTATATGTTGATGTGTAAATGGTAAATCACAAGGTGTGACCAGATGTAAGGCTTTATATGCCATAGAATAGACATACAAAGAAATGTCTTTGTGAGGAGCTTGACAATCGAGATACATATAGAAAAGTATAAGGCTAGGGCCCCACTTTGCGTTGTGCTACTTGCAGTTCTAAATGCACGTTTTGGGCTTAATTGATTTGACCAAAGTTGCCTTTTCCAGAAATTTAGCACTGAAAACGCATGCGTATTTACCGCGTTTTAGGTGCGTTTTCAGCGCTTTTTGAATGGTTTTTCACCTGCGTTCTGACAGATGCGTTTTGAACATCAAGACACTGATAAATAAAGTTGAAACTGTCAAACAGACTGAAAAAAGAGAAAAAAAAGGATCAGATCTATATTAATGGAAAAAATAATTAAAATGGATATATTTCATGAAATTATAGCGGTAATATACATTTTATTGGTAAAATAGCAATAAAAGTATATTTTTCTTAATTTTAATTGTCGGACTATGTGTGTGTGTAAAGGGACATATGAAATCATTATTTTGATGTCCAAAACGCATGTTTTCTGCATTGAAAAAGCAGGTAAAACGCAGGAATTTGAAGGAATCTTGGTTTTGGCCATTGCTCATTGACTTCAATGTTAAGGCTGCTTTACACGTTGCAATTAGTTGTACAATCGCATTTGCGATATGACACGCCCAGGTTACATACGGGATCTTATGAGATTGCACGTAGGTCGTTCATTTGCTGTCACACGAGCGTTAGTAGTATATGTTAAATTGATCAATTTTGTGTGCGTTCCTTTAGATCATGTGTTCTGTGACGTATGCATTGGGCACTTTTTTTTTTTTTTATTTATTGACTTGACAAGCGTGTGTAATGTGTAGGGATGCGTTTTTACTATGTCATCTGCCATTCAGCTCTGCTACATTGCCGCTGACAGCAGACACAGACAGCCATGTAGCAGAGGAGCTGAATGGCCGCTGACAGCAGACACAGACAGTGCCGCACTGTCAGAATGAACTCGGGTGAACTTCACCCGACTTCATTGTCATGCTGCGGCTCTGTCTGTGTCGCGTCCCGATTAGCGGTCACCCATGAAGGACTCACCGGTGACCGCTAAACTCCTGAGTAACTGAATTGAGCAGCCCTCTCTCATACTCACCGATCCCCGGCGCTGCACGGCATTCACACTGCTCCGGCGGCTTTTACTATTTTGAAAAAGCCGGCCACCCATTAAACAATCTTGTATTACCTGCTTTCCCCGCCCACCGGTGCCTATGATTGGTTACAGTGAGACACGCCCCCACGCTGAGTGACAGGTGTCACACTGCACCCAATCACAGCAGCCGGTGGGCGTGTCTATACTGTGTAGTGAAATAAATAATTAAATAATTAAAAAAACCGGCGTGCGGTCCCCCCCAATTTTAAAACCAGCCAGATAAAGCCATATGGCTGCAGGCTGGTATTCTCAGGATGGGGAGCTCCACGTTATGGAGAGCCCCCCAGCCTAACAATATCAGCCAACAGCCGCCCAGAATTGCCGCATACATTATATGCGACAGTTCTGGGACTGTACTCGGCTCTTCCCGATTTGCCCTGGTGCGTTGGCAAATCGGGGTAATAAGGAGTTATTGGCAGCCCATAGCTGCCAATAAGTCCTAGATTAATCATGTCAGGCGTCTATGAGACACCTTCCATGATTAATCTGTAAATTACAGTAAATAAACACACACACACCCGAAAAAATCCTTTATTAGAAATAAAAAACACAAACATATACCCTGGTTCACCACTTTAATAAGCCCGAAAAAGCCCTCCATGTCCAGCGTAATCCAGGATGGTCCAGCGTCGCTTCCAGCGCTGCTGCATGGAGGTGACCGGAGCTGCAGCAGACACAGCCGCTCCTGTCACTTCCACACAGCAACTGAAGACAGCCGTGCGATCGGCTGAGCTGTCACTGAGGTTACCCGCTGTCACTGGATCCAGCAGTGGATGCAGCGGTGGCCGCGGGTAACCTCAGTGACAGCTCAGCTGATCACGCTACTCACCACCGCTCCTCTCACCTCCACGCAGCAACTGAGGTGAGTAGCGCGATCAGCTGAGCTGTCACTGAGGTTACCCGCGGCCACCGCTGGATCCAGTGACAGCGGGTAACCTCAGTGACAGCTCAGCCGATCGCGCGGCTGTCTGCACTTGCTGCGTGGAGGTGACAGGAGCGGCGGTGTATTCTGCAGCTCCGGTCACCTCCATGCAGCAGCGCTGGAAGCGACGCTGGAGCATCCTGGATTACGCCGGACATGGAGGGCTTTTTGGGGCTGATTAAAGTGGTTAACCAGGGTATATGTTTGTGTTTTTTATTTCTAATAAATGATTTTTTCGGGTGTGTGTGTTTATTTACTGTCACTTACAGATTAATCATGGAAGGAATCTCGGGGAGACGCCTGACATGATTAATCTAGGACTTATTGGCAGCTATGGGCTGCCAATAACTCCTTATTACCCCGATTTTCCAACGCACCAGGGCAAATCGGGAAGAGCCGGGTACAGTCCCAGAACTGTCGCATCTAATGTATGTGGCAATTCTGGGCGGCTGTTGGCTGATATTGTTAGGCTGGGGGGCTCCCCATAACGTGGAGCTCCCCATCCTGAGAATACCAGCCTTCAGCCGTATGGCTTTATCTGGCTGGTTTTAAAATTGGGGGGGAACGCACGCCGTTTTTTTTAATTATTTAATTATTTATTTCACTACACAGTATAGACACGCCCACCGGCTGCTGTGATTGGGTGCAGTGTGACACCTGTCACTCAGCGTGGGGGCGTGTCTCACTGTAACCAATCATAGGCGCCGGTGGGCGGGGATAGCAGGGAATACGAGATTGTTTAATGGGCGGCCGGCTTTTTCAAAATAGTAAAAGCCGCCGGAGCAGTGTGAATGCCGTGCAGCGCCGGGGATCGGGGATTGGTGAGTATATGAGAGAGGGGGATAGACTGACATGGACAGAGAGTGAGGGACAGAGATAGTGACCGACTGACAGAGATTACTGAATGACAGACATTGTGAGGCGCTTCAGAATGCAGCTTTTCAGCTGCGCTCTGAAGCGGACCTTTTTTAAGCTGCGGTGCAGAGCGCACACCTGTGCACATAGCATCAGACACCAAAATCGTATGAGGGATGTCACACGTTACAATTGACTAGGTTCGTGCAACAAAACGCTCAATTCTAGACAAAGATACGATGTGTTTGCGATCAACGGTTTTGCGTTCAATCCTGATCGCACGTAGATGTCACACGCAGATACCTCACAAACGATGCCGGATGTGCGTCACTTACAACTTGACCCCAACGACGGATTGTGAGATATATTGAAGCGTGTGTAGTGGGCTTTAGCAAAACACACCCAAAAGGCAAAAACAACTGACATGCTACTTCTTTGAACACATGGTTTTTGCCACAGAATATGCAAATTAAACGCAGCGTTTTAAAACGCAAAGTGGGGTCTGGAAATCACATTTATCCATAGAATATCATGGAACGCAAAACGCAGGCCATTTGGCATGAAAAAGGTGCTACTCAAAACGCTGCAGAAACGCAGGAAAAAACGCAAAGTGGGGCCCTAGTCTTTGTTGGTCAAATGAGCATTTATTTTTAGAGTTTAGATAAGGATCATTGTTCACTTTGGAAGTTTTATATCCGGGGAGCCTTGGGTAAAACGTGAAAATATTAGATGCACAAAAATAATTTTTTTGCAATGATTAAGGATGAAGATGATGCATTCATTACCAGCCGTCCAATCACTAGAGTATTTCCACATAAATTTTGGCATTTACGGGAAACTAAACATTGCTTAGATTAGCATGGTACAACTTTAGGTCTACCGTACCATGTTCAATCATTGCTTCTGGATATAGTCTTTAGAATCCTATTTTAGACATTAGTAAAATTAAATTTCAGCCAAAATATGATTGACAATGACTGATGGGTGTCAATAAATTAATATAAAAGTTAACATGGCCTATTTTGCACAGTTATTATATGTAGAATATAGCAGTGTTAAGCCTGCTTTACACCTTACAATTAGGTATGCGATCTCGTATGCGATGTGACACGCCCAGGTCGCATATGCAATTTAATGAGATTGCATGTAGGTCGTTCATTTGCTGTCACACGTGCGTTAGTAGTCTATGTTAAATTGATCAATTTTATGTGCGATCCTTTAGATCATGTGTTCTGTGACGTATGCATTGGGCACCTTTTTTTTTTTTATTTATTGATTTGACAAGCGTGTGTAATGTGTAGGGATGCGTTTTTACTATGTGATCTGCCATTCAGCTCTGCTACATGGCCGCTGACAGCAGACACAGACAGCCATGTAGCAGCGGTGAATGGCAGATGGCAGCAGACACAGACAGAGCCGCACTGTCAGAATGAACTCGGGTGAACCTCACCCGACTTCATTGTGCTGCTGCGGCTCTGTCTGTGTCGCTTCCTGATTAGCGGTCACCAGTGAAGACTCACCGGTGACCACTAATCTCCTGAGTAACTGAATTGAGCAGCCCTCTCTCATACTCACCAATCCCCGATCCCCGGCGCTGCACGGCGTTCACACTGCTCTGGCGGCTTTTACTGTTTTGAAAAAGCCGGCCGCCCATTAAACAATCTCGTATTCCCTGCTTACCCCGCCCACCGGCGCCTATGATTGGTTACAGTGAGACACGCCCCCCACGCTGAGTGACAGGTGTCACACTGCACCCAATCACAGCAGCCGGTGGGCGTGTCTATACTGTGTATTGAAATAAATAATTAAATAATTAAAAAAAACGGCGTGCGGTCCCCCCCAATTTTAAAACCAGCCAGATAAAGCCATACGGCTGAAGGCTGGTATTCTCAGGATGGGGAGCTCCACGTTATGGGGAGCCCCCCACCCTAACAATATCAGCCAACAGCCGCCCAGAATTGCCGCATACATTATATGCGACAGTTCTGGGGCTGTACCCGGCTCTTCCCGATTTGCCCTGGTGTTGGCAAATCGGGGTAATAAGGAGTTATTGGCAGCCCATAGCTGCCAATAAGTCCTAGATTAATCATGTCAGGCGTCTATGAGACACCTTCCATGATTAATCTGTAAGTTACAGTAAATAAACACACACGCCCGAAAAATCCTTTATTGGAAATAAAAAACACACACACATTCCCTGGTTCACCACTTTAATCAGCCCCAAAAAGCCCTCCATGTCCGGCGTACTCCAGGATGATCCAGCGTCGCTTCCACCGCAGCTGCATGGAGGTGACCGGAGCTGCAGAAGACACAGCCGCTCCGGTCACCTCCACGCAGCTAATGAAGACAGCCAGCGATCAGCTGATCTGTCACTGAGGTTACCCGCTGTCACTGGATCCATTGACAGCGGGTAACCTCAGTGACAGATCAGCTGATCGCCGGCTGTCTTCATTAGCTGCGTGGAGGTGACCGGAGCGGCTGTGTCTTCTGCAGCTCCGGTCACCTCCATGCAGCTGCGGTGGAAGCGACGCTGGATCATCCTGGAGTACGCCGGACATGGAGGGCTTTTTGGGGCTGATTAAAGTGGTGAACCAGGGAATGTGTGTGTGTTTTTTATTTCCAATAAAGGATTTTTCGGGCGTGTGTGTTTATTTACTGTAACTTACAGATTAATCATGGAAGGTGTCTCATAGACGCCTGACATGATT
Organism: Anomaloglossus baeobatrachus; assembly: GCF_048569485.1. Lineage (NCBI taxonomy): Eukaryota > Metazoa > Chordata > Amphibia > Anura > Aromobatidae > Anomaloglossus > Anomaloglossus baeobatrachus. The sequence goes on from NC_134358.1 coordinate 121,798,788, forward strand.
AATCTAGGACTTATTGGCAACTATGGGCTGCCAATAACTCCTTATTACCCCGATTTGCCAACGCACCAGGGCAAATCGGGAAGAGCCGGGTACAGCCCCAGAACTGTCGCATATAATGTATGCGGCAATTCTGGGCGGCTGTTGGCTGATATTGTTAGGGTGGGGGGCTCCCCATAACGTGGAGCTCCCCATCCTGAGAATACCAGCCTTCAGCCGTATGGCTTTATCTGGCTGGTTTTAAAATTGGGGGGGACCGCACGCCGTTTTTTTTAATTATTTAATTATTTATTTCAATACACAGTATAGACACGCCCACCGGCTGCTGTGATTGGGTGCAGTGTGACACCTGTCACTCAGCGTGGGGGGCGTGTCTCACTGTAACCAATCATAGGCGCCGGTGGGCGGGGTAAGCAGGGAATACGAGATTGTTTAATGGGCGGCCGGCTTTTTCAAAACAGTAAAAGCCGCCAGAGCAGTGTGAACGCCGTGCAGAGCAGCGCCGGGGATCGGGGATCGGTGAGTATGAGAGGGGGGGTAAAAGGGATAGACTGACATGGACAGAGAGAGAGGGACAGAGATAGTGACCGACTGACAGAGATTAGTGCATGACAGACATTGTGAGGCGCTTCAGAACGCAACTTTTCAGCTGCGCTCTGAAGCAGACCTTTTTTAAGCTGCGGTGCAGAGCGCACACCTGCGCACATAGCATCAGACATCAAAATCGTATGAGGGATGTCACACGTTACAATTCACTAGGTTCATACAACAAAACGTCCAATGTATGAGGAATAAACGACGTGTATGCGATCACCGTATTTTCGTTCAATATCGATCGCATGTAGGTTTCACACGCAAATACATCACGAACGATGCCGGATGTGCGTCACTTACAACTTGACCCCGACGACGGATTGAAAGATCTATTGAAGTGTGTAAAGCAGGCTTTACTGCTATACAAAAAAGACACTGCTGCAATAGCCAACAATACGGCTGCTACTAGACCAATCATACTAAAATATGAAAAAGCCTTTAAAGTCTGAGGTTACACAGCTACTTGTGGACATGCGACATATGATCACGTGATAGTAAACGTGGTCACATTTCAACTTGTAGGTGGCAGTGATCTTGACCTGGCTGTCAACAGAAATCTAAAGGCTACTTTACACACTGCGATATCGGTCCCGATATCGCTAGTGTGGGTACCCGCCCCCATCTGTTGCGTGACACGGCCAAATCGCTGCCCGTGCCGCACAACAGCCGTCACACATACTTACCTGTCCGGCGACGTTGCTGTGACGGGCGAACCGCCTCCTTTCTAAGGAATTTGTGACGCACATCCGGCCGCATTAGCGATGCCGTTGTGTGTGACACTGATAAGCGATTTTGCATCGTTGCAAAAACGTGCAAAATCGCTAATCGGCGACATGGGGGTCCATTCTCAAATATCGTTACTGCAGCAGTAACGAAGTTGTTCCTCGTTCCTGCAGCAGCACACATCGCTGCGTGTGACGCCGCAGGAATGAGGAAGCTCCCCTTACCTGCCTCCCGGCCGCTATGAGGAAGGAAGGAGGTGGGCGGGATGTTACGTCCCGCTCAGCTCCGCCCCTCCGCTGCTATTGGGCGGCGGTTCAGTGACGCTTCAGTGACGTCGGTGTGACGCCGCACGGACCGCCCCCTTAGAAAGGAGGCGGTTCGCCCGTCACAGCGACGTCGCCGGACAGGTAAGTATGTGTGACGGCTGTTGTGCGACACGGGCAGCGATTTGCCCGTGTCGCGCAACAGATGGGGGCGGGTACCCACACTAGCGATATCGGGACCAATATCGCAGTGTGTAAAGTAGCCTTTAGGCTATGTGCGCACTAGAAAGTGACTATTTCTTAAGAAAAAAATGGACCCTCTTAAAGAATTCTGCACCCGCAGTAAAAAAAACTGCACGAAAACCGCAACAAAATCCGCATGCGGTTTTACCGCACATTTACTACGGTTTACCGCGGATTTTCTGCAGGTTGGTCCCCGCGGATTTTTACCATTATCAATGGCAAAAAACGCAGGTACCTGCGGTAAAGAAGTGACATGCTCATTAATTCCGCAGCAGAAAATCCGCGGGTAAATCCGCGGGTATAAAAAAACGCAGTGTGCGAACAGCATTTTTTAAAACCCATAGGATTTGCTGGGGAATGACTGCAGCAATGGACACATTTTCTGCAGCAATTCCATGGCAAATCCGTGGCAAAATCCGCGGTAAATCCGCAACGTGTGCAAAGGGCCTAACAAAGAAATGGCTCAGGCCTAGTACATATCATAAAATTACAAATTTACCACTTCTTGTTATCGCAGCATAAAAAAAAAAAAATTACGTCTGGATGTTACATTCTAGTTAAATTAGAGTTTTTAATTACTAAAGTTACGCTTTTAGGCCTTGTGCGCATGCTGTGGTTTTTGCCACGGTTTTGCTGCATGAATTGCTGCAGAAAATGTCCATAACCTTTCTGCAGTCATTCCCCAGCAAAACCTATGGTAAAAAAAAAAGGTGTGCGCACACTGCATTTTTTTTCACGTTTTTTTCTCAAAAAGAATGTGCATGTCACTTCTTTTCCCCAGGTACCTGCGGTTTTCGCCATAGATAATGGTCAAAAACCGCAGGGAATAACCTGCGGAAAAATCACGGCGATGCCGCGGCAATACCACGGCCAAACGGCGGTAAAACCACATACAGTTTCGGTGCGGTTTGCTGCGTTTTTTTACCGCATGTGCGGTAATCTTTCAGAGGCTGCGGAATTTTCTTAAGAAAATTCTATTTTTCTAGTGCGTACATAGCCTAAGGGCTTGTGCGCACGTTGCGTCATGTCACTGTAGAAATTTCTGCAGTGATTTGACAGCTCTTGTGCGATTCAAATTGCTGCAGAAACACTGCATCATGGATGCAGTTTTTCTGCAGAAAAATTCCCGATTTTATGTGCTCGTGATGCTGCCTCTCCCATAGACAGAGTGGGAGCTGCATCTATATCGCACGGAATAATTGACATGCTGCATTTTTAAACGCATTGATTTGGCCAAATTTTTGACATTCAAAACGCTACGTTCCAAAAAGCATCGTGGGCACGGATTATGCACAATCTTCATAGATTGTGCTGGGGACGCAGGACGCATGCATTTATGCTGCAGTGCTAAACGCTGCGTAAATGCATGAAATTACACAACGTGCGCAAAAGCCCTTAGGGTTTAGGCCCCGTCACACACAGAGATAAATCTTTGGCAGATCTGTGGTTGCAGTGAAATCATGGACATATTGTTCCATTTGTACACAGCCACAAACCTGGCACTGATTGTCCACAATGTCTCTGCAGCCACAGATCTGCCACAGATCTGCCACAGATCTGCCACAGATCTGCCACAGATTTATCTCTGTGTGTGACAGGGCCTTTTGTTGTGGTACTTTGAGTATTTTTCTTGCAGTTTTGCTGACTTGTTGCTGCACTGTTATCATTTTGGGAAGAACAGCAGAATTAAAATAAATGTATAAAAAATCAATCACGTGTTTTACATGCAGAAACCTGATTTTGGTGTTAGGGTGGCATTTTTAGGAATGTGATTTTAAACTCCTTCTTCACAAATTGTAGCTAAACTATAGAAAAAAATATATGAATATGTATATCTATATGCATACATACATTTTTTTTTCATGCTTTAGCATTTCAGAGTGCAAACTGTCTCTTTTTTTGTTATTTTATGTTATGTTCAGTTATGCACCTGTTCACATTGCACTTTGGTGAGTGCTGTCAGGCGTTTTGTCTAAACTAATATATGGTTGTATTGCAAGATGTTTTGCACCATAACCGTAGGTGTGAACATTATCAAAATCTTTTTCACTTTTTTAATCAATATTAGCTTCAGCTAAAGATAAATTGCACCAAAAACTGCACAAAGTCCTACTCATAATCAAACATGAAAATCAATATTCCTTTGCATGCCCCTTTTTTAAATTATTGTATCTTCTCATTAAAGTAATTAACACAAAGTTCTTCAAAGTATTAAATCCAAAGTGTCCTTGAGTTTAATTCAAATATTTTTTTTATTTTGAATCCACTATATTATCATCGCTTCCTTATATATTGTGTGTTGTCATACTTCACTTTTATGTCATGCGTCTTACCTGAAATATATCGCTGGCACATTTCCTGCACAGATTATGCTGACAAGGAAGGATTACCACTGGTTTGGAAAACATTTCTAAACATATCGGACAGATAAGTTGCTTCTCCAAGTTATCCATAGTTTGCTGCTCTTTGCTCAAGGACTGGTAAGACAGAGAGGTGCTCATCTCCTAGCTATTCCAAGGAGAGTAAACTTTAGGAGAAATATGTTGTGCTGTCAGTTTCCGGCTTCGTTCCCTTCAAATAATTCCTGGACTCGTGTGATCAAATGTCCTATGGGTTTCCTCAGCTGGATGACATTGTTTAAAGGATCATTAGAAGAGCCCTCAAGCTGTTTTTAGTAGCACTCTGTCACATGATGCCATACTGCTCTGCCCATATATGAAAGTGACAGAGGGATAGATTCAGACAGGTGACGAGTCCCGGGCATGTCTGATCCACATTCCACCCTGTGGGAATAGGGAGGGTCCGAGCAAGTGGGCAGAGGGACATCTGGAGAGGAATGACAGCTGTCACTAAATGTGTCTTTGGACCGAGCTGTGTTGTGGCAAAGTGTTTCTAAATGCAGAACTGCATATCCATCAATGTAATTCTTCAATTAATATAAACTGCTTATTCAACATTAGATATTAATCCATCTTAGCTGGACTGCGGAAAGCATTCAATGTAAGAAAGGTTCATATTTAGTTTATTCCAATAATTAAAATGACCTGTTACACTGTTAGGCTATGTGCGCACGTTGCGTAAATTCATGCAGTTACGCTGCGCTTTGCAGCGCAGCGTAACTGCATGCGTCCTGCGTCCCCTGCACAGTCTATGGAGATTGTGCAGGGGCCGTGCGCACGTGGCGTCTCAGAGCGCAGCGCTTCGGCTACTGCCGAAGCGCTGCGCAAAAAGAAGTGACATGTCACTTCTTTCCTGCGCTTTGCCGGCAGCTCCTGCTCTGTCTATGGCAGGAGCTGCAGGCAGAGCGCATGGAATCGGCGCTCACTACGGACATTTCTGCAGCGATCTAAAGCGCACATGTGCTCTTCAGATCGCTGCAGAAATTTCTGCAGGGCTAGTACGCAACGTGCGCACATAGCCTTATTCTAGATATATGTATTCTATATTCTAGATATAAAAGCGTGAAGGGTGTACTCATTTTTCTGATTTACTATGTGGCGCCCCTGTGGTTAGGCCCTACAGCGGAATCCAGCACCTTAATATCAAGGTGCAGTGCCCTTTGGTCACAGGTGAAAGAGAGAAGACATGCAGAGTCTTATATTAGATTGAGTAACATTGACTCAGCAGCCCCTACCTTCATATTCCTGGGACTGTTTTTATAGTAGGTCCATAGGGGGGTGGAGCCTAGCTGAGCGTGAGATGCGACGTGGTTGCAAGGACGACTGAGTGACAGTCAGTTAACAGTCAGTCAGTAAAGAGTGACACGCAGAGACGAGAGTAAATTGATGACTGAAAGAAGGGCTAGAAATAACATAGGCCCGACGTCCTGAGCGAGGGTACCCCGAAAGAAAAGAAAGACACAGGAAAAGGGGTAACCCAGACGGAAAGGGGACGCTTTAGGTCTGGCGAGAGCCGGCTGAAGAGTTCAGGTCGACACCGGTATAACGGAACCGAGGAGCTTTGTCAGGTTTATCCCCAAACCATTGACCATTAACCTGGGATCTTAAATAAGAGGAGTCTGGGTACCCATCAAGAGTGTGACTACTAACCCCAAGCCGAGTTCACGACGCTGTTGCGGGATAGATAAAGAAACCGTGCAGCATCAGACCCCTGGGAAAACCAATGACTAGACTAACGAGTGGGTTAAAGAGGGAGTCACAAAGCCCTCAGAGCAGAGACCAAGAAAGAGACAAAGAAAGGTTACCTCAGAGAAAAAAACTCTGCCATTAAATCTCCTCTGAAATTTGTGATCATTGGCCTTCTGGTAACCAAACTGTTTCTGTGTACTGTGCAAAACAAACCAGATGTTAGTAAAAAAGGACTTGTTTAAGCTGATGTGGACTCGGTGTGTCATCTCTCCGCCATTCGACAGGACCCTGTAACGTCAGAGAAGAAGGCAGCCATCACCGCTCGGTCGCTTCCCTCCTGGTCAGCGACCCGCCGCCCTGAGGTAAAATAGCTCCACCTGTGTAGAGTAAAGTAGCCGTAGTTCGTGATGCCAACAGGTAGGGGCTGCTGAGTCAATGTTACTCAATCTAATATAAGACTCTGCATTTCTTCTCTCTTTCACTTGTGACCAAAGAGCACTGCACCTTGCTGTTAAGGTGCTGTATTCCCCTGTAGTGCCTACCCACAGGGGCGCCACATTATATATTATATATATATATATATATATATATATATATATATATATACTGTATATATATATACTGTATATATAGATAGATAGATAGATATAGGTAATGTATCACACCTTGTTACAATGTAAAGTAGTCAGTGTTCAGCTTGTATAACAGTGTAAATTTTCTGTGCCCTCTAAATAACTCAACACATAGCCATTAATGTCTAAACCAGTGGCAACAAAAGTGAGTAAACCCCTAAATGAAAATGGCTAAATTGTGCCCAATTATCCATTTTCCCTCCCCGTTGTCATATCCCTCATTAGTGTTACAAGGTCTCCAGTGTGAATGGGGAGCAGGCGTGTTACATTTGGTGTTATTGCTCACACACTCTCTCAAACTGGTCACTGGAAGTTCAACATGGCACCCATGGCCAAGAATTCTCTGATTATTTGGAAAAAAAGAATTGGTGCTCTACATAAAGATGGCATAGGCTAAAAGAACACCCTGAAACTGAATTGCAGCATTGTGACCAAGACCATACCACAGTTAAAAAAAACAGGTTCCACTCAGAACAGGCCTCAACATGGTCGACTGTAACGTTCAGTGCAGAGGTGGATCCACTGGACCGTGCACCGGACTCCCCCAGAGAGACAACCAGGAGCGAACCCCTATACAGGGACTGTCTGGCGGCTTCCCCAGAGGGACTAGATGCACAGCAGCCGGGACACAAGTGAGTTTGAGTTCCGTGTCCTTCAGAAGTCCGTACGGGATATGGCTGCTAGTGTCGCGGGCGGGGAGGGCGCCGTCGCTGCTGCGCTCTCGCTAACGCTCGGGTCCGGCGCTGCTGCGGCTGCCGCTGCTGCTCGGTGGCTCGAGCGGTGGGCCGGATCCGGGGACTCGAGTGGCGCTCCTCGCCCGTGAGTGAAAGGGGTGGTTGGTTTGGGGGATTTAGTCCGTGACGCCACCCACGGGTCGTGGTGAAGATAGGCACCACCGCTGCTGATGACGGGGATCCCGGGAGCGATGGTAAGGAGCAGCTGAGATGTTGTTTTCCCCCTCCGTGGGTAGGGGTCGGTGGTCCCGGGGCCCGGTGATGTTGTGACGGGGAGGCAGGGTCGGTGAGGTGCAGGGTTGCAGGGGCAGCGCGGCGCAGTGCCGGATGGCATGGGTGTACTCACTCAGCAAGAAAGGTACAAAGTCCTCGGTAAACCAAATGGCTGGATGGACGGGTCCCGCAGCCGGCTGCAGTGCTTCTCCCCGGACAGGTGATGGCGGTTGTCTTTCCCTGCACCTTGATGTTCTCTTTCTGACTACTATGGATTCCCAAATAAGGAATAACGTTTGGAACTCCATTCTATGTCTGAACTGGGTGCAAAAACCTAAAAAAACATCACTATATGGAGATAAGGTATGCACACCAGTGACTATGCAAGGGGAATACATGTAACAGCAGAAACTGCTGTGTGAATACTGACATGAAAAATTCAATAGCTATATGTGAGAATGAAATGTGAAAAATGGAACCTGCATTACTGCCATGAACATATGAACAAAGAGAAATTTAGCTACTGAATTGATCAATGCAATAGAGCCCCAACACTACGCCAAAGTATTTCTCTACTATGGATTCCCAACGGTAGTCCGATCCCCGGTGTATGGGTACCGGAGGAGCCCGTTTGCCCGCAGACGCTGGCCCTTGGGTCTCTAGCCTTAGGCGGTAGCTGTATACCCTCACGGTGTGGGCTGTTGCCTTCAATCGGGACTTTTGCTGTTGTGAAACCCCTGGGGTTCCAGTCACATTCGCATCTGACTATTGTCGGTGGCTCCAAGCCTGGTCGGGGTCCGATGGCCCCTGCCTGTGTGTGCTGGCTTCACTTCGCTCCCCAGTCGGTACGGGTGGGCCATCGCCCGTCCCCGGTCCTACGGTTCCGCGTTGCTCCACCACTCCTGCAGACGGCCACCACCGTCTGCCAACCTTGCTGTCAGTGCCTGGGCCTCAAACCCAGACACCCAAGTGTTTACTCCTCTCACTTCAAACTCCAACACTCAACTGCCCTCACTTTTCCCGCCTCCAGGCCTGTGAACTCCTTGGTGGGTGGGGCCAACCGCTTAGCTTCGCCACACCTGGTGTGGACATCAGACCCTGGAGGGAGGCAACAAGGATTTTTGTTTGGCTGGTGTCCCTATCTAATAGGGTGGGGTGTTTGTGTGTTATCTGTGACGACCTGGCTAGGCCAGGGTGCCACATTCCCCCTTGGTGAAATGCAGACCGTCCGCGGGCTGCCCGTCCATCACCGGTTTTATTTTTCAACTGTAAAAAGATAAATTAACATGTAAAACATTTTAAACATACGCATTTTTGTGAGGACACTTCAAACGTTGCACATATATAACATTTTTAATGATAACAGACGGACGGACGGATGTCTTCCGCTCTCCCACCCAAGCAACCTAGCCCTGATGCTGCCCCTAAGAAGTGGGCAGCACCCCTTGACCCCAGTCCAGGTTCGGGCTGCCCGAGCGGGAACGGGTACGGTTACTCGCACCCGGCTGTCACTTCAGGGGACCCCATGTCCTTGGGGGACCCCTGACCCCCGGAGGATGGCCACCGGTCCTGGTGGTGGCCGGGCCCCAGCCTACTCTGCTGCGGGCCCTTCCTCCAATCTGCCTTTCCGGAGACGGCAATGGTTTCCATCCCATAAAACTTTTTACATGCCCACCAGTTCGTGGGTGGCCTGCCAGTTCTCGGCCATGTCCATGAGTAGTCTCTCATGCAGGTTGTAAACACATAGGTTCCCTCCGGGGACAACTTGCCAGCAACGGCCGGAATAATCACACAGTCAATCAGGTAAAGCTTCGGTTTGATTTACTGTCATTCATTTAAACTGCTGAGGGTCCTAACGGGGGACAACTGCTTGCAACGGAGGACCGCTGCCCCTACTTAAGGTCATACTCCTCCACTACCTCTTCCTGCTCCCCATCCGGACGGCTTGGTGGAAGAGGGGGCTGGGGCCACGTCTGCTCACTGCGGCTCTTCCTCTGTTTTACATCCAGGGCGAACTAGCCCCTCTCTCCGCAGTGGCAGGTGTAAGTCACTAGGTCGCTCGGCAGTAGATCACGACCTGGATGGCCCGTGGGGAGGTGTGAATTGACATCATGGCGGACCATGAATACTTCGGCCTCGGCTCATAGATGAAGCCAAACCCCCTTCTTTGGTCGAACTGCCGGACTTGACCCTCGTACACTGGGCCCCGCACCCGAAAGGTGGCATGACGGAGTGCATATTTCTCTCGGATCACCCTCGCCAGCACTTCGGCCCTCTGCTGCTCTCTAGCGGCGATCTCCCGGCCCAACGGGTTTGGTTCCCTGTCCCAGTATGGGACGTTGGCAGACCCCTGCGCCCGGGTCGGGCCCCGCTGGACCGCACCCACACTGGCCACTACCGGTTCTCTTTCGTGGGGGTCCTGCGGTGACATGGCCTGGATTGCAGCTTTGCAGTTGCGGCCCGGCGCAGCCTCAGCCGAGGCGGGAGACTCAGGGCTTGCTAACCTCACCAGTTAAGCCTTCGGGCCAGCAGCGGCCGGTTCTTCCACGGCCGGGTGGACTTCCGGAGCCGGGACAGCTTCAGGTGCGGCCCCTTCTGGGGCTGATGGCTCCTTGTCGCGGACGGCTACTTCCTGCGGGGCCTTCCACGGTAGCGAAAGGGACACAGGCCGTTCCCAAACAACACCCCCAGGCCGGTCCTCTAGGGCGGTCGGGTTGGCTTCCGCTACCGGTGTTGGGGGTAGTGGACCGAGCGGAGGGGCAACAGCAGCCGGTACGGATGGCAGGGGAAGCAGGAGGGTGAGCGGGTGCAGGCCAGGCCCCTCAGCCGCAGCGGCCGGTCCTTCTCGGACATAGGGGCGTGGGGCGCTTACCCGCTCCTCCAACTCTGTCTCCACCTCGCGTCTCCGCACGGCCGCCGCCACTTCCTCCATATCAGCCACCCAGCGCTCCATCAGGAACTGGACCTGGGCTTGAAGGCGGCAGCATCTGTGTGGTCCGGGCTTCCACCCACGTCGCTGTTCCTGGCGTGGGCTCGGGGATTTCCATGGTGCCGGACGGACGGGACATCATGCGTGGCCGTATTCCAGGAACTAATTGTATGCAGAGTCCTGGCGTCCCCGCTTTTATAGCTTCGGCTATATCAGGCAGACACACTCTCGCGCCCCCTTGGTACTCTTCAGCACTTCCGTTTGTTGGGGGCGGGGCTTCGCTTTCGCACCTTCCCTGCTCAGAGAAGATGCTTGAGCGGGAGATTTTCGCGCCAATATGGCGGCGCTTCAAAATTTTCAGCCAGACGCCGCCGGCGGAAATCACAAGGCGCACTTCTACTGGTAAATAGAGGGGTTCAATCCCGTTCGTGACGCCAAGTTGTCGCGGGCGGGGAGGGCGCCGTCGCTGCTGCGCTCTCGCTAACGCTTGGGTCCGGCGCGGCTGCCGCTGCTGCTCGGTGGCTCGAGCGGTGGGCCGGATCCGGGGACTCGAGCGGCGCTCATCGCCCGTGAGTGAAAGGGGTGGTTGGTTTGGGGGATTTAGTCCGTGACGCCACCCACGGGTCGTGGTGAAGATAGGCACCACCGCTGCTGATGACGGGGATCCCGGGAGTGATGGTAAGGAGTAGCTGGGATGTTGTTTTCCCCCTCCGTGGGTAGGGGTCGGTGGTCCCGGGGCCCGGTGATGTTGTGACGGGGAGGCAGGGTCGATGAGGTGCAGGGTTGCAGGGACAGCGCGGCACGGTGCCGGATGGCATGGGTGTACTCACTCAGCAAGAAAGGTACAAAGTCCTTGGTAAACCAAACGGCTGGATGGACGGGTCCCGCAGCCGGCTGCAGTGCTTCTCACCGGACAGGTGATGGCGGCTGTCTTTCCCTGCACCTTGATGTTCTCTTTCTGACTACTATGGATTCCCAACGGTAGTCCGCTCCCCGGTGTATGGGTACCGGAGGAGCCCGTTTGCCCGCAGACGCTGGCCCTTGGGTCTCTAGCTTTAGGCGATAGCTGTATACCCTCACGGTGTGGGCTGTTGCCTTCAATCGGGACTTTTGCTGTTGTGAAACCCCTGGGGTTCCAGTTACATTCGGATCTGACTATTGTCGGCGGCTCCAAGCCTGGTCGGGGTCCGATGGCCCTGCCTGTGTGTGCTGGCTTCACTTCGCTCCCCGGTCGGTACCGGCGGGCCGTCGCCCGACCCCGGTCCTACGGTTCCGCTTTGCTCCACCACTCCTGCAGACGGCCACCACCGTCTGCCAACCTTGCTGTCAGTGCCTGGGCCACAAACCCAGACACCCAAGTGTTTACTCCTCTCACTTCAAACTCCAACACTCAACTACCCTCACTTTTCCTGCCTCCAGGCCTGTGAACTCCTCGATGGGTGGCGCCAACCGCTTAGCTCCGCCCCACCTGGTGTGAACATCAGACCCTGGAGGGAGGCAACAAGGATTTTTGTTTGGCTGGTGTCCCTGTCTAATGGGGTGGGGTGTTTGTGTGTTATCTGTGACGACCTGGCTAGGCCAGGGCGCCACACTAGTCCAACGGCAGACGTGAGCAGGGCGGATGGCTGAAACCAGGTACAGGTGCAGAGTGGTAACAACCGAGGGAGTCTGGGTCCACCGAGGAATGCAGACTGATGTTGCCAGATGGAATTCAGAACCGGCGACGGGTACAGACTGGCGGAAGATGATGGGATCCACAGCCGATAGTCACCGGGGCAACTCCTGGGAAACCGGAAGGCTGGACACACTCAGGCTGGCAGTCGGACACTGTGGGCAGAGACAGGGTTAACCTGGGTATGAAGCACAGAGGGACCTGAACGCCTAGCACAAGAAGCAAGCTACTAGAACATGTTGAATAGGCACCGCCCACAAGAAAAGGAAGTCTTATATACCCTGTACCTGTGATCAGCCATATCCTGTTTCAGCGGGAAGAAGAGGTGAGTGAGTGTGTAGCCCCACATTACCTTCAGGTCGCCTCAGGGTCTCCAGGGACTCCACGTGCTGGGATTCTTCTGACAACAGGCAGGTCAGGTTAACTTCAATGGGAATCGTGACGCCACTCTCGGTCATTGCGATCAGGGGGTGACCACCACTGCAGTTTAGAGAGCGCCTGGGGCTGCTGGTATATGCAGTCAGTTGTTGTGGCCTCCCGAGAGTGAGGCTGGCCACAGGGCCCAGTGTAAGTGTGTAGTACCACAGGTCGCAGAAGAACTCACACACAGGCAGCAATGTCTTTCAGGGTTTTTACTCACTTTCACATGGTAGCTGTGAGTCAACCCGGGCGATGCTATGATGGACCAGGTGCAACCAGGTATCCCTTCGGCTGATGTAGGGGTGACTGCTGACTCGCCTTCCTAGCCCTTCTTGTTTGGGGTGACTCCTTACTTGTAGTATTGCGGGGATCACCCAGGGAAGTCGCAACTGCCGTTCTCCCCTTTCTGGCCCGTTTGCTGGCAGCGTGGACCAAGGTTAAGATGGCTCCAGGCTCAATTCTCCTTATGGGCCGCCTCGTTGCTGCTGATGCTGCGGACTCTGTGTAGGTTGGTGAGGCACATTCAGTGCCCTCACCAGCAGGTTTGGCAGGCCAAGTAAATGGGTTCCTGCTCTGGGGACCTGTTTCCCCGTGCGGGCTTGGTCTACCGGTAGTCACCTTACTTAGCCACCTCTGCAGTAGGTGGGTTTCAAGCAGCACCACTGGGTAGCCTCTCTCCCCTGCCAGCAGCCACTACAGGTGCAGGGTCTGAGCATGTCCTGATCATCTACTCCACACCTCAGACGCGGCTCCTCCACTCCAACTCCTCTGGCTGCCACTGCACAACCCCCGCCAGCAGCCACTACAGGTGCAGGGTCTGGCTAGTGTCCTGCTCTTCAGCCCTCCACTCCAGACTCGACTGCTCCACTCCTACTCTTCTGACTGCCACTGCACAAATCTCCATCTCCAGTCCCACTACCTACCACTAGCTGGGATGCGAGGGCTACGCCCCCTCCCTGGGACTGCCCGGGGGTCCCCTCTAAGCTGTGTATGTGTCCTGGTTACTAAGGGTCTGTGTGTCCACACCCTAGTTAGCCTTTGGGATTACCTGTTTTGCACTGACCCAGCATGGGTGCAGTGTACACAGTGGTGCCTGACCAGGTCAGGGGCGCCACATGAGCGCGCCCTAGCGCGCATGAGCGAGGCCCGAGAGCCGGAGACCAGTGCAGGACACAGGGGAAGAGAGGGAGGTGATGCAAGGGAGCCAGATGCAGAGTCCCGGACCGCAGCAGGACGCCAGGATCGACGGACAGGGAGCATGGAGGGCGAGGAGGAGCGGGAGCAGCAGCCACAAAGGATGAGGAGGAGTGGGATCAGCACCCGCTGCGCCTGGGAACCGGATCGGTGTGTGACGGGCGGTGCCGGGATCCTGGGAGCGTGACATCGACCAAAAAAGTTCAGTACACATGCTCAGTGTCCTATCCAGAGGCTGAGTTTTCAAAATAGATGTATGAGTGCTACCAGCATTGCTGCAGAGGTTACAGGGGTGGAGATCAGTCTGTCACTGCTATGACCACACTGCATCAAACTGGTCTGCATGGCTGTTGTCTCAGATGGAAGCCTCTTCTAAAGATGTTGCACAAGAAAGCCCGCAAATAGTTTGCTGAAGACAAGCAGACTAAGGACATGGATTACTGGAACAATGTCCTGTAGTCTGATGAGACCAAAATAAACTTATTTGGTTCAGATGGTGTCAAGCGTGTGTCACGGCAACAAGATGAGGAGAACAAAGACAAGTGTGTCTTGCCTACTGTCAAGCATGGTGGTGGGAGTGTCAAGGTTTGATGCTGCATGAGTGCTGCTGGCTCTTAAGAGCTACCATTCATTGAGGGAACCATGAATGCCAACATGCACTGTGACATACTTAAACAGAGCATGATCCCCTCCCTACAGAAACCGGTCCACAGGGCAATAATTCAACATGCCAACGACCCCAAATACACCTCAAAGATGACCAATGCTTTGCTAAAGAAATTGAAGGGTAAAGGTGCTGGACTGGCCAGGCAAGTCTCCAGACTTAAACCAAACTGAGCATCTGTGGGTCCTCCTCAAGTGGAAGGTGGAGGAGCACAAGATCTCTAACATCCACCAGCTCTGATGTCGTCATAGAGGATGGAAGAGGATTCCAGTGGCTCCTGTGAAGCTCTAATGATCTCCATGCCCAGGAGGGTTAAGGCAGTGCTTGAAAATAATAGTGGCCAAGCAAAACCCTTTGGGCACAATTTGGACATTTTCATTTAGGGTTGTACTCACTTTTGTTGCCAGCGGTGTGTTGAGATATTTAGAGGGCAACAAATGCACACTGTTATACAAGCTGGACACTGACTACTTTACATTGTATCATCAAATCTTCATTGTTGTCCCATGAAAAGATATAAAAAAATAGTTACAAAATGTGAGGGGGGTGTACTCACTTTTGGAATATATTGTTTGTATATATATATATATCTAATATTTAAAGCTCAGTGTAGGTGTGTGTGTGTGTGTGTGTATGTCTGCTAAAAGAATCCGCACCGTCGCATTTACAATCACGAAATTTTGCACAGACGCCCCATGTGACCCAGGGAACCTCATAGACTATGTTTTGACGGGAAAATGTAACAGTTATTCACCAAAATCCTGCCTCCATTTAACTGAATGGAGGTGGGAGCTACTGGCTTTTAATAGCAACTGTCAGTGGTTGCTATAGGAACAAAATAAACTGTTACTATAAGAAGCTTCTGTGTGAGGTAATATGATGTCGGTGGTGAGACGGATAGAGAGAGACAGAGAGAGATAAGACAGAGACACAGACAGAGACAGACGTGGAAAGAGACAGAGACAGACGGCCAAAGAGACAGACAGCCAAAGAGACAGACGGCCAAAGAGACAGACGGCCAAAGAGACAAACCTGGAGAGAGACAGACCTGGAAAGAGACAGCCCTGGAGAGAGACAGACGGGAAAAGAGACACCCCTGGAAAGAAACAGCCCTGGAAAGAAACAGCCCTGGAGAGAGACAAACCTGGAGAGAGACAGACCTGGAGAGAGACAGCCCTGGAAAGAGACATCCCTGGAAAGAGACAGCTGGGCAAAAAGACAGCCGGTCAAAGAGACAAATGGGCAAAGAGACAAATGGGCAAAGAGACAGACGGGCAAAGAGACAGACGGGCAAAGAGACAGATGGGCAAAGAGACAGCCCTGGAAAGGAGACAGCCCTGGAAAGAGACAGCCGGGCAAAGAGACAGCCCTGGAAAGAGACAGCCGGGCAAAGAGACAGCCGGGCAAAGAGACAGCCGGGCAAAGAGACAGATAGGCAAAGAGACAGCCCTGGAAAGAGACAGATAGGCAAAGAGACAACCCTAGAAAGAGACAGACGGGCAAAGAGACAACCCTGGAAAGAGACAGACGGGCAAAGAGACAACCATGGAAAGAGACAGACGGCCAAAGAGACAGACCTGGAGAGAGACAGACCTGGAGAGAGACAGCCTTGGAAAGAGACAGACCAGGAAATAGACAGCCCTGGAAAGAGACAGCCCTGGAAAGAGACAGCCCTGGAAAGAAACAGCCCTGGAGAGAGACAGCCCTGGAGAGAGACAGCCCTGGAAAGAGACAGCCCTGGAAAGAGACAGCCGGGCAAAAAGACAGCTGGTCAAAAAGACAGCCGGTCAAAGAGACAGACGGGCAAAGAGACAGACAGGCAAAGAGACAGACGGGCAAAGAGACAGATGGGCAAAGAGACAGCCCTGGAAAGGAGACAGCCCTGGAAAGAGACAGCCCTGAAAAGAGACAGCCCTGAAAAGAGACAGCCCTGGAAAGAGACAGCCCTGGAAATAGACAGCCGGGCAAAAAGACAGCTGGGCAAAGAGACAGACGGGCAAAGAGACAGCCCTGGAAAGAGAGAGATGGGCAAAGAGACAACCCTGGAAAGAGACAGATGGCCAAAGAGACAGACGGCCAAAGAGACAGAATGCCAAAGAGACAGCCCTGGAGAGAGACAGCCCTGGAAACGACAGCCCTGGAAACAGACAGACCAGGAAATAGACAGCCCTGGAAAGAGACAGCCCTGGAAAGAGACAGATCTTGAAAGAGACAGACGGGCAAAGAGACAGACGGCCAAAGAGACAGCCCTGGAGAGAGACAGCCCTGGAGAGAGACAGCCCTGGAAAGAGACAGCCCTGGAAAGAGACAGACCTGGAAAGAGACAGACCTGGAAAGAGACAGACCTGGAAACAGACAGCCCTGGAGAGAGGCAGAAGGGAAAAGAGACAGCCCTGGAAAGAGACAGCCCTGGAAAGAGACAGCCCTGGAGAGAGACAGCCCTGGAAAGAAACAGCCCTGGAGAGAGACAAACCTGGAGAGAGACAGACCTGGAGAGAGACAGCCCTGGAAAGAGTCAGCCCTGGAAAGAGACAGCCGGGCAAAAAGACAGCCGGTCAAAAAGACAGCCGCTCAAAGAGACAGATGGGCAAAGAGACAGCCCTGGAAAGGAGACAGCCCTGGAAAGAGACAGCCCTGAAAAGAGACAGCCCTGGAAAGAGACAGCCCTGGAAAGAGACAGCCCTGGAAATAGACAGCCGGGCAAAAAGACAGCTGGGCAAAGAGACAGACGGGCAAAGAGAAAGCCCTGGAAAGAGAGAGATGGGCAAAGAGACAACCCTGGAAAGAGACAGATGGCCAAAGAGACAGACGGCCAAAGAGACAGAAGGCCAAAGAGACAGCCCTGGAGAGAGACAGCCCTGGAGAGAGACAGCCCTGGAAACGACAGCCCTGGAAACAGACAGCCCTGGAAACAGACAGCTCTGGAAACAGACAGCCCTGGAAAGAGACAGCCCTGGAAAGAGATGGACGGGCAAAGAGACAAAAGTGCAAAGAGACAGACGGCCAAAGAGACAGACGGCCAAAGAGACAGCCCTGGAGAGAGACAGCCCTGGAGAGAGACAGCCCTGGAAAGAGAAAGACCTGGAAAGAGACAGACCTGGAAAGAGAGAGACGGGCAAAGAGACAGCCCTGGAGAGAGACAGCCGTGGAGAGAGACAGCCGTGGAGAGAGACAGCCCTGGAGAGAGACAGCCCTGGAGGGAGACAGATGGACAAAGAGACAACCCTGGAAAGAGACAACCCTGGAAAGAGACAGACGGGCAAAGAGACGGGCAAAGAGACAGACCTAGAAAGAGACAGACCTGGAAAGAGACAGACAGACAGATGGGGAAAGAGACAGATGGGGAAAGAGACAGGCGGGGAAAGAGAGACAGACAGACACCCACACAGACAGACGGGGAAAGAGACAGACACAGAGATAGAGATAGAGAGAGAGAGACAGACAGGCACAGAGATGGAGACAGACTGATACAAATACAGAAAGATAGAAAAAGACAGAGACATAGACACAGACAGACAAAGAAAGACAGAGAGACAGACAGACAGCGACACACAGACAGAGACTGGGAGAGAGACAGAGAGACAGTTACTATCCCGGGCAACGCCCGGGTACTACAGCTAGTGTATATATATATATATATATACATATATATATATATATTTTTATTTACTATGACATTTAAACCACTGCTAAGTGAAGCAAACCACTGCGTGACTGCATAAGGCTATGTGCGCACAGTGCGTTTTTCGCGGCGTTTTTGCGCGTTTTTCGGGTGCGTTTTTGGCCTCAAAACTGCATAACTTTGCTTCCCCGGCAAAGTCTATGAGTTTTCAATTTTGCTGTCCGCACACAACTGTTTTTTTAAGCTGCGTTTTTGAGCTTGAAAAAAAAAATGGACATGTCAATTCTTTCCTGCGTTTTTCTGCGTTTTCCCCCCATGCAATGCATTGGAAAAACGCAGCAAAACGCAGAGATCAAAAACGCAGCAAAACACAGCCAAAAGCGCACCAAATCGCGGTAAAAACGCATGCGTTTTTTTATGCGTTTTTTCGACGCAGGTACGTTTTTGTGCGTTTTTAGCGGCCAAAAACGCACAAAAACGCAGCGTCAAAAAAACGCAGTGTGTGAACCTAGCCTAATTGTGTCAGCTTGCAATGCACTGACTGTCACAATTCCCCTGTATCCCCATGTATGCGATTTGCATACTTTTGGTGACATACTTCCTAGACTTACCCGACTAGTCTCAATAGAAGGAAATTAAAAGTAGAGCAGGAGTCTAGTAGGCACTTATCTGTAAGGATACAAATTGGATACTTGGGGAATACAGGTGAGTTGTGACTGTGGGCGCATCACACACATATTGTCATATCATATCAGCACTCTGCAGTCACATGGAGACTGCGTTTTAGACTACACAACAACTTTAACAACCTTATTGCAATTGCACCTGTCAAAGGGCATGATATACTGTATATATTAATTTGCAAGTGAACAGTCAGTCCTTCAAATTGATGTGTTGTAAGCAAGTAAAATGAGCACTTAAAAATATCTGAGTGTCTTTTGAATAGGTTTAAATTGTGATAAGACAACAGGGTCAAAGCACCTCCAAAGATTTTGTGGTGTGTTACTTGTATACAGTGGTTAACACTATAGATGAGTGGATTATTTGAAATCCAATTTCGCCGGCATTGACGAATTTTCCCAAAAGTTGGGTTTGAGGCCAATATATTCATGCAAATCTAAACATTGGAAAGCCTGTGATTGATGAGGAAATACACATGTGGGAGAGAGGAGAGCGTAAAGGCCCCTTTACATACTGAGACTTGCTACCGATTCTACCAGCGATCCCAACCTGGCCGGGATCTCTACAAAGTCTCTGGTGAGTTGTCAAACAGGCAGACCTGACCAACGACGCAGCAGTGATACGGACCTGCAGAACGACCTAGCTGGTCATTGGGGATGTGTCAAAGCAGCAATTTGAAAGGGAAGTTGCTAACGAAGTCGTTGTAACGGTGTCAAACACACCGATGCATGCCGCACAGCGGGAAACAAAGGACCAAAAAATGGTCCTGAAAGATGTCGTTAGCGATGTTGCAGTGTGTAAAGGGGCCTTAAGAGAGAAAGGACACAGCTGACTATAAGAGCTCACACTTTACAGGCAGAGATAAAGGATCATGCTGATCATAATGCGGGCGTCACATGGGATGATAAATCGTGCGATCGTACCCGCCTCTGTCGTTTGTGCGTCACGGGCAATTAGTTACCCGTGGTGCACAAAGTCGTTAACCCCCGTCACCCGTACTTACCTCCCGGGCGACGTCGCTGTGGGCGGCGATCATCCTCTTCCTGAAGGGGGGGGATGTTCGGCGTCACAGCGACGTCACACGGCAGCCGGCCAATAGAAGTGGAGAAGCGGAGATGAGCGGGACATAAACATCCCTCCCACCTCCTTCTTCCGCATTGCCAGCGGCCGCAGGTAAGCTGTGTTCGTCGATCCCGGGGTGTCACACGGAGCGATGTGTGCTGCCACGGGAGCAACGAACAACCAGAGCACAGAAGGAGGAACGAGATTATGAAAATGAACGACGTGTCAACGATGAACTAGAAGGTGAGTATTTCTGCTCGTTCATAGGTGTCACACGGTACGATATCTCTGACGATGCCGGATGTGCGTCACTAACGACGTGACCCCGACGACATATCACCAGATATATCGTACTGTGTGACATCCGCATAAGAGCTTACACTCCAAAAGAGAGAGAAAGATAGAGGACCCTCCTGACCATAAAAACATACAGTGTTTGTGTTAAAGAGTTCAAAAGAGGTTCAATACAGTCTTTGGAGACTTGATACACGTGGTTTTGGGGGCAATTTTAGGCTTTGACGTATTTGCCAATCGCAGTGAATCAATTCTCTCCAAATCAAATTTTTGGAAATGATTCAAACTGGCGAATTTTTATTTTAAAAGATTCACTCATCTCTTAGATATAGTCAATATCAACAATGCATAATGAAGTGTAATGGGAAGAATTTATATCACCATTATTACCATGAAATCCTAATACCGTACATTTCCTGAATAAAGTATTATCTCTGCACATTGTTTTAGGTGACAGAATGAAAAACAATCTATATAAAATTATATAAAACTTCATTACAGGCAAGTGTTATATTTACACGCTGATCGGTTTTACAGTCAAATTACAATGCATGTTCCAACATAAGTAAACATTTCTTTGTGACTTGTTACTGTAGATTTTCTATAGGATAATGGAGAGAACAATTTAACCAGATGGTTTCCAAAAATTACATTATCTAGAGCTTAAGTGTCAAACAGCCAACATCCACAGTCACTTTATAGCTCTGCGGGGACTGTAACAAAAGTACTAATGACTATCTGGGAAATAGATAGGATATGCCGGATACGGATTTTGATCACTGCCTTTACTTCATAAGTTATACAACTAGCTAGAACTGTGGGTGTCATAGTGGCATGTAGTAGGAGTTAAAACCCTTCCTGGATAAGGGATTATATATATTTGCCTTGTCCTTCACATATTTTCAACCTAATTTTATTAGAAAACGAAAAGAAAGTACAGCAATAATACGTGTGCATAAATCAAATTTTTTTAATAGGTTTTTGAAATTTTAATTTTTATATATATGTACCGTATATATTTATATATATATGCGTATCTATATAAGTTATATCTATACAGATATATATATGAGTAGATATATGTGTGTATATATATATGTTTGATTTTATATATACAGTTAGGTCCAGAAATATTTGGACAGTGACACAAGTTTTGTTATTTTAGCTGTTTACAAAAACATGTTCAGAAATACAATTATATATATATAAAATGGGCTGAAAGTGCACACTCCCAGCTGCAATATGAGAGTTTTCACATCCAAATCGGAGAAAGGGTTTAGGAATCATAGCTCTGTAATGCATAGCCTCCTCTTTTTAAAAGGACCAAAAGTAATTGGACAAGGGACTCTAAGGGCTGCAATTAACTCTGAAGGCGTCTCCCTCGTTAACCTGTAATCAATGAAGTAGTTAAAAGGTCTGGGGTTGATTACAGGTGTGTGGTTTTGCATTTGGAAGTTGTTGCTGTGACCAGACAACATGCGGTCTAAGGAACTCTCAATTGAGGTGAAGCAGAACATCCTGAGGCTGAAAAAAAAAGAAAAAATCCATCAGAGAGATAGCAGACATGCTTGGAGTAGCAAAATCAACAGTCGGGTACATTCTGAGAAAAAAGGAATTGACTGGTGAGCTTGGGAACTCAAAAAGGCCTGGGCGTCCACGGATGACAACAGTGGTGGATGATCGCCGCATACTTTCTTTGGTGAAGAAGAACCCGTTCACAACATCAACTGAAGTCCAGAACACCCTCAGTGAAGTAGGTGTATCTGTCTCTAAGTCAACAGTAAAGAGAAGACTCCATGAAAGTAAATACAAAGGGTTCACATCTAGATGCAAACCATTCATCAATTCCAAAAATAGACAGGCCAGAGTTAAATTTGCTGAAAAACACCTCATGAAGCCAGCTCAGTTCTGGAAAAGTATTCTATGGACAGATGAGACAAAGATCAACCTGTACCAGAATGATGGGAAGAAAAAAGTTTGGAGAAGAAAGGGAACGGCACATGATCCAAGGCACACCACATCCTCTGTAAAACATGGTGGATGCAACGTGATGGCATGGGCATGCATGGCTTTCAATGGCACTGGGTCACTTGTGTTTATTGATGACATAACAGCAGACAAGAGTAGCCGGATGAATTCTGAAGTGTACCGGGATATACTTTCCGCCCAGATTCAGCCAAATGCCGCAAAGTTGATCGGACGGCGCTTCATAGTACAGATGGACAATGACCCCAAGCATACAGCCAAAGCTACCCAGGAGTTCATGAGTGCAAAAAAGTGGAACATTCTGCAATGGCCAAGTCAATCACCAGGTCTTAACCCAATTGAGCATGCATTTCACTTGCTCAAATCCAGACTTAAGACGGAAAGACCCACAAACAAGCAAGACCTGAAGGCTGCGGCTGTAAAGGCCTGGCAAAGCATTAAGAAGGAGGAAACCCAGCGTTTGGTGATGTCCATGGGTTCCAGAATTAAGGCAGTGATTGCCTCCAAAGGATTCGCAACAAAATATTGAAAATAAAAATATTTTGTTTGGGTTTGGTTTATTTGTCCAATTACTTTTGACCTCCTAAAATGTGGAGTGTTTGTAAAGAAATGTGTACAATTCCTACAATTTCTATCAGATATTTTTGTTCAAACCTTCAAATTAAACGTTACAATCTGCACTTGAATTCTGTTGTAGAGGTATCATTTCAAATCCAATGTGGTGGCATGCAGAGCCCAACTCGCGAAAATTGTGTCACTGTCCAAATATTTCTGGACCTAACTGTATGTATATATATGACGCCCCTGGACTATCAGGTCGTCACAGGGTACTGCACAAACTGCCCTTCCGTGCAGTATTCCAAGTCCCTTATCACTAGAAGTCCCAGAAATTTTAAGCTACATAGGGTTCCAATGGTAGAAATGTTAAATGACCCCTCTTTGGGACTTCTAGTGTTATGGTTTTGGGTCCCTATCTTACGGTGTTGCCTCCAACAGCAAATCAAATCCTACATACACTCAGGGAGGGGAGGTGAGGAGTGTAGTGAGTAGTGAGTGAGTAGGGTTAGTCAGTGAGAGGAGGTTGGGAGTGGTGGCTCCCAAGAGAAGCTGTCTAGGTTGCAGACGGTGGTCTGGACCTAGAGGAGTCGGACCCCCGGTCACAGTGGATTGCGACTAGGTGCCTGGACCTGTTAAGAATGATGGTCAGCAGCCTTTCACTGTCACAGGTCCGGGACCAAAGGCACGGCGGGGTACACGGACCCTAGGTCGGGGAGAAGCTTTAGGCAACCCAGCAATTAACCTGAGGAGAACGGAGCCTTTATGATCTGTTCCCACCCGCTCCAGAATTGGGGCACTAGCGCAACGAGGGGGGGCCTTCCAAACAAGCGGTCCAGGAAAATCCCAAGCGTGAGCCCTGAGAGCAGGTTCCCACACTTAGCCACAGTGGGGAGCGGGGCCCGACAAGTTTCAGTCTAATGGGCCACTATGTTGAAGTTAAACTTAGTGCCAGGAGGCAGGTCACGGATCACCAGGCAACACTGTAGGGGACGGGACCCGGACGAGCTTCCCTGTCTCTCTCTAACGGTTGGACTGTTGCCTTCAATCGGGACTTGGTTGTTGGGAGACCCAGAGGTCCCCTTCACTGACGGATTTGGCAAATTCACGGCGACTCCTAGCCTTGCCGGGATCCGAAAGGCCCCTGCCAATGGTGCTGACTGCTCTTTGTATACCGCTCCGGTACCGCCGGGCCACCACCCGTCCACGGTCCTTTTGGCAACCTCCAAGCAGCCTCTCCTGCAGACAGTCACCGCCGTCTGCTGACCTTGCTGTCTCAGTCCGGGGCACACACCCGGACCAACTTTAGGCTTTCAACTGTCACTTTCTCTGTCACTACTCTCACTGTCCTCCTTCTCCTTCCTCTCCCTAAACTCTAACTGCCTGGTTCTCCCGCCTCCAGGGCTGTGAACTCCTTGGTGGGCGGAGCCAACCACCTGGCCCACCCCCTGGTGTGAACATCAGCCCCTGGAGGAAGGCAACAAGGATTTTTGTGTAGCTTTGGTGTACCTAACTGGGGTGTAGGGTGTGGTGGTGTTATGACCTGTGACCCCTGGCTTGCCCAGGGCGTCACATTCCCCCTTAGCAAAATGCAGACCGTCCGCGGGCTGCCCGTCCAACACCGGTTTTATTTTTCTGAAAAGATATAAAAGGTAAACATACAAATAAAATAACTTCCCACATCGGGAGGTTCATTTCTTAAACGTTACTAACATTTTCAATGGTTGCGGCTGCCGCTCTCTCCCACCCAAGTAACCTGGCCCTGATGCTGCCCCTAAAACCCAGGCAACACCTTACCCCAGTCCTGCACCAAGTTACCCGAGCGGGATCTGTCCTTCCCCTCCAGAGGGTAGCCACCGGTTCCTGTGGTGGCTGGGCCCCAGCCTGCTCCACTGCGGGCCCTCCCTCCAACCTGCCTCTCCGGAGGCGGTAACGGTTAGCTGCAACAACAGATTTTTATTTATTTACAAGCCACTAATGTTTGTGGTTGCCCTGCAAGTTCTCGGGCCTGTTCATAGAAGTTTCTATGCAGCTAGATGGTCCCCACGGGGACAACGGTGCCGGCAACGACCGGTTTCAATCACAGTTGCAGATAATCAGGTTACTGTTCGGTAATCATTTTTCCATTTGTCATCATTTCAAAAACTTTCAACACTTTTAAACACACACGGATGGTGGTCCCAACGGGGACGGTGCAACGGTGCTCTGCTGCCATTACTCCGAGTCCTCGACATCACCTGAGGGAGGGGGCGCAGCACTCACTTGGGACTCCTGGCTGCCCCTCAACTTGACATCCAGCGCGAACCACCCCCTCTTCCCACAGTGCCGGGTGTATTGGACTATGTCGCCCGGCATCAGGTTATGACCGGGGTGCTCCTCTGGCAGATGAGCATTCACATCCCGCCGGGCTACAAACACTTCGGCCTCCAGGCCCGGTTCATAAATAAATCCATAGCTCCGGCGGACATCAAACCGCCTCACCTGCCCTTCATACAGCGGGCCCCGGACCCGGAAGGTAGCTTGTCTCAGGCTCTCCTTCTCCCGGATTGTATGGGCCACCATCTCCGCCTTCTTTCGTTCTCTTTCACCGATTTCCAGGCCCAACGGTACCGGCTCCCTGTCCCAGTATGGCGCTGCTGCAAGCTCCGGCGCACGGGTCGGGCCCCGCGAGACCTGTTGGACATTGCCCACTGCTGGTACTCTGGGCGTCAGGTCCCGCGGTGACTTGGCCTTAGACGCTGCCTTGCATCGGCAACCCGGTGCAACCTCAGCCGAGGTGGGGGGGATGGGCACAGGGGCTTTCCGCTGCTGGGCCTTCGGCACGGAGCGGGCTATCGGCTCCGGCTCGGGGGAACTTCTCGGGGGATGCCTCCGGTTCGGTTTTCGGGGCTTTCCATGGCAGCACCTCCGGTCGACTACGGGCTCCGGCTACAGGTCGGCCCGCCGGGGCGGGCATGCTGGGTATAGCTACCGGTTGCGGTGGTAGCGGGCCTAGTGGCGGGGTCACGGCTTCCGAGACGTGTGGCGAGGGAGGCAGCAGGGCGAGAGGGTTTAGACCGGGTCCCGCAGCCGCGATGACCGGCCCTTCAAGGGCATCGGGGCGTGGGTCACTCACCCTCCCTTCCTCTCCTTCCTCCTCGCGTCTCCGCATGGTCGCTATGACATCCGCCATGTCGGTCTCCCACTCCTCTATGAGGAGCTGCATTTTAACCTGCAGCCTTTGGTAGAGCTGCGCGGTCCGGATCTCCACCCACGCCGCGGTTCCAGGCGCGGGGGCTACGGTGCTGCGGGATGGCATCCACATGTCGCTGGCGGCTTCTCCCAGGAACAAGATGTCTGCAGAGTCCTGGCGTCCCTGCTTTTATAGCCGCGGCTACATGCGACCAGTCGCCATTTCGTCCCCCTCAGCCTCTTTCCGGCCCCTTCTCTCTCGGGGCGGGGTCTTGGCCTTCGCGCCTCCGCTACTCGAGAAGACGCTCGAGCGGGAAATTTTCGCGCCAAAGATGGCGACTTCCGAAATTTTCCGGCCGGACACCTCCGGCGGTCACAAGGCGCACCTCTACCCAACGGCAGAGCGGTAAGATCCTGTTCGTGACGCCAAGTTGTCGTGGGCGGAGGAGGGGACGCCGCGCTCTCCCACTGCTCGGGTCCGGCTGCCGCTGCTGCTGCGGCCTGCTGCTGCTCGGTGGCTCGAGCGATGGGCCGGATCCCGGGGGTTCTCGAGCGGCGCTCCTCGCCCGTGAGTGAAAAGGGATTGGTTTTTGGGATTGTTTATTGTCCGTGACGCCACCCACGGTTGTGGTGATTGTGTTGACACCACCGCTGCTCTGTATGGGGATGAGGGTAGGGGGTAGTTGTCCCGGGGCCCAGTGATGAGGTGGGTGATGAGGGATGGCGGGGCCGGTGCAGGGCTTGGTGGGGTGCAAGGACGCGGGGGCAGCGCTGTGCCTTGCGGCACTGTGGTACCCACTCAGCCTGAGACAGGGACACAGTTCTCGGTAAAACACACGGCTGGAAAGACGGTTCCCACGGACAGCTGCAGTTGTTTTTCCCCAGTAGTTGACGGTGACGGTCCCTTTTCCTGCACCTGAGATGATGATGGTAGCGATGGGTTCCCACCGGTAACCCGCTCCCCGACTTGGATATGGGCCGGAGGAGCCCTACTTTGCCCGCAGGCGCTGGCCCTGAGAAACTGGTGCCCTGGTGGTGGCGGTGTCTCTCTCTAACGGTTGGACTGTTGCCTTCAATCGGGACTTGGTTGTTGGGAGACCCAGAGGTCTGACCAACTTCAGGCTTTCAAACTGTCACTTTTCCTCTTGCACTCCTTTCCCTCCTTCTACTTCAAACTCCAAACCTAATCTCTCTTCTCTCTTCCTCCTCCAAACTCTAACTTTTTCTCACTGCCTGTGTTTTCCCGCCTCCAGGACTGTGAACTCCTCGGTGGGCGGAGCCAACCGCCTGGCCCACCCCCTGGTGTGGACATCAGCCCCTGGAGGAAGGCAACAAGGATTTTTGTGTAGCTTTGGTGTACCTAACTGGGGTGTAGGGTGTGGTGGTGTTATGACCTGTGACCCCTGGCTTGCCCAGGGAGTCACATAAGCAAAGCGCTTTGCTTAGCAACCCGATGTGTACTATGGTTACCAAGCACAGCGTCGTTACACGGGTCGCTGGTGGCTGATCTCTGATCGCTGTGGAGATCTGCCTGATTGACAGCTCACCAGCGACCATGTAGTGACGCTTCAGTGATCCCTGCCAGGTCAGATCGCTGATGGGATCGCTGGAGCATCGCTAAGTGTGACGGTACCTTTACACTATCTGGCTACAACTCACAGGCAGCCTAGTCCAGCTAACTCCACCCCAATCATTCATTAGCAACTTGCTCACATTGGAAAGTTTACACAGGAAGCTGCCTGTCAGGGCATTGAGCTGGGTTATATATTGTTTAACTCTTAACTCTGCTACATCTCCATCGGAGAAAACAAGTATTCTAGGAAAACTTTATCAAGCGGTCCAATAAGTGACACATCCATGGAATCAGGCTTACTTGTCCTATATTATGATGCTATCAGATTATATGGTAAAAACCTGCTGACTGATTTACCTTTTTAGATGTGGATGAACCACTTATTTAATGCTTTTACATGTGTTAGAAAAAAACAAGAAACCAATACCATGAATTCAGAAAAGGTTCTAATAAGACCCTCAGAATGCCTAGAATTAAAAATGAAGTTTTCACCTATACATACTGCGGCAAGTAAGAAAACCTTTCAGGATTTTTGAGGAGCAGAACAATCTGGTGCCAACTTGGAAATAGTGAAGAGCATTACTTAGTACCATCATTTTTATAAATAATCATCTTGGCTATCTCAGAAATAAGATTGACTTGCAACTATTTAGCATATAATTAGTTATGCAGATTATCATGTCACTGCATTGTTACTGTTTTGCTCCTAAAATTCTACAGTTTAACTTTTATTATGTTTTTAGTATTTTGTAAAGCTCCTTTGGCTTTCAGCACTGCCTGAATCCTTCTGGGCATGCTCTCGATCAGATTCAAGCAAGTCTCAACTGAAATTTGATTTCAGGTCTCTTCTACATGGTCCCAATGTTGTTGTATACTGGGTGACTCACTTGGGTATATATACAGCATTTTCTTCAACTCTACCCTCAAGTGTTTGATTGGGTTGAGGTCTGGGGACTGTGGGGGCCAATCAGCATCTCTACTTCATTGTCATCAAACCATCTCTTTGCCAATCTGGACATATGCTTCGGGTCGTTATCCTGTTGGAACACTATGTTGTCCTTTTCATGCCCATAGTACTTGAGTGTATGAAGTAACTTGTATCGTATAATACTCACATATAGCTCAGCATTGAGACCACCATTGTTCCTGGTCCAGTATCCAAAACCTTTGGCTGTGAAATAGCCCCATATCATCAGGCTTTCTCCACTGAACTTGACAGTTCCTTCAACACATCCCCTTTATTCCTTTTTTCTTCCAGACCCATTTGCAATCTTCAGAGCCTAGTCTATCCTTTCCAATCTTATACTGTCCATTTTTCGAACTTCTTTGCAAACTTGAGCCAATGCTTCTATGATGATATTGAAGTTGAGGCTTCTTCTCCTTTTTTCAAGCCACTATTCCTGACTTACATAACGTACGTTGCACGGTGCTTGCATGGATGTCTGTGATCTCACTATTCTGAAGCATACGAGCCACCTCCAGTAACGCCAGAACTTGGCCTTTGAGTAGATGGACGGACTTCATTTCATATTTTTCCAACTGTCATGGCACTCATACAATGCAGTTTGCCAATTTTCTTGTCCGAAAGACTGCTATCGATGAGCGGGATGAAGCTGTTTCTCTTTTCTTGGGAAGTCTTCTTCATGGCTGCTCCTCAATTTGAACTAGAGACCTTTCGCTTGGAAATCAACCTAATAAAACACTGAGCTATTAGGGAATGTGAGAACTGGTTGTAATTTGTAGCACACATGAAGAAAAATAAAATCAAACACAAGAAGCAAAACAGTAACAATACAGCAACATGACAAGAATCTGCATTATTGATCATATGCTAAATAGTTGCAAATCAAATTTATGTATGAGATAGCCATGATGATTGTCTATAAAATGACGGTAGTCTCATGCTCAAAGATGTAGTAAATGGTGAGATCTGGAGCCTGAAAGTCAAAAGTTAGAAACATTGTTACCCTTTTGCTTGTCATTGCATATTCCACTGACTACCAAATGTCAAATGATCTGTGTGAAATGTAAATGTCTCCCTCATCCTGGGAACATAATTATCACATTACTTTCACCTGTGACACCTCACACTCCTCATTTACTATGGTAATTCAAAGTGTAATCCAGTGTAAGCATATGGCTGCTACTCCAAATGAGTGACATCCTATGACAGTAATATCATTCAGGCAAGGCTGATATCATCTGTATAAAATCTCAAATTGAATGGATGAAGGGGTGAAAGGGCAGCGTGCATGTGTAAGGCCTCTGCCACACTCACATTAAAAAAACGTACGTGTTATGTAGTCCGTTTATTGTGTCCGTGTTCCGTATTTTGTGTCCGTTTTTCCCCTCCGTGTAGTGTCCGTATGCATAACGTGTGTCATACGTGTGTACGTTTTCCTGTGCGTGTTATACGTCAGTGTATGTTCCGTGAGCATTCCGTATTTTGTCCGTGTGTAACATGTTTTACAAATTGAGATAATGGTGATTACTTGGAATTAAATGACACATAGGTGTATGTGATTAGGACAGAAATATAAGTTACCTATAAACTGTTTCCTGCTTGTATTCTGCCTTGGAGCACCTATGTGTTGTGACAATATCTTTTGCGATGTCATTATCCACGGAGGCCTTATTTTTTTTATGTTGGATTATATCTCGTTGTTTTGGCGTTAGACGGCACATGTTACAATATGATCATTTTAGAAGAAACAGAATGTGGGTGCATCCACTAATCATGATGCGACCTATGCATGGTCATTTCCATACGTTATTTTTGGAGTTACGTCATTACTCTAAGTTTTTTTCATACTGCCGTTTGACTGTGGAGAGTTTTGATTACCTCCTTAATATTTTACGACGTCATTTGCAACACCAGGACACTTGGATGCAGCTTTCCATTTCCCCAGAGGAGAGATTCATGGTGACTCTGAGGTATATACAGTATTTTGTAAATATTTTTTTTTTTTGACATTTTAATGTTTAATTGATATTTCTTGATGTAATCTCTCTTCATACTATATTTATATTTTTTTTTTCTTGCCTTTCTTAACACAACATATTGATACTTTAAATTCATTGTTGTTTTTAATTTTTTTTTCTTAGATTCCTGGCGACTGGTCAATCTTTTAGGCCTCTGCCACACTCACGTGAAAATCACGCACGTGCTGAGAGACATGTATTTCCTCTGCGTGTTGCGTGCAGGTAAGTACGTGTCTCTGGTACGTGCGGGCCACGTGTGTTCTACATGTGCTATCCGCGATAGCACACGTAGAACCGGTAATTTACATACTCACCTGGTCCTTCCTGCTGTCCGCACTGCTGTCTGTGGTGCTGATCTTCGGCTCCAGCCCTCCCGTCTCCCCGCTGCTGCTGCTGCCAGGCAGTGAAGTGAATATTAAATGAGAATAATGAGCGGCGGTCGGCAGCAAGAGGCAGCAGCGGCAGAGACAGGAGGGCTGGAGAAGGTGAGTTAAGGTTTTGGGTTTTTTTCACTGACACGTGTGTTTTCTCCGGCGCGTGTCACACGGGACCGCATCCACACTACACCCGTGTGGTACGGGTGCGGGCCGTGTGACACCCGTGCTGCGGAAGAAAACACTGACATGTCAGCGCTTTGAACAACGCACACACGTACAAACGCACATGGACACACGTTCCGTGTGGTTTTACGTGTGTGTGCCTGCTACAATAGGGTAGCATTGCTTAACGTGTCTCCGTGCCGCCGGTATGTGTAAAAAATGACAAACACGTGCCGGCGGCACGGATGTGTGTCGCAGGCCTTAGTGCGTTACATTTTGATTTTTTGTTGGGGAGATCATCAACCATTGCCGCTATAGTACGTCACACATGCGACATGATATGGCAACATTTAAAAGAAGAAATGATGCCTCAGCCAAACAGCCAAGATTGGTTGAAGATATCTAAGGGCTTCAAGGACTCTGTGAACTTTCCTAACTGCATTGGAGCTTTGGATGGGAAGCATTTCAGAGTTAAAAAACC
This sequence comes from Anomaloglossus baeobatrachus, assembly GCF_048569485.1. Classification (NCBI taxonomy): domain Eukaryota; kingdom Metazoa; phylum Chordata; class Amphibia; order Anura; family Aromobatidae; genus Anomaloglossus; species Anomaloglossus baeobatrachus. The sequence goes on from NC_134358.1 coordinate 121,830,100, forward strand.
ACCAAACTCTGGATCCCGTTATTTCAATTATCATAAGTTTTTTTTCTGTTGTTATTTTGACATTGGTTGACACTGATTACCGTTTTATTTATGCAGACATTGGGGCCTATGGTAGTGCCTCAGATGCTCATATTTTCCGTTCTTCAAGATTAGCCCAACGGCTGCAAGAAAATTCATTATTGATCCCACCCCCACTTCCCCTACCTGGTACATCTGGACCGTTGGCACCATATGTCATGGTAGCAGATGCAGAATTTGCATTTTCAAAACATGTGATGCGACCATATCCAAGGAGATCAATTGATGACAGGAAACAGTACTTTAATTATCGCGTAGCAAAAGCAAGACGTTATGTGGAGTGTGCATTTGGTATATTATCTAACAAATGGCGCATTTATCAGACAACTATTCAGTTGCAACCAAACTCTGTCAAATCTGTCATCAAGGCTACCATAGTGCTTCGCAATTTCTGTCGTATACATGAAGGAGGACCTTATGTTGATGATGAATTTCAGATAAACCATGATGTTAATCCAACAGGTGAACCTATGTCTCATAATTCTGTGACATCGGGTTTACAAATTAGAAATTTATTTACTGATTACTTTAATTGTTTTGATGCTAATAATAATAATAATGTTTGATAATTTTTTTATGACAAATTTGGATTGTCGATTTATTCTTTTTCAGTTTAAACTATACGAAAAAGTTTTATTTGTTAAAAAATTATGAGAGATTAAAAATATTTTTTTTTTTAAAGTTAAAAACAGTTAATCCACAACTTGCTTTTATGTTAACAACATGGAGATCTGAATGTTGTATGTATGTGTTTGTAATTTTCTGATATAGCATCATCATGACCTCAAATATTATTATTTGTTTTTTTTTAAAAAAATTGCTAATGTTATGCGTCTATGCAAAGAATGCAATATTATATATACATGGAAAATAAAAACTTCATATTTTGGTGAAATCTTTTTTTTTTATTAATAATATGCATATCATTCAAAAATGTAATGATGTTAACATTTGTTTTTTTTTTAAAAAAAGCTTAATTGCTAGTCGTAAAGAATCATCAAACAAATATTAATTTTTGTTTCTTTCAAATAAAATTGTTCATATACTTTACAAAAATTATTAAACTTGCAAACATTTTTGCAGCGATTACTATGTTGAAAAATTAGTGAACTTAAATAAGTATGTTGGTCTCATGTTGGACATTTAAATTGACATAATAAATTTAAACTTTTGATGTAGAATATAAGAAATCATCTAACAATCACATTTTTTCAATAGAAATGTGTTCCCAAAAAAAAAAAAAAAAAGTCACTCAACATATATGTCAACAGGCACAAAAGATAATCACACATGCTATTTTGTTTTTGTCAAGACTCTGACTTTCAAACATTTATTAAAACACAATTTTTTTTTAAATTTCTATGTATTTTTGGTTACATTTAAAAAACAAAAAAAAAATGTGTCTCATAAGTCTACCAGATCTTCTAGGGAAGTAACCTGAGTGTTGCTGAGTATGTTGTTTTGGGTCGCCTCAGCAATTGTATTTTCAGGAATGGAAGCAGTTGTTTGCTGTACAACATTCCTATTACTAACTACAGTGGTGTGTGGAGCAGTTTGTTGCATGGTTGTTTGGACCAACACATTGCCTGTTGTTGAGTACACCTGTAGGTCTACATGGGTCAATGGGTATTCTGTCTGTGTATGTTGTTGACCTTGAGGATAGTTGACTGATGTTTGTAAGGCTATGTCCGCACGTTGCTTTTTACCTGCTTTTTTGCTGCTTTTTCAACTGCAGCGTTTAATGCCAAAATGGATGTGTTCTGCTTATCAAGCAAAGTCTATGGGAATTTGGGTTTCTTGTCCGCACTATGCTGTTCAAACTGCAGCCTTTTTGTTGCAGAACTTTGGTCAAAAACTCAGCTTTGCAGTGCAAAACCCAAATGGCAAAAACAATTGACATGTGATTTGTTTTTGCCATTTGGGTTTTGCACTGCAAAGCTGAGTTTTTGACCAAAGTTCTGCAACAAAAAGGCTGCAGTTTGAACTGCATAGTGCGGACAAGAAACCCAAATTCCCATAGACTTTGCTTGAAAAGCAGAACACAACCATTTTGGCATTAAACGCTGCAGTTGAAAAAGCAGCAAAAAAGCAGGTAAAAAGCAACGTGCGGACATAGCCTTAGTGTGGTGTGGGAAACATAGTTGAGATTGGATAATGATGAGGCATCATGAAGGATTGTGGGTATGTTGAACCAGAAAACAAGTTAGGTAGAGCACCTATATTTGTGGGTTGTGTAAAGTAACTAGTACTTTGAGTTGGTTGTAAATTCACATAGTTTATGGGTTGCTGTGAAGTTGAACTTTGTACAGTGCTTAAGGCGCTAGTATTGGTTGAAACATACCCTTGTCTAATTGGTGTTGGAAATACTGTACTTGAAGCAATAGAAGGTGGAGCAGATTGTTGTAATACTGGATTAGTGGCAAGTACTGTTGGCATTGTTGTTTGTGTAGAAATGTTATTTTGATTGTCTGTTGTGTTTGTGACTGTATGTTGTTGCATAATGCTACGCCAATTTTCTATTGCTTCAAAAACTCTCACCGGTTCCTGTTCTGCCTGGCTAGCTGAAAGGAGTGTCAGCATAGTAGCACGTACACGTTCCTGCCTATCTGATGCAATTTTGGTTAAGCTAGTAGATAAAGACCGACAAACAATTTCGGCATCTGTTTCTGGAATTAAAGTGTTCATTATGTGAATTATGCGGGTGTCAATAATTTCAGGTAAGGATATTATTTCCTCAGGTCTGCGGATTCTCCTTGCACGGAGAGGTTGTGGTGCAAAACGTGGATGTACGTTTGTTTGTGTTGATTGGGTTGCTGGTGTGGTTGTTTGTTGTGTTGATGACCCTTGGGTGGTGTTTTGGGCACTTTCTGTTCCACCCTCATTTAACTCACTAGCTGCAGCTTCATCATGTTGAATCTCTTGCTTTTCACTGTCTTCTCTGCCAGGTTCTTGTTCAGATGCAGAGGTGGCTGTAGCAGAGGGACCTGCTGTTGGTTGTTCATCAGAATCGTCCAGATTATCCTCCGTTCCATTTTTTTTTTTATTATATAAAATATTAAAATAATTTAAAACATATTTCCAAGATTTTATTTTTAATAAATTTATATAAAAATTAATAAAAAAAAAAACAAACTAAAAAAAAAATTAAAAAAACCCCCACAAATAAACATTAACACTTACTGTGTTACTTCTAAGATGGGTGCTAGGAAGCATATTTGTTCATAGCAAACATATCTGCGTTTGCGGCCTAGGCTGGACGAGGATGGTATAGGGTTCTACTCCCTTCGGTACTGATCACGTGCCGAACGCCAACGCCTTTTTACCAAGTCAACTGTTGATTAAAAATAATTATGTAATTTACAACATTTAGCATAATTTTACACACATTAATATTAACAATTTAAAAAAAAATAAATTTAAATAATAAAAATGTGGACTAACACATGTGGTCATTATAGGAAAAAAAATTATTAAATATATTAATAAATAAAAAGCATTTTAAACCATTCACACATTATAAAAAAATATTTATCTACAATGATATTGCAAGTAATTGTAATATATAATTTTAAAATGTTGAATTTAAACAAATAAACCATTACTTTACCCAAAAATGTAAATAATATTATTAAAAAATATATAAAAAGATATTTAAATTTTTAACAATTTGATTTATAATTCTCCTTCAAGCTGAATTTAACAAACATGCTTGTAAATAGGGTTAAAAATTGATACTAATAAAACATGGTGTTATATTTCACATGACACTTTTATTTGTTAATTAATTTACTGCATGAAATATTGGAAATATTTTTACACATAAAATTACCCATTTAATTTTTGCAACTTTGCAAATTTATGCAAAATTAAAGATAATTTAACCTTTTAAAAATAAATTATTAAAATTTAAAATATTTCAAAAGAATGTTTTTCAAAAATATTTTAACTACAATAACATAACATACACACTTTGAAAAATAAAAAAATATATACAAAAAAGATAATAAAAATTAACAAACTACAACACTTACTATATTTTGCACGCTTTGAAGGTGAACATCTATCCCATGCATTATTGGGGTAAACTTCCTCTGCAACTTGAAGCCAATGGCGGTCAACTGTCAGTCTGTCATGGTAACCATCAACACGTGTATTCCATAATGCTGGGTGAGTCTCAACAGCTGCTATCAGTTTCTCCGTGTCCACCCGTGGAGCCATTATTATTTTTGGAAGGAGAAATTGTGGTCAAAACCGTTCTTTAAGTCCACAGAACAACAACTGCTTGCTCACTCCTTCTGCAAATGCAAACTAAGTTTTGAGCAAAAAAAGTATGTTAGCTAGGCCACCTGCAAGTATTTAAAATTGTAACAACCTTGATTTTTCAAACACGGACCGCACGGATAGCATACGGAGGCCATCCGTATGACGTTCGTGCAAACACGGACTCATAGGATTTAATGGGTCCGTGAGTACGTTATGCCGGAGCAAAACGGACATGTCAGCGCTTTTTCGGCACAGTCATACATATGCACGGAACGGACACACGCTCCGTGCGAAAACACTGACGTGAGGCTATTAATATTGAAATGATTGTGGCAACATAAGCACGTGTCTCCGGTACGTGGAAAAAATGTCAAAAACGTGCCAGAGGCACGGATGTGTGTCGCAGGCCTAATGAAGCACACTCCCAATGGGTGGACCCAGGAAGGAGGAGAATGATTTTTAACACCATCCAAAATGCTGGACAGTAACCAATCAATGGATTAGCAAATTGTTTTTTGTGCACATTCTGACCCATGTTACTCGAAGCCATTAAGGATTTTCTTACAGCTTACTGATAAGTATAGGACTTTCCTGCATTTTTCCACATTCTGTTTTTATAACTGTTTTGCACCTTTTATGTATGTCCTTCAGTTCCTTACTTTGTTAAATATCTATTAAGCAATAGCTGATCGCTGAGTTGTGGAACTGCACAGTACAGTTCTATCAACAGAATAGAGGTCACGGCCGAGTACTGCACGTGTCCCCAATTTGAATGTATATGGGGAGGAACCTGGCTGCGACCACTAAGCAGTTGACAAAAGTTTGCTGTGCTTCACCGCAAATCAGCACATCCAGCCGTAACCCGAGGCAGCGGATTGGCAGGTGTGCCAGGAGTTTTACCCCCACCAATGAGTTATTATTGACCTATTCTAGAAAGTCCCAGATAACCCCTTTAATGCATATGACCTATGTTAAGCTTGTGAGCCGTGAGCACATTCTGTGCTTGCCATTGGGACTTACCAACCTTTCGGTAATTAAGCGCCTTGGGTGTGTGAACTAGTTGGGGATACATTACAGTGGCTGGGTGAGAGCCTTAACAATGAGAGAAGTGTATTTCAAAAATACCCTGAATACAATTCAGTTTGATTGTACATGTAGTGTGTTTATTATTCAAGAGATCCTTATACCAAAAATTCATCCATATTGCATATCGGCATTTCGAACTATACAATGTCTGTTAGAGTTTTTTTTAGAACTCGTCGTGATAACATATCTGCAGTTCTCCTTTGACTTTTTAGGAATCCGTTTGGTAAGTACGACGATTGTCTCCGATCAGCTGGGTTTTCTCATGTGCATTTGTTGGTTGCATTACAATAGGAATTTGACCATCTAGGACAAAAATAACATAAAACTATTATTATTTAATTATTTTTATGATTTCTAAAAGAACAATTAAAATAATCAACATATACAGTATTTATTACTAGTGATAGGCGAATAGTAACTATTCATGTTCGAATAATATTACCGAATACCGAGTATTATTTCAGTAATCATCACGACAAGAAAAATCCTCAGGTTCCCCATTCACTTGCATTAGATTTGTTATTCATGACAAATACCAGAAAAGTACTTTGGGATTCTTTACGAATAATACGAACACGAATCCTTACTAGTCGCACAGAAGTATTTTTACATAATATAGTGAATGAACACTAGAGTAATCTAATATATAAAGCTGAGTGTATGTGTGTGTGTATGTATGTGTGTGTGTATGTGTGTGGATGTGTGCGGAAAATTTAACCCCGCGATTTACAGTTACTCTCCAAAAAACCTGCCTCTATTAAAGTGAATGGAGCTGCAATCTACAGGTTATTAATAGGAGCTGTGATTGGTTGCTATAGGAACAAAATAAATTGTTAGTATAAGAAGCTTATGTGTGAGGTAATAAAATGTCGGTGGGGAGACGGATAGAGAAAGAGACAGACAGAGAGAGAGAGAGAAAGGGAGACAGGGAAAAAGACAGACAGACATAGGGATAGACAGAGTAAAAGTCAGACAGGGAAAGAGACAGACAGAGACAGACAGGGAAAGAGACAGACAGAGGCAGACAGACACAGACAGACAGGGAAAGAGACAGGCACAAACAGACAGGGAAAGAGACAGGCAGACAGGATAAAGGGCAACAAAGAGACAGACGGGGAAAGAGACAGACAGGGAAAGAGACAGGCACAAACAGACAGGGAAAGAGACAGGCAGACAGGATAAAGGGCAACAAAGAGACAGACGGGGAAAGAGACAGACGGGGAAAGAGACAGACGGGGAAAGAGACAGACGGGGAAAGAGACAGACGGGGAAAGAGACAGACGAGGAAAGAGACAAATGGGGAAAGAGACAGACGAGGAAGGAGACAGATGGGGAAGGAGACAAATGCTGAAAGAGACAGATGGGGAAAAAGACAGATGGGGAAAAAGAAAGATGGGGAAAGAGACAGACTGCTAAAGAGACAGATGGGGAAAGAGACAGTCCTGGAACGAGACAGACCTGAATTGAGACAGATGGGGAAGGAGACAGACAGGGAAAGAGACTGACAGACATAGACAGACACAGAGATAGAGAGAGACAGACAGACACATAGATAGAGAGAGACAAACAGACACAGAGATAGAGAGAGACAGACAGAGATAGAGACAGACAGAGACTGATACAGAGACAGACAGAGAGATAGACACAGACAGACACACATGGATAGAGACACACACAGACAGACAGAGACAGACAGAGAGACAGACAGACACACAGAGATAGACAGAGAAAGAGAAAGACAGAGACAGACACACAGAGACAGACAGAGATAGACAGAGAGACAGACAGATAGACAGACACACAGCGACAGACACACAGACAGAAAGAGACAGACAGAGACAGACAGACAGAGACAGACAGACACAGACAGATAGACACAGACAGACAGAGCCTGGGAGAGAGACAGAGAGACAGTTACTATCCCGGGCAATGCCAGGGTACTACAGCTATAAACATATAAAACACATTTTATCGCAGTATTAGATATCAACAAGTCATACATTTGTGGGGATCCACCATAACCTTTTTAGTATGGAGACAGGCTAATCTTCCCCAATAGAAAAAACATTGATTTTTTTTTTATACCTATATAATCATTTTTGTCTCTAGTACTTAATTTGAACTTCAGGAGAATGGATATGGGTAAGGAATGGTAAATAGGTAGCCATCAACTACCTTATGAGAGGAGTCAAGGCCAACTTCAGGATTATATGGAGCACTGGGCATTATCCTAAGAGTGAGCTTCTGTAAGCTCACTACTAACCCTTGCACCCCCTAGCCTGTTTTCACCTTCAAGACCAGACCAATATTTTCAATTCTGACCACTGTAACTTTGTGAGGTTGAAGATCAGGATTAAGGCTGATGTTTAACTATTACTGTGCTGCTGAAGATATAACGTAAATCCAGGAAAGACTGAATGAAGGTGGTTTTAAAATCAACGCGTTTCAGAGTGTCACCCCACTTCTTCATGAGGAAATCTACCAATATGACAGACAACAACATTAATGCAATCTATAAATGGCTGCAAGTTTTTTTTTAAAAAAAACAGCACCATTTTGTTTTATTTGTTTTGGTGCTCTTTTTTGAAAACTTGCAGCCATTTATAGACTGCATTACTGTTGTCTGTCGTATTGGTGAATTTCCTGATGAAGATGTGGGGTGACACTTCGAAACACGTTGAGTAAAACCACCTTCACTCAATCTTTCCTGGATTCACGTCATATCTTCAGCAGCACAGTAATAGTTCCACATCAGCCTTATTCCTGATCTGCTTCGGCTTTTTTGACATGTGGACTCTGCAGCAGCTGATTACATGCTTTGAATCTGGTTGTGTGACACACAACCCAGTAAGGTGAACACATTCCCTTATTACTTTTATATGTGCATTGGATAAGACCCTATTGCGCTTTGTCCCTCCATCTTTTGTATACTTTATGAGATTATAACGCTGGAATGATACCAGTGATTCTGAGACTGTTTTTTTTTCAGGACATATTGTTCTTCCTGAAAGCTGTAAATTTAGGACAATATTTTGTGCATTTATTTGTGAAAATATTGTAAATTTGAAGAAAATTTAGAAAATTTTGCAATTTTCAAAACATTTAATTTTTTGTGTCCTTAAAGCGCACTAATCACCAGGATTTTCCTATACATCTTAAAGTCAGTGCTATACTGGCACTATCAGGCTGATTCTACAGATACCTTTAGTTGTCAGCTAGGATGTATAGGTTTTTAAACACAAGCAAGTGAAGTTTGTAAAATAAGCAGCTTTTTGAATGACAGCAGCTGCCGATCAGCTGATATTTGGGGTTAGTATTCATAGTTCATTTCACCCCGCTGCCTGTCCATCCTCACCCTATCCGTTATTTATGATAATTCTGTTATAGAATCGTTTTAGTAACTGACTAGAAGGACCTTTGCTGATATCATACCCATGTGACCAGAAGGGGCAGGACCTCATGCAACAGAAAAATAATGTTGCTTCATAGTATCAGCTATGTTGGCTGAGGCTCTTTCCCTTCTGATCACATGAGTATGACATCAGCACAGGTCCTTCTAATCAGTTAGTAAATTGATTCAACAATAGAATTATCATAAATAACAGCTCCTCAGCGGCTGTTATTCAAAAAGTTGCTTCTTTTACAAACTTTACGTGCTTGTGTTTCAAAACCTATACATCCAATCTCATAACTAAAGGTATGTATAGCATCAGCATGATACCGCCAGTATAGCACTGGCTTTAGGTTATATAGTAAAATCCTGGTGATTGGTGCGCTTTAAACCAGAGAGTTGGCACACAAAATCATTAATAAATAACATTTCCCACATATCTACTTTACATCAGCATAAATTTTGAAACATTATTTTTTTATACTAAGTTAAAAGGGTTAAACATTTATCAGCAATTTCTCATTCTTCCAATAAAATTTACAAAACCATTGTTTCGTAGGGACCACATCACATTTGAAGTGACTTTGTTCAGCCTAGGTAACAAAAAATGCCCAAACGTTACATCATTCTAAAAACTGCACCCCTCAAACTGCTCAAAACCACATTCATGAAGTTTGTTAACCCTTTAGGTTCTTCACAGGAACTAAAGCAATGTGAAAGGGAAAAATGAAATTTTTAATTTTTCCCACAAAAAAGTTATTTTAGCCACAAATTTTGCATTTTCACAAGGGAAGCAACAGAAAGTGCACCACACAATTTGCTGGGCACTTTCTCCTTAGTACACTGATACCCCTTGTGTGGTGGAAATCTACTGTTTGAGTGCATGGCAGGGCTCGGAAGGGTAAGTGCGCCATTTTTTAGAACACAAAATTGTCTAGAATTGTGTCACTTGATTTTGTTTCAATATCGAAGGTATGGCTTTTTGGCAGTAATTCATTCAAGAAGGCCATTTCTTGTCGGAGTCTCCAAATAGTAAACGGGTGAAGCTGGGATCAACTGTTTGATGTCAGTTCTAAGCTGCTGACAATGCTAAATAGCTTCCAATTTCAAATGGAAGTAAGCATGATGTGTATTTCATTAGCAGCATTAAGTTTCTTTGGCCAACCACAGTGTCTACAGTCAATGTTGCCAATTTCTTGGTACTTCTTGAACAGCACATCTTAAAACCCCTGGTTTGAACGCTTTGCCTGAGACCTCACTGATGCATTTTAGCTACCTTGTTCTTGTTGCTGTGTACAGTCTTGCCACAATATATGACCTGAAACTGTTTTCTACAGCCTCATCTTTGTTGCACAGTTTGGCTTTTCCAAAACCAATTTCAGGCTATGATCGCACTTGGCGTCGTCCTAGTTGCATTTCTAAACGCACGTTTTGGCATTAATTGATTTACCCAAAGTTGTCTTTTTAAGAAATTTAGCGCTAAAAACGCATGCGTATTTACAGCATTTTAGATGCATTTTCAGCGCTTTTTACATGCTTTTTCCCTTGCGTTTTGACAGATGCGTTTTGAACATCAAGACACTGCTAAATAAAAGTTTAAACAGTCAGACAGAAGGAAAAAAGAGAAAAAAAAACGAAAAAACATATATTTTTTGAATTAATAAAGAAAATAGTTATATTTCATGAAATTCTAGAGGTTTTATAATATTTATTGCTAAAATAGCAATAAAATCATAATTTCCTTTAATTTCAATGTCGGAGTATGTGTGTGTGTAAAGGGACATATTAATCCATTATTTTCATGTCAGAAAAGCATGGGTTTTTGAAGTTAAAAACGCACTCTTTCTGCAGCTAAAAAGCAGGTAAAACGCTGCAATTTTGATGGTTGATGCTTTTTGCTACTTCTCATTGTCTTCAATGTTAGCGAAACGCTGCAGAAATGGCAAAAACAATTGACATGCTGCTTCTTTGAACGCCTGTTTTTTGCCATAAATTATGCAAATTAAACGCAGCGTTTTGAAACGCAAAGTGCGGACAAGAAATCTTCCTTTTCCATAGACTATCATGGAAAATCAAAACACATGCCTTTTGGCATGAAAATGCTGCTGCTCAAAACACTGGGTATGACCACACTTTACATTTCCACCTGCATTTCAGCTGCTTCTTAGGTCCGTTTTGAACTGCACCTTTTTCATGCCAAAAGGCATGCGTTTTGATTTTCCATGATAGTCTATGGAAAATGAAGATTTCCTGACCGCACTTTGCGTTTTAAAACACTGCGTTTAATTTGCATAATTTGTGGCAAAAACCATGCGTTCAAAAAACTTTGCCATTTCTGCAGCGTTTTGCTAACATTGAAGTCAATTAGAAGTATCAAAAAGCAACAAACATCAATATTTCCTGCGTTTTACCTGATTTTTAGGTGCAGAAACACTGCGTTTTTTACTTAAAAAACGCATGCTTTTCTAACATTAAAATAATGGAATAATATGTCCCTTTACACACACACACATAGTCCGACAATTAAATTAGTGAAAATTATAATTTTATTGCTATTTTAGCAATAAATATTATAAAACCACTATATTTTCATAAAATATAACTATTTTCTTCATTAATCCAAAAATTATATATGTTTTGCTTTTTTTTCTCTTTTTTCATTCTGACTATTTAATCTTTATTTAGCTGTGTCTTGATGTTCAAAACGCATCTGTCAAAACGCAGGTGAAAAAGCATGTAAAAAGCGCTGAAAACGCATTTAAAACGTGGTAAATACACATGCGTTTTTAGCGCTAGATTTCTGAAAAAGGCAACTTTGGCTAAATCAATTAAGGCCAAAACGTGCGTTCTAAACTGCAAGTAGCACAACGCAAAGTGCGGTCATAGCCTTAAGCCTCCTACACAGCTGTTTCTGTCTCAGTTAATGACTGTTTTAACCTACATACGAAAATGTTGATCTTTATCATCTGTTTGGTATATTTGATTACTCATACACTTGACTATAATAATGCAAAATCTCTGATTTTGTGCAAGAGTACCCAGAAGAATTGCTGCTGATGATGTATATGCGCTATATGTATATTTTAATTACGGGATCCTTCTATTGGCAGTTTTGTATACAGTGCAAGAAACTGTAGATATACAGACCATAGCAAGCAAGTAGTAGTCATGAAGTTGTTTCTGCTCCTAAATAAGATATTATTGTGTCAAATCTTTGAAAAATAGAACCTTGCTGAGACATTTTAGTGTATGTAATTACTTTTCTTTTACCATTATTGCTTTGTGAAATGAAATCTCAGCCTTGCACGCATATATTGCTTATGACAATCTACACTGAAGTTTAAGCCCTGGAATAAACATTTCTGAAGTATTTTTATAACATATTTGTGGAATAATTTAGTATATTGCTTTCTTTATATAGCATCAGTTCTTTTTCCATCTCCTGCAGAATCAAATAGCTATGCTCGATAAGCCATATTTCTCAAGGATTACAGACTTGCGTGTAACGTTTTAAAAAAAAAAAAATGGTGGCGTCAATAAATAACGTGAACTGTGAATTAAATTGATGACGTTAGAGATACAGTATATTGTTTCTGAAATAGAATATCCTGCAATTCAATATAACAAGGAGATCATCATGCGCTTTTTCTGTCCAATACATTTTAGAGTTGAAATGTATCTTACTGTATTCAAATTTGGAGAGCAAGAGTCCTTTGCATATGGTCAATGACATTTCAAAAGCCGACATTTGCATATTGTGAAAGGGCTAGAATCGTCCTTACAGAAACCAAGTAATGGTAAAAATTAAGACCTATAAACTGTTAAAATATCTGGACTCTCTGCCCTGCAGAGGAAATCTCAAAATTTATAGGGCTTTATAGAAAAATCAACTCCTTTACGACATTTGACTTAAGGGGGCTTTACACGCTACGATATCGTTATCGATGTTGTTCCTCATTCCTGTGGCACCACACATCGCTGTGTGTGACACCGCAGGAGCGAGGAACATCTCCTTACCTGCCTCCACCGGCTATGCGGAAGGAAGGAGGTGGGCAGGATGTTTACGTCCCGCTCATCTCTGCCCCTCCGCTTCTATTGGACGCCTGCCGTGTGAGGTCGCTGTGATGCCGCATGACCCACCCCCTTAAAAAGGAGGCAGATCACCGGCCAGAGCGATGTCGCAGGGCAGGTAAGTCCATGTGACGACCGTGCGCGATTTTGAGGGCGACGGGCAGCGATATGCCCGAGTCGCACAAACGATGGGGCGGGTATGCACGCTAGCGATATCGGCAATGATAGCGTAGCGTGTAAAGCCCCCTTTACACTTACGTCAAGGATGAAAAGGGGTTCCCACAAAATGGATGTCTTGGCAATCATGCGGGCACAGGATATGTGCTTGCACGATTGCTGTCAGTAGCTCAGCGTAAGTTGTAGCCAAGCCCCAGCTGTTACACGCTGCCCTGGCTGTTTAACGTCACGATTGCAGCATTTAGGTGCTGGGAGAGGGAGTGTGCTCCCTATCCCACCCAATCGGTACCCCATCGACGTGATCATGGGGGCTAAATCATTGCCATAGCAACCTGAGGTCAACACAACTTCATCCAAGTTAGCCAGCTATGGCAAGCCTGTTAGACCACGTCACGAACATGGTCTAAGAGGCTTCTGTCAATGCAGCTCTGACAGGTATAATGTATTGGAATGCTTGTGCATTGCAATATATTATACCAGCAATCAGAGTAATAAACATTAATGTCCCACATAGGGACTTAGAAAAAAAAAAAAGTTTTTAAAAATTAAAAAAATATTTAAAAAGAAAATCAGAAAATAAAGAACAATAAAAAATAGTATACCAATAAATACGTATATTTATGTAAAAAAAAAAATGACACACATTTTGTATTGCTTCTTCCAGAACAACCCGGTCTATGATACTGTCACACTAGGTAACCCCCTCAGTGGACACTGTAAATAAATAAATATCAATAACTATTTCTTTTCATCATAAAGCTGACAAAAAAGTGAAAGAAAACATGATCAAAAAGTCATACATAAATAAAAATGATATTACTGAAAATGTTTCTATGTTGTAAAAGCAACAAGACAAAAAAAAATATTAAAGTAAAATCGCTATAATTAGTCAGGATCAGCTCACATTTATCCTGCGTTCTACGCTGAGTGCTTACACTGGGGTTTCCATCTAATTCTCTGAAAAACGTAATTCTGATAAAATTCCAATGGAAAATTCACTGTAATTAGGTAGATGGACCAGTGGTTTGGCGGTGTCCATCTTTTTAGACGTCTTTTAGGCGTGCACAAAAGTGCGGTCAACAACAGTCACTTTTGAAAAGACGGACACCGCTGAACAGAGGCCAAACAGAGTCCGGAGTAATTCTGCTGTCTCATTAGTGAGAGGATCCATCGAGGGTTTCACCTAAATCGCTTATGTTGGCGATGTAGATGGAAACCATAATGTAAGTGCTCAGCATAGAGCACAGGATAAATGGGAACTGTAGTACAAATTACCACTAAATAGAATTCAAATCAATCTACAAAAAAAAAAACAAGTCCCCACTCAGGTCTGTTATCTATTAACGGAAATATAGGGGGCTTCCACATTAGTGGTAGCACAAAGGATCTGGAAAAGGGCAATGTCTCCTCCCCAAAACTCAGGGGCTCTGTAAAGGAAGTATGAAAACTATTCTAGGAAACTCTGTGCTCCAAAAGTCATATGTTGCTCCTTTCCTGCTGGGCCCTGCAGTGTGGGCAAACTGTACTGGATAATCGCATGAGGGATATTGCCACATTCAAGAGAAATTGTGTAACACATCAGTATAAAAATCTTGTGACACACCTGTGATGTTAATATGCTTACTGCACCCCTAGATGAATTCCTGAAGGGATGCAAGTTGTAAAATGGTGTCACTTGTGGGGGATTTCTGCTGTTTGGGAAACCTCAGGAGCTTTGCCAATGTGACATGGCACCCACAAACCATAACAGAAAATTCTGAAGTCCAATGTGGCACTACTTCCCTGCGTGGTCCAACTTCTTTTTATTAGAACTTATAAAAATTAAAAAGTTGGAGCTAAAACAACATTTTAGTGAAAATATATAATTATTCTTTAATCATCTCCCAATGGTGTAAAATTCTGTGGCACACCGGTGGTGTTAATATGCTCACTGCACCCCTAGATAAATTCATTGAAGGGTGTACTTTGTAAAATAGTGTCACTTATGGGGGCTTGCTTTTCTGGCATATTAGGAGCTCTGCCAATGGGACATGGCACCTCCAAATCATTCCAACAAAACCTGAACCCCAATATGTTGCTCCGTCCCTTCAGAGCATTGTACTGTGCCACAAAAGTAGTTTTTGACTACATATGGGGTATTGCCGAAGTCAGGAGAAATTATATAATAAATTATGTGGTCCATTTTCTCCTATTACCCTTTTTGAAAGTTAAAACTTTGGGGCCAAAGTAATATTTCAGAGGAAAAAATTATATTTTTTTATTTTCACGGCCCAATGTTATACAATTTTATGAATTGCTCATTACACCTCAAGATGAATTCCTTGTATTTGTAAGTGTAAGTGTAATTTCCAGAATGGGTTCACTTGAGGGAGGTTTTTGCTTTTTTATTGGTTTTAACTGTATGTGTTATTTAACCAATAAGCATTTTTTCTTATCATGTGGCCTGTACTCTCCTATTTTTCTGTAGCTTCTGCTAGCTAATAAGGAAGGCCAACAAAAAAGCAAACAAGCACAAAAGTTGTTGGGTTATGCAAATGAGATATAAAACCAACTTTTGTTTGATTGGTGAAAATACGCTATACATGGGGTTGAAAGTATTGGAGTATCTGCCCTTGCAATGCCCCTGCAACACAAACTGCCCAAATTTGAAGCCTGGAAAACCATAGGACATCTTGAAGCTGGTCAAACACAGATGACAGTGGTAACAACACTTGGAGCATCCTAAAGTGTGACTGTGGAATGGCTTTCAAGAGCTTGGCACAGTACAAAGAAGATGAGGGCAGGGTCGCCCATCTGCCACAACAGCAAGAGATGACCGCTAGTTGACCTTATTGGCAAGTAGGAACATGTGCAGGAATATAACAGAGCTGCGGCAAAGGTTTCTTGCTTCCAATAGACTATGGATATGCATCCAGACCATATGAAATCAGCTTCATCATGTTGGACTGCATGCCTGGCAACCAAAGGTACACATTTCTTTATCTGCTGAACACCGTAGAACCCGTAGAAAGTGAGCTGATGAGCATCGTCATTGCACCTGTGAAGAGTGGTCAACTGTCTTCTGATGTGTCGCAGTTCAGTCTGCAGCCTGACAATCATTGTGTCCTGATCTGGTGTGAACAAGGAAGAGAATTCACGTTTCATGCGAGAAAGGGACTCTTTTGGTAGTGGTGGACTCATGGTGTGGGCTGGCATCAGAAATGGTGATTGAACCGACATCCATGTCATCAGAAACAGATCGCTGACTGCTGTCAGATATCAAGATGATGTGCTGCAACCTATAGTGGTACCCTATGCTGGAGCAGTTAGAAACAACTTTCTTTTCATGGACGATAATGCAAGGCCCCACAGGCCACATCTCATCAACAACAGGAGGCAGAAATTGAACCCATGGACTGACCTTCCCGTTCTCCAGACCAGAAAACCATTGAACATGCTTGGGATGTGTTGGGAAGATGTCTGTCAAACCATCCAATGCAACACTTCTTGAGATAGAAGTTGCCCTGCAGCAAAGTGAAGAAAATCCCGCAAAAACTGCTGGATAATCTGGTCCTGTTCATGCCCTATCACTGTCAGTGTGTTTTGGAATTATTGGGAGTCTTGGGTGACCATACACCCTACTGAACAGTCAATGTGTGAGTCAATGTGTAGCACTCTTGTCTAGTTTGACATGCTTCTGCTTCCCCCCATAAATATGTCGCTTGCTACTCAATCACGATAATTGATCAGGGAATGTGCAGATACTCCTGTCAGCCTTTTCTATAGAGAATAAAAGTTGGTTTTGCATCTTATTTGCATAATCAAACAACTTTCTTTGACTTGTCTTTTGCTTTTCCGATGTTCTTGTTTAATTTTTTTTTAAAAAAAAAACATTTTGTGTATTGCTTCATATTCATTTTGAGATATTCCATCATTTTAGTGAGCTGATATAGGTAATGGAATACAAAATTGCACTTTTTCCCATTTTCCAGTACAGTGTGTGGTGAGTATTACCCGTCCTGCATAAAACATGTCCTCGCACATCTTTGTGGACAGAAAAAAAAAGTTATGGCTCCTGGAAGAAGCAGAAGAAAAAATGAAAAAGAAAAAAAATAATCAATTGGCCACGGGAAGGAATTAAGGATCTGGCAATTTTTATATTTTGTGCATTTTTTCCCCTTTCTTTGAGAACCACAACTTTTTTTTATTTTTCTACATAACTGTATGATGGCTTGTTTTTTGCAGGATGACTTGTAGTTTTCAAAAACATCATTCATTTTACCATGTACTGCATGGATAAACATAGCAAAAAATTGAATGAAAAAAACAACAACACTTATTGTTTGGGGATAAGAATAACCTAGCAAGAAAATATGCACTATAATTATTTTTTTCATGTTTTTACATTTTAAGACAGTTCCACTATGATTGACTATACATGGTTTGCAATACTCTAGTATAGTGGAATTCAGAATCATTACATATATATATATATATATATATATATATATATATATATATATATATATATATATATACATCATTAAGTCTTGACTATAAATATGTCAAATTAACTAGAATTGTAAGCATCATAACGTAAAAAAATGAAAACACCAGAATTGCTTTTTTTCATATATAAAAAAAATGTAATACAATGCAAAATCTCATATAGAATCCCAAATGTTATCAATCATTTAGAATCCTGAACATTATCAATAAAATCCTCAGCTCGCCAAGCAAAAAACAAACCTTTAGGCCGGCGTCACACGGAACGATATATCATGCGATCGCATGAGCAATCGCACCCGCCCGTGGCGCACAAAGTCGTTTACCCCGTCCCACGTACTTACCTCCCAAACGACCTTGCTGTGGGCGGCGAACATCCTCTTTCTGAAGGGGGAGGGACGTTCGGCGTCACAGCGACGTCACACAGTGGCCGCCCAATAGAAGCGGAGGGGCGCAGATGAGCAGGACGTAACATCCCACCCACCTCATTCCTTCCGCATTGCTGGCGGGATGCAGGTATGCTGTGTTCGTCGTTCCTGGGGTGTCACACGGAGCGGTGTGCTGCCTCGGGAACGACAAACAACTGGCGTGCAGAAGGAGGAATGACTTTATGAAAATGAACGATGTGTCAACGAGCAACGATAAGGTATTGTTGCTCGTTAACAGTTGTTTGTAGCTGTCACATGCTACGATATCTCTAACGATGCCGGATGTGCGTCACGGAATCCATGACCCCGACGACATATCGCCCGATATATCGTAGCGTGTGACACCGCCCTTACACCATATCATTTGCAAAAAAGTTGGGGGTTTTAGAAAATGGAGGGAATAGCATAATTTTTTTTACTTTACGAATTTTTTAGATTACTTAAATAGAAAAACCTATACAAGTTTGATATCATAATAATCATCATAGAAGCATGGAGAGCCATGTTGCTAGGTCATTGTTATTAAATGAAGAACACCGTATAAAAAAAAAGACACTTTTTTAATTTTTTTTTTTAAACGTCACTGCACATTTAATTTTTTTTAATAATTTTCCAATGTATTGGATGACAAAATGAATGATGTCATTCAAACCTACAACTTGTTTACCAAAAAACAATGATTTTGAAAGAAAAGAGGAAAAAAAAACCGAATGAGCATAAGTAAAAAAAATTGCCTGTGGTCTCATAAACTTTGTATAATTCGTGTATAATTCGTGAGTAGTTAACTGAACACTATTTCAAGTTTTTGCATCCTGGCTTGGCTTTGGATGACTGTAATCATTAAGATTTAATTTATCTCTTAGAGATATTACTTTGACCTATGAAGAAACAATTCTGCCAATACACTAACAGGCATAAGTGTCCGTGACACACATAGATGAATAGATGACTTCATTACATTATCAAGATTTCACACAAAAACCTTCAAGGGATTTGGCTGCTTCTATAAAATACTTTAGCTCCAAAAAAGATAAGCAATGTTGCTTTATACAAGTAAACCTTACATAAAACTATGTAAAAACAGGTTTAAACAATGTAAAGTAACTTGTACCTGTATCTTTTACATGCGTCATCATCTAAAAAAATATATACATACACACAAATGTACTGATTGTACAATATAGACAGTATAAAGAAAAGTGAGTATGTAACAGGGTGAAAATGTACATAAGATAAAATTGCATGTTTGTTAATGTATATATATTTTTAAGCTATAACTTAAATGGCCACTAGGTGTCACTAGAGGGCAGCCACACTGCTAGACAGTAAGGGGTTACATTAGGTTTCCCTAGTAACGTAGATACAGAGAGACGGTTAAAAATTTCAGTCAGGATCTGAGGGACTGCGCAAGAGAAAGACGGATGTCATTTTCCCGTGTTTGGATTCATAGGATTGCCTGTTTTTTTTTTCCTTTTGTGGACTGCTTACTTGTTTTTTTTTCTTTGGAGCTCCTACTGCCCCTGACGAGGGGAATTCATCTGAGTGAATTTTTCTCCAGAAACTGTTTGGACAAAATCATCTAAGAGTGAATCAGAAGCAGTCTGAGGGGACGGACGCCATCTTGAGTGAAAGACTTCAGTGAGTAACAATTGACCTGAGACCGATCGGTGTATAATAGTCAGTCAGGGACAGATAGATAGATAGGATAAAGAAGAAGGAGGATTATTCTACAGATTATTTACTGAGAAGGAGCGGTGGTTGCTTGCTTATCCTGAGGCGTTTGCTCTGAACCGGAAGTTAGTGAAGGTTAAGCTGTGTTGTGCTGATAATAACAGACTATTCTGCCTTTGCTTCATCACACTATCTGGGGGCAGTGAGGTACAGAATATTGAATAGAGGTACACAGTAGAGGTAGAGGTACAGGTATAAAGGTACATGTACATATATTTACTTGTTTGTGAATGTATATGGGAAGGTGGCCGGGTACTCTAATTGAATTGTAAACATAAGGGGAGGTGGTTGTAAGATTATACCCTTGGAGGGATCACGTGCCATTATCTGTAGTAGTGCACACGGGTAAGCCCCATTAATAGATAAGGGAGGGAGCGGTATAGTGGGGGGGGAATATAGTCCAGTTCATCCCTACAGACCGACACTTGAAGTCCTCCGAGTTGCATAAACTGTCATTGTTTATTCCAGGCTGTTGTGGCCCATACATTGTAAGAGAACTGGTTTTTTTTTATAAAGAAAACTGTTAATCACCATCTTTGTGTCCCTGGGTTTTCCATAGTGCCATCGTATCTTAATAGTCATAACGACAGGCATTCAGTCGTTACAAGTAAACCTCACATATTGGAACATGTTTCATTTTATCTTTTCATGGGAAAATACTAAATATATGACACTTTGATACAATGTAAATCACTCAATGTACAGCTTGTATTACAGTGTAAATTTGGTGCCTTCTAAATAACTTATAATATTAAAACTGCTGGCAACAAAAGTGAGTACACCCCTATGTTAAAATGGCCAAATTGTGCCCAAAGTGTCAATAATTTTTGTGACCTCCATTATTTACAAGCACTACCTTAATTGTCTTGGGCATGGAGTTCATTAGAGCTTCACAGGAGCCACTGTAATCCTCCACCACACTTCCATGATGACATCACGGAGCTGGTGGATGCTTGCGCTGCTCCACCTTCCATTTGAGGATGCCCCACAGATGCTCAATAGGGTTTAGGTCTGGAGACATGCTTGGCCAGTCCAGCACCTTTGCCCTCAATTTCTTTAGCAAGGCAGTGGTGTTGCAATACTTCTCCTTAGCCCAGTTTCCAAATGGAGGAGATCACGCTCTGCTTCAGTATGTCCCAGTACATGTTGGCATTCATGGATCCCTCAATGAACTGTAGCTCCCCACAGCCGGCAGCACTCGTGCAGCCCCAAACCATGACACTCCCATCTCCATGCTTCACTGTAGGTAAGACACACTTGTCTTTGTAATGCTCACATGGTTGCCACCACACAAGCTTTACACCATTTGAACCAACTAAGTTTAACTTGGTCTCATCAGACCATAGGACATGATTCCAGTAATCCAGTCTGCATGTCTTCTGCAAACTGTTTGTGGTCTTTCTTGTGGACCTTAGTATCCATGGTTATGACCGTAGCAGCTAACTAAAGGCCGCTTTAGACGCTACAACATCGCTCAAGCGATCTCATTGGGGTCACGGAATTTGTTACGCACATCCAGCCGTTTTAGTGATGTCGTTGCGTGTGACACCTATGAGCGATTTTGAATCGTCGCAAAAACGTTCAAAATCGCTAATCGGTGACATGCCCATTTATTCCCAATTACCATTGCTGCTGTGTGTACGATATAGTTTGTCGTTCCTGCGGCAGCACACATCGCTGTGTGTGACACCGCAGGAACGAGGAACCTCACCTTACCTGCGTTCGCCGGCAATGCAGAAGGAAGGAGGTGGGCGGGATGTTATGTCCCGCTCATCTCCGCCCCTCCGCTTCTATTGGGCGCCCGCTTAGTGACGTCGCTGTGACGCCGAACGAACCGCCCCCTTAGAAAGGAGGCGGTTCGCCAGTCACAGCGACGTCGCTAGGCAAGTAAGTAGTGGGATGGGTCTGAGCGATGTTGTGCGCCACGAGCAGCGATTTGCCCGTGTCGCACAACCAATGGGGGCGGGTACGCACGCTAGCGATATCGGTAATGATATCGCAGCGTGTAAAGCGGCCTTAACTGTCATTACAAGAGTGGTCGTAACCAAGGATACTTAAGGTCCTGCAATGCCCTCCACATGAGGTAAACAATGTAGTGATTCAGGAGAACTATACTACATTTCTAATTGGAAGTATTTGCAAATATTATTATTATTACACCTACAGTCATGGCCAAAAGTTTTGAGAATGACACCAAAATTGTATTTTCACATGATCTGTTGCCCTCTGGTTTTTAATTGTGTTTGTCTGATGTTTACATCACATACAGAAATATAATTGCAATCATATTATGAGTATCAAAAGGTTATATTGACAGTTAGAATGAGTTAATGCAGCAAGTAAATATTTGTAGTTGACCCTTCTTCTTCAGGACCTCTGCAATTCTCCCTGGCATGCTCTCAATCAACTTCTGGACCAAATCCTGACTGATAGCTGTCCATTCTTGCATAAGCAATGCTTGCATTTTGCCAGAATTTGTTGGTTTTTGTTTGTCCACCCGTCTCTTGATGATTGCCCACAAGTTCTCAATGAGATTAAGATCTGGGGAGTTTCCAGGCCATGGACCCAAAATCTCTATGTTTTGTTCCATGAGCCATTTAGTGATTACCTTTGCTTTATGGCAAGGTGCTCCATCATGCTGGAAGAGGCATTGTTGGGCGCCAAACTGCTCTTGGATAGTTGGGAGAAGTTGCTCTTGGAGGACATTTTGGTACCATTCTTAATTCATGGCTGTGTTTTTAGGCAAGACTGTGAGTGAGCCGATTCCCTTGGCTGAGAAGCAACCCCACACATGAATCGTTTCAGGATGCTTAACAGTTGGCATGAGACAAGACTGGTGGTAGCGCTCACCTCTTCTTCTCCTAATAAGCTGTTTTCCAGATGTCCCAAACAATCGAAAAGGGGATTCATCTGAGAAAATGACTTTACCCCAGTCCTCAGCAGTCCACTCCCTGTACCTTTTGCAGAATATCAGTCGGTCCCTGATGTTTTTTCTGGAGAGAAGTGGCTTCTTTGCTGCCCTCCTTGAAACCAGGCCTTGCTCAAGCACTCTCCGCCTCACAGTGCGTGCAGAAGCACTCACACCAGCCTGCTGCCATTGCTGAGCTAGCTCGGCACTGCTGGTAGTCCAATCCCGCAGCTGAAACAGTTTTAAGATACGGTCCTGGCGTTTGCTGGTCCTTCTTGGGCGCCCTGGAGCCTTTTTGGCAACAATGCAAGCTCTCTCCTTGAAGTTCTTGATGATGCAATAGATTGTTGACTGAGGTGCAATCTTTGTAGCTGCGATACTCTTCCCTGTTAGGCCATTTTTGTGCAGAGCAATGATGGCTGCACATGTTTCTTTAGAGATAACCATGGTTAACTGAACAGAAACAATGATACCAAGCACCAGCCTCCTTTTAAAGTGTCCAGTGGTGTCATTCTTACTTAATCATGACTGATTGATCGCCAGCCCTGTCCTCATCAACACCCACACCTGTGTTAATGGAACAATCACTAAAACAATGTTAGCTACTCCTTTTAAGGCAGGAATGCAATGATGTTGAAATGTGTTTTGGGGGTTAAAGTTCATTTTCTTAGCCAATATTGACTTTGCAAGTAATTTCTGTTAAGCTGATCACTCTTTATGACATTCTGCAGTATATGCAAATTGCCATTAGAAAAACTTAAGCAGTAGACTTTGTAAAAATTAATATTTGTAGCATTCTCAAAACTTTTGGCCATGACTGTACTACATATTGGGATACGATTTTGGAGATGGGAATACCCCTTTAAGCTTTCTTTTGTTAATATTCTTGCTTTGCTAGCATGGAAAATTTCATTGAAAGAGCTTGTTAAAAGGTTATCTACACACAAAAAGGCGTAAGTGGAGCAGACTGCTATCAGACTTTTCATAGATTGTTTAATAATTATCTAATCCTGGGGGTCCCATGAAGGGACACCTGAAAGAAAACCCTGACGATTAGCTGTTTCTGAAAACCACAAGTGATTGAGAAAGCCATTCACTGCAGCTTCTCTCTGTTATGGCCTCAGCTAAGGGACTATCATAGAGAATAGCAAATATATTTTAAGCCCAAAACGCATTACTATATAATTATTCATGAATGTCAAATGCTGCTGCATGTATTTCACATATTTTACATCACCTGATTCCATATCTGTTTTAATCTGTTCTTCCAGGTCCTCCGGAGACACGTAGTACTCATACTCCTCTCCTGATGCTGATTTTGGTTTGCATTTTCCACAGCAACAGTTGCAGCAACAACAGAGGCAGCAGCAAAAGTAACATCCAGTGAGGAGTCCACAAATGGCAAACAAGCTCTAATGACAAAGAGAGATTTAATATCTGATTAGAGGAAATTAGACTGTGCATTAAAGGGAATCTGTCATGTAAAAAAATGCTATGAACCTGCAGATACGGGGTTAATCTATATGGTTATAGCCTTCTAAAACTGCCCAGCTGATGAACTGACAGTCTGGCTAGTGGGAGGAATTGAACTTTATTTCTCTCGGCAGCCTCGGGCTTTCAGTCATAGAGGCGTGACTTCATCTGCCACTCAGTATACAGTGATCATCGACTGATTCAAGATGTCAGTGCCACTGATCACTGTATGTTGGTGACTGAAACCACGCCTCTATGACTGAAAGACCGAGGCTGATGAGAGGAATAAAGTAAATTTAATCCCACTAGCTGGACTTTCAGTGCAGCAGCTGGGAAATTTTAGAACATTATTAACCTACATATTAAACCCATATCTGCAGGTTCATAGCTTTTTTTGACATGACAGGTTCCCTTTAAATAGTTCAAACAAGACACATGCTAGAGGTTGCGCAGCATTGCCTGCCTGCAGATCCATGCTAAAGTTATTGCCAATTTGCACTGAAAAACTGGAAGGTTGGATAAAGGTACAATATGACCGTGTGTAGCAATATGTTATATGGTGAATGTGTAGCGCCCCTGAAGCTATCAGGGCGCTACAAGGTTCTGCATCCTCACCAGAATGCAGTGTCCACCACCTAGGGCCTTGGAAGACCAGTGCCGGTCACATACAAACACTCCAGGTAATCCCAGTTTTCCCCAACAATCCCCCATACAATAGTGCAAAGCTAGGGTCGGACCGATGGATGGCTGCCTAGAGATGGAGCCAGTCTAGTCCACTAGTTGACCAGGTGGGAGGGGCAGACAGTGGACAGTCAGTCAGAGGAGTAGTGAAAGTAAGAGAGTGAAGGTGGACGGGAGGAGACGCACTGACAGGGAGTTGACAGTAACCTGGTGCCCAGGAGGGTAGTTGCCGGTGGAGTACGGTGGACTAATCCTGGAACTACGCATCAACGGGCTACAGGACTTTAGGTCAGGTATAAAGCTCCAGGCAAGCCTGATAACACCTGCACAGCGAGGGGACCATCAAGGACCTTGCTGACCCTAAAAACCCGAGACTCCGTAGCAAAGAGAGAGCCGGGGACAAGACCAGAGACTCCAACCCCACAGGGTTCACGCTACAGTCATACGGACAGCAGTGGCAAGACCACCGGACAGGGACCCCCAGTTGCTCCACGCCACAGGGACCCACCAACCAGAGACAGGTGCAGGGGAAGAAGGTACCAGATTGCTACACTGACACTGGGACAAAGGGGACCTGAAGGTGAAACCAGCCGGCTTCGGGTGAGCAGTTACTACCAGAAAGTGAGTAAAGAACCAGTTGCACTGAACCCTTTGTGTGGACTACTTTCTTCCAACGCCCATCATTACACCAACACTCTGGGGATTGTCCGTGCTTGCGGAGGGTCTAACATCCAGGCTGCCATTCACACCAGCCCCAGTAGTGGACATTGTGCGGCTCCATCCACATAGCCGCAATACCGCAAGTGGCGTCACGTATGAACACTAATCTAATCCCCTGTAAATATATCCCCTTTACAAAAAGGGCCCAGGGCACGGAACTGGGCAACAGCCACCAAAGTGACATTTTCCCCAGTTACACCGCCTGGGACCGAGTACCCCTTATCCCTGGGCGCGACATATAGCCTCCATGGGTCTCATTAGTTGTATGTGTACACCACAGAAAAGAGGGAACTCGCTGGTACTACAGACAAGGTGCAGACAGCATGGAGAGATGTAATGGCTGACAACACAACTTGTAATAAAGAGCCTGAAGATCTCCACTGAGTCTGATTTATGAGAGACGCAACAAACAGAACATGGTGGCAGCGGGGCACAGAACTTTCGTTTGACACACCTGCAACTCCTCAGAGCTTGTGTGTGAGACTGGGACTATACAAAGTATCATAGCAACTGTAAATACAGATTTCCTGTCATTACTAGAAAATGGAGGCTGGTCTGAAACCCCCTCAGAAACTGGATGTCACATCATGTAATCTATCCCAGACGTGGAGACATTGGAAAGAAGAGTTTACTCTGTATGTGGATCTGACAGTGGTCCCCAGTGATGACAAACGTAAAGTAAAGCTGTTTTATTACTTAATTGGGGAAAAAGGCAGAGAAATAGCCCAGACCTCACTCCCAGACACAAACCGCCTTGTCCTAGCACACATTGTGCATGCATTTGATAAATGACCCATGACCCACTTATGATCCAAAGAAGAATGAGACAGGGGAGATATACAAGTGTTCTTCACGAGGCAGCAGAAGGATGGTGAAAATGTAGACAGAGATGTGACAGAGCTGAGGACACTTGCTGCAACATGTGGCTTTGGAAAAATCGGAGACATCTGCAAGAACAAGATGATTATGGAGTTTTGAACAGTCTCCTGATACCCAAGATAACGATGCAGCAAGTACAAGCCAAGAACCAACAGTGATTACTGACTATCAGGGTGAGGGTGCTAGCCAGAGACAGGCAATATCAGAAGGCATATTACCAGTGACACTTCTTATGTTACTAGGGCAGGCAGAATGATCAGAAAGCCTGCTCACCTCAAGGATTATATCTAACTGTATGTATTATAGTTATCTCTTATGGGGTCAGGTTAACCGTTGTGTTTAATTGTTCCTCCAGTTAAAAGAGACATGATGTAGCATTATGTTATACGAGGGGCTGCTGATAAGTTTTTGGCGTTGTGATTTTTTTTGGTTTTATGGTAGCGAATGTTGCATCACATGAAAGCCTTATGTGTCTAATATATCAGTGTTCTATGCATGCGGGAAAACAAAATGGCGGAGTCTAATGCGATATTTACATCAACTGAGAGCAGAGGAGTGCTAAAATTCTTGTTTCTGCAAGGAAAGTCCACAAAGGATATTCATGGTGATACATTGCAGACATTGGGGGATCAATGCCCTTCATATTCCACAGTTAAGAACTGGGTTGCCAAATTTAAAATGGGTCACTTCAGCACCAACGATCAGGAACGTCCTGGACGACCGAGAGTAGTTGTTGTTCTGGAGATGGTCAATGCTGTGCACAACCTCATACTGGAGAATCAACGAATTTTCGCTAAAGCAATAGCAGACATCATGGGGATTTCCCGTGAACATGTTTGTGTCATTATCCAGGAACATGACATGAGGAAGCTATCTGTAAAGTGGGTCCCCAAATGTTTGACAACAGATCAAAAAAGCATGCGAATGAAAACTTCTCAGTCCATTTGTCAGCGTTTCCGGACTGATAGGAACTTCCTGGATCGATAGGTGAGACCTGTATTTATTTGTATGACCCTGAAAACAAGGAGAAGTTGATTCATACATCCTTCGCAAAGATGTTTGTTGAATTTTCTTTACCTAATTTTCAGCTTTGCCCAACACCTGGTCATCTAATGGTTAGACAGAGACCTGGAGAGGCGTACAAGCCACAGTGTCTTGCACCCACTGTGAAATTTGGTGGAGGATCGGTGATGATCTGGGGATACTCTGGGGATGCTTCAGCAAGGCTGGAATTGGGCAGATTAAACTTTGTGAAGGATGTATGAATCAAGCCGCATACAAGATTATCCTATAAAAACAGTTGCTTCCTTCTGCTTAGGCAAAGCTCCCCAACTCTGAGGACTGTTTTTTCCAGCAGGACAATGTGCCATGCCACACAGCTAGGTCAGTCAATGTGTGGATGAAGAACCACCACATTAAAACCCTGTCATGGCCAGCCCAATCTCCAAACTTGAACCCCATTGAAAAACTCTGGAATGTTATCAAGAGGAATATGGCTAGTCACAAGCCATCAAACAAAGAACGGCTTACATTTTTGTGCCAGGGGTGGCATAAGGTCACCCAAAGCAGTGTGAAAGACCGGGGGAAAGCATGCCAAGATGCATAAAAGCTGTGATTAAAAATCATGGTTATTTGACAAAATATTGATTTCTAAACCCTTCCTGAGTTAAAACATTAGCATTGTTGTTTCTAAATTATTATGAACTTGTTTTCTTTGCATTATTTGAGGTCTGAAAGCAATGCGTTGTTTTGTTATTTTGACCATTTCTCATTTTCAGAAAATAAATACAAAATCTTTTCTGCTTAGAAATTCAGAGACATGTCGTCAGTAGTTTATAGAATAAAAGAACAATTTCCATTTTACGCAAAAATATACCTATAAAGAGAAAAATCAGAAAAACTGACAATTTGGAATGGTTTCTTAATTTTTGCCAGAGCTGTATATATCCTTACAATATAAGAACTTATGTACATCAGCTTGAATGACAAATTAAAGGAGTGAATGTTAAACATTGAACCCTCATACTGCTTAGACGCTCAGGTCAGGATGACCCCCATTGTCATTTTACAGAATTTTGCTCGTTTACCTTTGCCCACCAACTAGACAGCATGAAATATGTGTTAACATTTTCTTCTCCAAACTGCTCTGCAACGTACAATCCGAGGGAACCATACTTGTCATAAATATTCCTCTTAGATATGTCGGATAGTATTGAATGAGCATTGTTGATCTCCTTGAATGTTTCAGCTGCTTGGGGATTGTCAGGATTTTTGTCTGGATGATGCCTGAGAGCCAATTTTCTTTCACCATGAGAAGATACAAATGAAAGATGTATTAGTATGTAAGCAAAGCAAACAGAATAGTATAATGTACTGTATATTTATTATTATTATATTTCTATTTTTATTAATCTACATCGTTTTATATAATTTCTGGTTACAATATTTTTATTATTACATATTAGAACATTTATATATTACATTAGTTTAGTGGAACAAAGTAGAAACATTAGACAATTTCTTTGTAAACAGTTCAAATATTTGCGTTTTTTGTTTGAGGAGAGGTAAGCCGGGGAGGGAAGGCGGAAGGAGAGATCTTTATTGGGGAAACCGGGAAAAGAAAGGTGAAATGGGATTAGGAAAATGGTTAGAAGGAGAACTACCATGCATAATAATCATTTGCAAAGACTTCTGTGCAACATCTATATATAGCTTAGTTTAGTTATATCTTCTTTGCAAATATTGAGAATCATTACTTTGAAGAAATATGTACAAGAAAGAAAAAAAGAGGAAAAGGAAAGAAGAGAAAGAGGAAGGAAGGGAGAAAGAAAGGAGAAAATTGATTGGGATATTTGTCAGAGGACTATTTGTGTTTTTAGCTTCAAAATTTCTACTATAGAAGCTTATGGTTTGGATTGCTCTATGTAGGATAGCCAGATACCCCATCTCTTTTGATAGGGTTGGAACCGGTTATTGGATATCGCGTGTTTATTTTCAAATTCGTGGTGCATGGATAGCATCTTGATTATTTCAGAAATATTTGGAACAGTATCACTTTTCCTGACTTTTCCATTTGGCCAATAAAAGTTGTTTGGTGATCAAAGAAATGTGAATCACAATCGGGATCTGCATTTGGTCTAGTTTTTCCATATCCATAGAAAGAAGCGCCATTTGGGGCGATAATTTGATGTTGGAATTTGTAACTCGATTAATTAGATTTGACACTTCCCTCCAGAGATGTCTTATCTTTGGGCAATTCCATAAGATGTGGACCAACGTTCCTTTTTCGTTACAATTTCTCCAACAAAGTGGAGTATTTTTGGGGTCTATGTTATGTAGTTTAGAGTGAGTGAAATACCAATTTGTTATTACCTTATAGAAGGACTCGTGTAGTATAGCCGAAATGTTAGAGGAAAAAGTCGCTTTTAGGCTAAATTGCCAGTTTTCTTCTGTAAATTCCTTGTTTAAAGTTTTCCCACATTTAGCCATGTAGTTTAAAAGAATAGGTTTAGTGTCATTATTTACAAGGTCATAGATATATTTGGTATTCCAGATGGTTTTCTTTTCCGTATTACAAAGGACGTGGTTTATAATCTCTGGAAGGAGATGTTTACCAACCAATAATTTATTAAGGGATTCCCTTAGAGAAATCAATGTTTTGAAGTCCAAGTCTGTGATCTTATATTTTATTTTTAGATCTAAAAAGGAAATAAAATCTTTTCCATCATGTATGTTACTAATTGTTTTTAGGCCAAGATTTTGCCATGAGGAAGGAACCTGCACATCAGTTAGAAATGTTCAAATATTTAGAGAGAAGTTTTAAATTTGATCATATTTCGATATCTTGGTTTTAATCTTACAATAAACTCCGCCAAGCAAGAATAGTAGATGCAAGAGTAGGGTGGTAAGGCAGGGAAAGTTTGGGATTAAGTATATGGGTTAAAAGAAGAGAACGGAGAGAAGAATAGTTGTTTAAAGCAGACTCAAGGTCCAACCATGTCGGAGAAAAATAACTATATAGCCAACAAATACTTTGTTTTATTATATTAGTTTTATAATAGCTTTCAAGGTTTGGCAAACCATATCCGCCTCTGATTTTACGTTTCATTAGATTGGACTTAGAAAGTCTTGGTTTTTTATGATTCCAAATAAACCCATTTAGAATTGATTGAAGTTTACCAATGAATTTTATTGGAATGGTGAGTGGAATAGCCCTAAAGTAGTAAAGAATCTTGGGTAAGATCATAATTTTGTAGGACATGAGTCTGCCTATCCACGTAATTTATTCTTTATATAAATTGTTAGTGGCCTTTTGAGTGGCTTCGATGAGATCCTCCATATTTATTGTTATTAAGGAATGTAAGTTGGCGGTAATTTTGATACCCAAATAAGAGATTGATTTAACTTCCCATGTAAATGTTGAAAACTTTTCTATTAAGTTAATAGTTTTATCTTCCAAGAAAAAGGGAAGTATGTTGGATTTCTCCATGTTCAGTTTATAATACAAGGCTTTGGAAAAGGAATCAAGCACTTCCTGTACTGCTCTAACAGAGTTTATTGGGTCCGACAATGTAAGGATAACATCATCCGTGAACAAGCCTATCTTATGATGGTAATTGCATGTTTTAATTCCTTCTATTTGCTAATGCACTCTAATTAATTCTGCAAGTGGTTCAATGGCTATTACAAATAGTAAGGGAGATAGGGGGCAGCCTTGTCTAGTTCCGTTTGTTATTTTAAATGGGTCAGATAAATTATTATTTGTATATATTTTGGCAGAAGGACATGTATATAGTTATTATAGTTATAGTTATAGTTTTTATAATTTGGTGATAAATCCAAATTTAGCAAGAGCAGCTTCTAAATATTTCTAGTTTATTCTATCAAATGCCTTTTCTGCGCCTAGAGCCAATAACAAAGAAGGTGTTTTCCTATAGTTAATATGAGAAATTAGATTTAATAATCTTCTAGTCCTGTCTGAGGTTTGGCGACCTTCAACAAATCCCATCTGGTCATGACCAACATTTTTTGGCAGTATTGACTTTAATCTATTGGCAATGATTTTTGAATATATCTTGATATCCGTATTTATAAGTTGTTATGGATTGAATTTAATACATATTGAATATAACAGAAAATCTGGACTAATAAAATGGCGCTTGTTTTCTCTATGCAACACGCCCATGTCTGGATTTTTCAGACATTGGGATTTTCCACTTTATCATAAGACATACTTTTATTTTAATACATGCTGAGTTAGCTTAATATAACATTATGAGATGCATACATATATATTACTCGACGTAAGCTCTTTTTGCAACTTAACCAATAGGATTATAGTAGGCACCCCTGGCCCTCAGCCAAGGGGCTTAGATATTATCTCCTGTAACTTCCTAATATATCAGACTTCTGCATTGATCATGACTAGCTGTCTTTGATTTGTGTAGTGATATACATCGCATGCGATAAAGGTCTTTAATTACTAATTTGGAGTACAGGTGTCAAAGGGATAGATGCGTATCATATGAATGGCATCAACCTAAATTAAGGCTTTAACATTTTGGCATCCCAGCGCGGGGCTAGGGCGGACTACAGGTCCGGATGGAGGAAAGCCATGACATCACCTTCACTCTACCTTGACCACAGAGGCCCGGAGATTGCAACTCTAAGGAGGTGAGAAAATCTGTGTTATCTTATCTTAGCCTTCTGTGTTAATTTTTTTTTTCGGGGGAAGAGTGAGGTGTCGGCTAACAGAGTTCAGACACTTGATGACCGACCTGTCTTAAGTCCTAGCTCCTGAACCCGGTCATAATTAAGACTTTGACACCTGTGTTATCGTGCTAATCGTTGTGTTTGCAGCAGGCTGGCTGCCTGAAACGGGAAGTTCTGTTTTGTTCAGTTAACGGCGGCAGAAAAGAGGAAGTGTCACGATAATGTATAGAGCTGTCTTTTGAGTGAAAAAGGAAAAAAAAACCAGCAGCTTTACTTCGAAAAGGTTAAAGTGCCTACAAGTAGTATTCAACCCCCTGCAGATTTAGCAGGTTTACACATTCGGAATTAACTTGGCATTGTGACATTTGGACTGTAGATCAGCCTGGAAGTGTGAAATGCACTGCAGCAAAAAAGAATGTTATTTCTTTTTTTATTTTTTTTTTAAATTGTGAAAAGTTTATTCAGAGGGTCATTTATTATTCAACCCCTCAAACCACAAGAATTCTGTTTGGTTCCCCTAAAGTATTAAGAAGTATTTCAGGCACAAAGAACAATGAGCTTCACATGTTTGGATTAATTATCTCTTTTTCCAGCCTTTTTTGACTAATTAAGACCCTCCCCAAACTTGTGAACAGCACTCATACTTGGTCAACATGGGAAAGACAAAGGAGCATTCCAAGGCCATCAGAGACAAGATCGTGGAGGGTCACAAGGCTGGCAAGGGGTACAAAAACCTTTCCAAGGAGTTGGGCCTACCTGTCTCCACTGTTGGGAGCATCATCCGGAAGTGGAAGGCTTATGGAACTACTGTTAGCCTTCCACGGCCTGGACAGCCTTTGAAAGTTTCCACCCGTGCCGAGGCCAGGCTTGTCCGAAGAGTCAAGGCTAACCCAAGGACAACAAGGAAGGAGCTCCGGGAAGATCTCATGGCAGTGGGGACATTGGTTTCAGTCAATACCATAAGTAACGTACTCCACCGCAATGGTCTTCGTTCCAGACGAGCCCGTAAGGTACCTTTACTTTCAAAGCGTCATGTCAAGGCTCGTCTACAGTTTGCTCATGATCACTTGGAGGACTCTGAGACAGACTGGTTCAAGGTTCCCTGGTCTGATGAGACCAAGATCGAGATCTTTGGTGCCAACCACACATGTGACGTTTGGAGACTGGATGGCACTGCATACGACCCCAAGAATACCATCCCTACAGTCAAGCATGGTGGTGGCAGCATCATGCTGTGGGGCTGTTTCTCAGCCAAGGGGCCTGGCCATCTGGTCCACATCCATGGGAAGATGGATAGCACGGCCTACCTGGAGATTTTGGCCAAGAACCTCCGCTCCTCCATCAAGGATCTTAAGATGGGTCGTCATTTCATCTTCCAACAAGACAACGACCCAAAGCACACAGCCAAGAAACCAAGGCCTGGTTCAAGAGGGAAAAAATCAAGGTGTTGCAGTGGCCTAGTCAGTCTCCTGACCTTAACCCAATTGAAAACTTGTGGAAGGAGCTCAAGATTAAAGTCCACATGAGACACCCAAAGAACCTAGATAACTTGGAGAAGATCTGCGTGGAGGAGTGGGCCAAGATAACTCCAGAGACCTGTGCCGGCCTGATCAGGTCTTATAAAAGACGATTATTAGCTGTAATTGCAAACAAGGGTTATTCCACAAAATATTAAACCTAGGGGTTGAATAATAATTGACCCACACTTTTATGTTGAAAATTTATTAAAATTTAACTGAGCAACATAACTTGTTGGTTTGTGAGATTTATGCATCTGTTAATAAATCCTGCTCTTGTTTGAAGTTTGCAGGCTCTAACTTATTTGCATCTTATCAAACCTGCTAAATCTGCAGGGGGTTTGAATACTACTTGTAGGCACTGTAACTGTTTATGTATACTGCTGTGTATACTGCGAGATACACCGATTTGTGACGATGTGTCCGGTCGATAGTTGATGATTGATAAGGCTTTGGATCTGGTCTTTGGGAATAGAAGACTTGGAAGGAGGGTTTTCTATGTACAGGTGCAGTGTTAAAAAAGTGGGGGAAAGAGCCCTGACTGTTACCTGGTACGGTTTTCCTGCTAAGCAGTGAGTTGAACATTGTATGCGTACTCATTGGTCTTGTTTTAGTGGATGTCAATGTATTCGATTACCTAGGATTGAATACAGTGGGGAAAATCCTTAACTTTGGTCTTAATCAGTGTCATTGATGTTCTGGACGGACCGTCCTTATGTGGTGTATATAGGGTGAACAGAGGTTACTAGTACTTGAAGTAACATATAGTAAGGGTGAATTTAGTTGCTTATCACTCACATGACACTTCTTCCTAGTTGGACAACCCGTTTGTGTTGTGGTTTTGTGGATTGAGATAGAAATCTGTGTATTCTGTGGATTAATAGCGTGATCAGCTGTATTCAGCGTTGGCCGTGAGTAACCTCAGTGACAGCTCAGCTGATCGCGCTATTGCCTTCATTAGCTGCATGGAGGTGACAGGAGCGGCGGTGTCTTCTGCAGCTCAGGTCACCTCCATGCAGCAGAGCTGGATGCGACGCTGGAGCATCCTGGATTACACCGGACATGGAGGGCTTTTTCAGGCTTATTAAAGTGGTGAACCAGGGTATACAGTTAGGTCCAGAAATATTTGGACAGTGACACAATTTTCGCGAGTTGGGCTCTGCATGCCACCACATTGGATTTGAAATGAAACCTCTACAACAGAATTCAAGTGCAGATTGTAACGTTTAATTTGAAGGTTTGAACAAAAATATCTGATAGAAATTGTAGGAATTGTACACATTTCTTTACAAACACTCCACATTTTAGGAGGTCAAAAGTAATTGGACAAATAAACCAACCCCAAAAAAAAATTTTTATTTTCAATATTTTGTTGCGAATCCTTTGGAGGCAATCACTGCCTTAAGTCTGGAACCCATGGACATCACCAAACGCTGGGTCTCCTCCTTCTTAATGCTTTTCCAGGCCTTTACAGCCGCAGCCTTCAGGTCTTGCTTGTTTGTGGGTCTTTCCGTCTTAAGTCTGGATTTGAGCAAGTGAAATGCATGCTCAATTGGGTTAAGATCTGGTGATTGACTTGGCCATTGCAGAATGTTCCACTTTTTTGCACTCATGAACTCCTGGGTAGCTTTGGCTGTATGCTTGGGGTCATTGTCCATCTGTACTATGAAGCGCCGTCCGATCAACTTTGCTGCATTTGGCTGAATCTGGGCTGAAAGTATATCCCGGTACACTTCAGAATTCATCCGGCTACTCTTGTCTGCTGTTATGTCATCAATAAACACAAGTGACCCAGTGCCATTGAAAGCCATGCATGCCCATGCCATCACGTTGCCTCCACCATGTTTTACAGAGGATGTGGTGTGCCTTGGATCATGTGCCGTTCCGTTTCTTCTCCAAACTTTTTTCTTCCCATCATTCTGGTACAGGTTGATCTTGGTCTCATCTGTCCATAGAATACTTTTCCAGAACTGAGCTGGCTTCATGAGGTGTTTTTCAGCAAATTTAACTCTGGCCTGTCTATTTTTGGAATTGATGAATGGGCTATCTAGATCCATCTAGATGTGAACCCTTTGTATTTACTTTCATGGAGTCTTCTCTTTACTGTTGACTTAGAGACAGATACACCTACTTCACTGAGAGTGTTCTGGACTTCAGTTGATGTTGTGAACGGGTTCTTCTTCACCAACGAAAGTATGCGGCGATCATCCACCACTGTTGTCATCCGTGGACGCCCAGGCCTTTTTGAGTTCCCAAGCTCACCAGTCAATTCCTGTTTTCTCAGAATGTACCCGACTGTTGATTTTGCTACTCCAAGCATGTCTGCTATCTCTCTTATGGATTTTTTTTTCAGCCTCAGGATGTTCTGCTTCACCTCAATTGAGAGTTCCTTAGACCGCATGTTGTCTGGTCACAGCAACAGCTTCCAAATGCAAAACCACACACCTGTAATCAACCCCAGACCTTTTAACTACTTCATTGATTACAGGTTAACGAGGGAGACGCCTTCAGAGTTAATTGCAGCCCTTAGAGTCCCTTGTCCAATTACTTTTGGTCCCTTGAAAAAGAGGAGGCTATGCATTACAGAGCTATGATTCCTAAACCCTTTCTCCGATTTGGATGTGAAAACTCTCATATTGCAGCTGGGAGTGTGCACTTTCAGCCCATATTATATATATAATTGTATTTCTGAACATGTTTTTGTAAACAGCTAAAATAACAAAACTTGTGTCACTGTCCAAATATTTCTGGACCTAACTGTATTTTTGTGTTTTTTATTTCTAATAAAGGATTTTTTCGTGTGTGTGTGTGTTTATTTACTGTCACTTACAGATTAATCATGGAAGGTATCTCAGGGAGATGCCTGACATGATTAATCTAGGACTTATTGGCAGCTATGGGCTGCCAAAAACTCCTTATTACCCCGATTTGCCAACGCACCAGGGCAAGGGAAGAGTCGGGTACAGTCCCAGAACTGTCGCATATAATGTATGCGGCAATTCTGGGCGGCTGCTGACTGATATTATTAGGCTGGGGGGCTCCCCATAACGTGGGGCTCCCCATCCTGAGAATACCAGCCTTCAGCCGTATGGCTTTATCTGGCTGGTATTAAAATGGGGGGGGACCGCACGCCGTTTTTTTTAATTATTTATTTATTTATTTTACTGCACAGTATAGACACGCCCACTGGCTGCTGTGATTGGGTGCAGTGAGACAGCTGTCACTCAGTGTAGGGGGCGTGTCTGACTGCAACCAATCACAGGCGTCTGTGGGTGGGGAAAGCAGGGAATACGAGATTGATTAATGAGCGGCCGGCATATTCAAAGTAATTGTTGCCGCGTATTCTCTGCACAGCTGTTCCTCGCCGCGCTGGTGATCGGGGAGCGGTAAGTATGAGAGAGGGCTGCTAACTTCAGTCACTCGGGGGATTAGCGGTCACTGGTGAATCCTTCACAGGTGACCGCTAATCAGTATGCGGCACACAGACAGAGCTGCGGCATGACAATGAAGTCGGGTGAAGTTCACCCGAGTTCATTCTCACCGCGCAACTCTGTCTGCTGTCAGTCGACATGTATCAACGACATTGTGCAACACACAAACGGACATTCCACGTACACATACACGGGCATTTTACACACAAACACGGACATTTTACACGTACACACGGCTCGCATACACCATCACATGGATGCCATACGTACCGGAGAAACGCCCCAAAAAAACGGAACACGGACCCGAAAAACGTACCGTGTCACACGCACTTTTTTTTGCGGAAGTGTGTTTTAGGCCTCAAGTAGC
This sequence comes from Anomaloglossus baeobatrachus, assembly GCF_048569485.1. NCBI lineage: Eukaryota > Metazoa > Chordata > Amphibia > Anura > Aromobatidae > Anomaloglossus > Anomaloglossus baeobatrachus. Next base: position 121,867,498 of record NC_134358.1, read on the forward strand.
AAGAGGTGTGGAGATGAATCTAGCAGTGTCCGCACCACGTACAAATGTGTTACTCGCACAGTCACCTGGAGAGAATCAGGGACGTAAGAAGTCCGACATCATCTGCTATAGATGTAAAAAACCTGGGCATATCAAAAGATGATTTTTGTAGGAAAATCTCTCAGCACAATAACAGTCAACAGCAATCAGCATTTGATCTGCCTCCACCACCTCCTCCTCCTCCTCTCCAATAGGAGATTGGCAAGCTGGATCCACCACCGTCTTTTAACCTGCTATACAATCATACCCCCAAGCAAGCTAGCGGTCCTACTCCTACCATACAGGTGGAAGTAGAAGGGAAATCCATTCCCTATTTGGTGGATACCGGTGCAGGCAGAAGTGTCATTAGGTTTGCAGATTTACCTGACCCAGATTGTCTCACAGATGAAGTTGTCCCATGTGTGGGTATTGATGAAACCACCCGAAATACCCCAATGACACGTCCTTTGAATCTCAGCCTGCAACCTACACACAGTATGCTTTCATAGCTCGTGGTATCTAACACATGTCCCATGAATCTATTAGGCACAGACCTGCTCAGGAAACTGCATGCTCGTATCTCTTTCAACAATGATGGTACTGTCTCTTTAACTACCCCCCCTGGATCAGGATGAAGTGTCACAAGTGTTCGGTCTCTTCTATATATCCGAAGATGTGAAGCCCACCTCTGACACCTGGCTGTCACAGGTCCCTGATACACTCTGGTCACAAGGCCCAGAAGATATTGGAAGACTGCCAGTCCAGCCAGTGGAGGTGAAGCTAAAACCGGGAGCCTTAGGCTATGTGCGCACGTGTGCGTAATTGATGCAGTTACGCTGCACTTTGTAGTGCAGCGCAACTGCATGTGTCCTGCGTCCCCTGCAGGGGACATGTCAGTTCTTCCGTGCGCTTTGCCGGCAGCCCCTGCTCTGCCTATGGCAGGAACTGCAGGCAGAGCGCACGTTCTCTGCCGGCACCAAACGCTTCAGAACGGAGCTTTTTAGCTGCGATCTGAAGCACACCTTTTAGGTGCGGTGCAGAGCGCACACGTGCGCACATAGCCTTATGTCGCGGGCGGAGGAAGGGACGCTGCACTCTCCCACTGCTCGGGTCCGGCTGCCACTGCTGCTGCGGCCTCTGCTGCTCGGTGGCTCGAGCGATGGGCCGGATCCCGGGGACTCGAGCGGCGCTCCTCGCCCGTGAGTGAAAAGGGGGGGGAATTGGTTTTGGGGATTTATTGTCCGTGATGCCACCCACGGTTGTGGTGATTGTGTGGACACCACCGCTGCTCTGTATGGGGATCCCGGGAGCGGTGACAGGGAGCAGCTTTGTTGTTATTTCTCCCCTCCGTGGGTAGGGGGTTGGTTGTCCCGGGGCCCGGTGATGGGGTAGGGATGGATGGCAGGCCGGGTGCGGGGCCTGGTGAGGTGCAGGGTCGCGGGGGCAGCGCTGTGCCGTACGGCACGGTGGTACTCACTCAGCCTGAGACGTTGACACAGTTCTCGGTAAAACACACGGCTGGAAAGATGGTTCCCACGGACGGCTGCTGTTGCTTTTCCCCGGTAGTTAACGGTGACTGTCTCTTTCCCTGCACCTTGTGTAATGTTGGTAGCGATGGGTTCCCACCGGTTACCCGCTCCCCGACTTGGATATGGGCCGGAGGAGCCCCTCTTTGCCTGCAGGCGCTGGCCCTGAGAAACTGGTGCCTTGGCGGTGGCGGTGTCTCTCTCATACGGTTGGACGGTTGCCTTCAATCGGGACTTAGTTGTTTGGAGACCCGGAGGTCCCCTTCACTGACGGATTTGGCAAATTCACGGCGACTCCAAGCCTTGCCGGGATCCGAAAGGCCCCTGCCAATGGTGCTGGCTTCTCCTTGTATACCGGTCCGGTACCGCCGGGCCACCACCCGTCCACGGTCCTTTCGGCAACCTCCGATCAGCCTCCACTACAGACGGTCACCGCCGTCTGCTAACCTTGCTGTCTCTGTCCGGGGAACACACCCAGACCAACTTCAGGCTTTCAAACTGTCACTTTTCCTCTTGCACTCCTTTCCCTCCTTCTACTTTAAACTCCAAACCTAATCTCTCTTCTCTCTTCCTCCTCCAAACTCTAACTTTTTCTCACTGCCTGTGTTTTCCCGCCTCCAGGACAGTGAACTCCTCGGTGGGCGGAGCCAACCGCCTGGCCCACCCCCTGGTGTGGACATCAGCCCCTGGAAGAAGGCAACAAGGATTTCAGGTCTAGTTTAGGTGTACCTAACCAGGGTGTAGGGTGTGGTGATGTCATTACCTGTGACCCCTGGCTTGCCCAGGGCGTCACATTCCCCCTTAGCAAAATGCAGACCGTCCGCGGGCTGCCCGTCCAACACCGGTTTTATTTTTCTTTTAAACTGTAAAAAGATAAAAACACATACAAGTAGAAGAACATCATCCCACAACTGGAGGCACTTTTCTTAAACGTTGCAAACGGTTTTAAACGGTTACGGCTTCCGCTCTCACCCACCCAAGTAACCTGGCCCTGATGCTGCCCCTAAGAAAACAGGCAGCACCCCTTGACCCCAGTCCTGCACCAAGTTACCCGAGCGGGATCTGTCCTTTCCAGGGGACCCACGTCCATGGGGAGCCCCTGGAACCACCAGAGGGTAGCCACCGGTTCCTGTGGTGGCTGGACCCCAGCCTGCTCCACTGCGGGCTCTCCCTCCAATCTGCCTCTCCGGAGGCGGTAACGGTGGAAGCTGCAACAACATATTTATTTACAAGCCACTAAGTTTGTGGTTGCCCTGCAAGTTCACGGGCTTGTCCGTAAGGAGTCCCTTACGCAACCTTAAACGGTCCCCACGGGGACAACGGTGCCGGCCACGACCGGTTCAATCACGGTTCAATCAGATGACTTCCTCAGTTGATCACTTATTTTCAAAACAAAAACTTTAATCTGCACACTGGTGGTCCCAACGGGGACAACTTTTAGGCGGAGGACCGCCGGCTTAACAGTCCATCCTCAATCGCGGGGCTCTAGTGCCACCTTCACATGGTGCACCACTGTGGACCCCGATGGTAGCTCGCTGCGGGTGATCTTCCTCCATATTCATGCGGGCATGCACATCCGCTCTACACCCCTCTTGGGCATCGATCTCCCTGCACAGCTGCTGTTGCCGCCGCTCCCAGCCGGGAGCACTTTCTGTTTGCTCCGGTTCAGCGTGTGTGGGGGACGGACCCAGCCAGAGTCCCTCCGTGTCGGCTACGACCGGCACTTTCAGTAATGAGGGACCCCGCTGTGACATGGCCTGCTCTGCCTCCTGGCAGCTGCATCCCCGCCGTGCCTCCGGTGCATCTTTGCTGACGGCCTCAGCCTTCGGTTTCTTCCATTGAAGCGGATCAGGGTGGTCACGAGCTTCTGCTGCAGGTCGGTCCGCCGGGGCGGGTTGGCAGGGTACCGCTACCGGTGGTGGTGGTAGTGGGCCTAGTGGCGGGGCAGCAACAGCCAACACGGGTAGCGGGGGAGGTAGCAGGGCGAGCGGGTATGGACCGGGTCCCTCAGCCGCGATGACTGACCCACTAGGGGTACAGGGGCGTGGGTCACTTACCCTCTCTTCCAAGACTCCCTCCACTTCGTGTCTCCGTATGGCCGCCACCATTTCCGCCATGTCGGCCTCCCACTCCTCCAGGAGGAGCTGCATGCGGACCTGCAGACGGCTGCTTAGCTGGACGGTCCGGACTTCCACCCACGCTGCGGGGCCAGGTGCGGGGACCACGGTGTTGTCGGTCGGACTCAGCATCTTTAGCAGCAGCCTCCTCCAGGAACCAGTCAATGGCCGCAGGGTCCTGGCGTCCCTGCTTCTATAGCCGCGGCTACATGCGGCCAACCGCCATTTCGTCCCCCTTAGCCTCTTTCCGGCCCCTCCTCTATCGGGGCGGGGTTTTGGCCTTCGCGCCTCCACTACTCGAGGAGACGCTCGAGCGGGAACTCTTCGCGCCAAAGATGACGGCTTCTGAAATTTTCTGGCCGGACACCTCCGGCGGTAACAAGGCGCACCTCTACCAGACGGCAGAGCGGTAAGATCCTGTTCGTGACGCCAAGTTGACGCAGGAGGAGGAGGGGACGCTGCGCTCTCCCACTGCTCGGGTCCGGCTGCCGCTGCTGCTGCGGCCTCTGCTGCTCGGTGGCTCGAGCGATGGGCCGGATCCCGGGGACTCGAGCGGCGCTCCTCGCCCGTGAGTGAAAAGGGGGGGGGAATTGGTTTTGGGGATTTATTGTCCGTGACGCCACCCACGGTTGTGGTGATTGTGTGGACACCACCGCTGCTCTGTATGGGGATCCCGGGAGCGGTGACAGGGAGCAGCTTTGTTGTTATTTCTCCCCTCCGTGGGTAGGGGGTTGGTTGTCCCGGGGCCCGGTGATGGGGTAGGGATGGATGGCAGGCCGGGTGCGGGGCCTGGTGAGGTGCAGGGTCGCGGGGGCAGCGCTGTGCCGTACGGCACGGTGGTACTCACTCAGCCTGAGACGTTGACACAGTTCTCGGTAAAACACACGGCTGGAAAGACGGTTCCCACGGAGGGCTGCTGTTGCTTTTCCCCGGTAGTTAACGGTGACTGTCTCTTTCCCTGCACCTTGTGTAATGTTGGTAGCGATGGGTTCCCACTGGTTACCCGCTCCCCGACTTGGATATGGGCCGGAGGCGCTGGCCCTGAGAAACTGGTGCCTTGGCGGTGGCGGTGTCTCTCTCATACGGTTGGACGGTTGCCTTCAATCGGGACTTAGTTGTTTGGAGACCCGGAGGTCCTCTTCACTGACGGATTTGGCAAATTCACGGCGACTCCAAGCCTTGCCGGGATCCGAAAGGCCCCTGCCAATGGTGATGGCTTCTCCATGTATACCGGTCCGGTACCGCCGGGCCACCACCCGTCCACGGTCCTTTCGGCAACCTCCAATCAGCCTCCATTGCAGACGGTCACCGCCGTCTGCTAACCTTGCTGTCTCTGTCCGGGGAACACACCCGGACCAACTTCAGGCTTTCAAACTGTCACTTTTCCTCTTGCACTCCTTTCCCTCCTTCTACTTCAAACTCCAAACCTAATCTCTCTTCTCTCTTCCTCCTCCAAACTCTAACTTTTTCTCACTGCCTGTGTTTTCCCGCCTCCAGGACTGTGAACTCCTCAGTGGGTTAAGCCAACCGCCTGGCCCACCCCCTGGTGGGGACATCAGCCCCTAGAGGAAGGCAACAAGGATTTCAGGTCTAGCTTAGGTGTACCTAACCAGGGTGTAGGGTGTGGTGATGTCATTACCTGTGACCCCTGGCTTGCCCAGGGCGTCACACTTACTCCCCTGCAAGCAGCAATACACACTCTCAATTCAACAGTCTGCTGCTATCTATCATCAGTTAGAATGCTATCTCAAGAATGGAGCAATCATACCAACCAAATCTCCAACACACCGTTGTTTCCAGTGAAAAAGAAAACGCAGAAGGGAGAACCAGCCAAGTACAGAATGGTACAAGATTTGCGTGCAGTTAATGAAGCCACAGTGCTGGACACTCCAATAGTGCCTAACCCACATACTCTGCTGGCATGCATCCCATCTACTGCCTCCTGTTTCACCGTCGTGGATCTAGCTAATGCTTTCTTCAGTGTCCCATTAAGTGCAAATTGTCAACATCTTTTTGCTTTTACCCATGAGGGCCAGCAGTATACATGGACAGTGATGCCCCAAGGGGCCCAGAACAGCCCATCCATGTTCAGCCAAGCAATGACTGATGTATTAGAACCATGGAGGATCACTCACCCCAATGTAGTTCTGCTTCAATATGTTGAATGATGACATCATATTGTCGAGCTTGGATAATGGATGCCTCTCTGTTAATGGAGCCTTTATATGAATGCTTGAAGAATCAGCCATTCAGTTTAACACAGGAGATATAGATGCTTTCTACAAGCTGAAAAATATCATATCTTCCTCTCCAGCCCTGGGTTTGCCAGACTATCAAAAACCATTCTGCCTGTTCGTCATGGAGAAAGCAGGACATACAACGGGGGTTTTGACCCAGTCCCATGGAGGAAGACAGCGGCCCATTAGATACTACTCAGCCAGACTGGATCCTGTCGCCCGAGGAGCACCAGTCTGCATGAGAGCTGTGTTTGCAACCCACCTACTGTTGGACAAGACCTCTGACATTGTCATAGGCCACCAGTTGAAGATCAAAGCTCCGCATGACATTACTGCCATCCTGGAACAGACTCAGCCGAAACAACTCTCTGGCGCTCGTCACTTGTGGCTACAGTGCTCCCTACTGCTTCCTGACAACGTCACCATCTCCCGGTGTGCGGTCCTTAAGTTTGTGGTTGAGTTGGCTAAACATTTGACTAAAGTACATTCTCGAGTTTTCTCTTCCATTCCAGCTCCTCAGGACCTAGAAGGCACACACCAGATCCAACCAGGTGAATGGGTCCTCATCAGGAAATTTACCAGACATGCCTTTGAGCCCAGATACGACGGGCCATTCCAGATCCTTCTGATGACTACTACCACTGTCAAAGTTGAAGGAAGACCCACATGGATCCACGCATCTCACTGCAAAAAGATGCCGGACCCAGGAGCAGGAGACAGCTGTCTCCCATCTTCTACCTAAGTCTGATACATTTCACTTTCTTGGGGTTGGTGACTGGTCAAGGGGCAATATCCAGAGAAAATGGTGTGGTTACTTTCTGGTTTAATGTGTCCGTTCCCTCTGCCTCATATCAGTTTGACTATTGCGACATAGGGACATGCCCTACTCCCACTAACCAATATCTTCTACATCAACGGGGTACACATTACATATGTATAACCACTGCTGAAACCGGATGGGGTTCAAATTGTGAAAAATGGTCCTTTGTCGGGTGGACGACTGGCAATGTAAACTGGGGATACATGCCCACTCAAGCTGTAGAACGCAAAGACAAGTTTGGGAAAAACTTACTGGCTCGCATGACACTGACCAAATGGCGCTTGTTTTCTCTATGCAACACGCCCATGTCTGGCTTTTTCAGACATTGTGATTTTCCACTTTATCATAAGACATACTTTTATTTTAATACATGCTGAGTTAGCTTAATTTAACATTATGGAATGCATACATATATATTACTCGACATAAGCTCTTTTTGCAACTTTACCAATAGGATTATAGTAGGCACCCCTGGCCCTCAGCCAAGGGGCTTAGATATTATCTCCTGTAACTTCCTAATATATCAGACTTCTGCATTGATCATGACTAGCTGTCTTTGATTTGTGTAGTGATATACATCGCATGTGATAAAGGTATTTAATTACTAATTTGGAGTACAGGTGTCAAAGGGATAGATGCGTATCATATGAATGGCATCAACCTAAATTAAGGCTTTAACAAAGTGATATAGGCCTATAATTATTAACATATTCCAAATCGCCTTTTGGTTTCAGAAAATACCGATATTAAGGCCTCCAGCATTTCCATTGGAAAGAAGCCTATCTCAGCTGCCTTGTTGTAGACCCTGACCAAATGGGGAGCCAGGACTGCAGAAAAGGCTTTAAAATACTAATTTCCAAACCCATCTGGACCTGGAGATTTTTTAATTTTTAGGTTGGAAATCGTTCTAATCACTTCCTCTATAGTATATATATATATATATATATATATATATATATATATATATATATAGTCCTTTATATAAGTTCTGGCCACTGTAATTCTAGATATTGTACAATAAAGTATGCAAAATGCAATTTTCCTAAAAACTTGCCAAAGTGAGTGGTGCATGCAGCGGATGAGAGCAATGTCTGCCCGTCTAATTGATGACCAGACATGAAGCAGCTTATGCCAAAAATCTTACTCCAGTCCCTGAATGGAGTAACATTTCTGTTGGGGTAATCTCATCAAAGATTTTATCCTTTTAATATATTATAATAATCATATTACACAACACTTTGTACTTAAAATTGCTCATTTATAGAGATGAGCAGATCCGTGGAAATTCGGGTTTGCCGGATTTGGCTGGACTTTAATTAAAAGTTTGGTTCAGGACCCGGACTTGACCCAAACTTGACCCTGGACACTAAACCCCATAAAAGTCAATGGGTACCCAAACTTTGTTGTTGTAAAATGGCTGTAAAATGGTCGCAGTAAGGGCTGTGAGGCTGCAAAAGGAAGCCAAATGGGGGTAAGAGCAGGATGCTCTGCAAAGAAAGTGGATAGTGAATAAATAGAAAAAAATAAATTAAGTGGGGTCTCCCCTATTTTTGATAACCAGAAAAAGTAAAGCAGACATCTGGGGGCTGTTATTATCAGGCTGGAAAGGCCCATGGTTGTGTGGTCCTTCTTAGCCTAAAAGTAGCAGCCTGCAGCCACCCCAGTAGTGGCACATCCATGGCATGCACCAATTCAGGCGCTTTGTCCAGCTCTTCCCGATTACCATAGTGTGCTGGCAATCCAGGTAATACTTTGGATCTGATGTCAGCTGTGAATGGACAGCACCAAGTCCAAAGGTTAGTAATGGATAGTCGTCTATCAGACACCCCCATTACTAACTTGGTAAGTGTACAGTTAAAAAACACACACAGGAAAAAATTGTTTATTTGAATATACTGTAGAATGTACTGTAATTTTTTTTTAAATTCTCAAATGTCCAACATAATCCAATGGTAAATAAAGGTTCTCCCAAACTCCCTCAATCACCAATGTATTAAATAAAAAGAAATTCTCCAACTTCTGATGTAATCCAATGGTTTCATGTCTCATAACACCCATCAAATCCTATGTAGCTTTGAGCCTTGTTCTGAGAATGAGGCTCCATAGGTCACTCCTGGTCAGCGACAGACCCAGAATTTCTCATGCTCATGACATGAGAAATTCCCTACCTACTGCTGACCATGAGTGACTTATTAAGCCTCATTCTCAGAATGAGGCTCTATAGATCACTCGCAGTCAGCAGCAGGTACGGAATTTCTCATGGATGTGAAAAATTTAAGGTCTGCCACTGACCGGGATTGGCTTTTGGAGTCTTGTTTTGAGAATGTTCTCAGAACAAGGTTCCATACATCACTCGCGGTCAGCGACAGGTACGGAATTTTTCACGCTTGTGAGAAATTCCATACCTGCCGCTGGCTGGGAGTGACATATGGAGCCTCATTCTCAGAATCAGGCTCCATAGTATTCAATGGGTGTCATGGGACATTACACTATTGAATTACATTGGAACTTCTAGGATTTATTTTTAATTAATAAATTGATGAACGAGGGAGTGTTGGGGAGTCTTTATTCACAATTAGATTATGTAAGAACTTAAAAAAAAAATTAAATTGATGAACGAGGGATTATGGGGGAATCTTCATTCAAATAAACTATTTTGTTACTGTGTATGTGTGTTTTTTAACTGTACACTTACCTGGTTACTAATGGGGGCGTCTGATAAACACTTTTCCATTGCACACTCCTCGGCTTGATGCCAGCTGTGAATTCATAGCTGACATAAATCCCAAAATTATTTCCCCAATTGCCACGATACCAGGACAATCAGGAAGAGCCAAAGAACCAAAATAGGCACATCTAATGGATACGCCACTTCTGGGATGACTGCAGGCTACTATATTTAAGGTGGGAAGGGTCAAATAGGCCTTCCCAGCCTGATAATACCAGCCCCCAGCTGTTTGCTTTTCCGTGACTGATTATCCGCTTACTTATCTGTGCTGGTTATCAAAAATAAGAGGGACCCCAAGTCATTTTTTTGTATTATTTATTTTGTTCACAGCAGCATACAGGCATAGTCCTCATGCTGAAAAGCTTGTTGATTGACTGTGCTCTACCCTTTCAACAAATTTTATTACCACACAAGCAGCACCCAAACTCTGAACTCGGACATGGACTTCCGTGAAAAGTCTGTGTTCGAGTTCGGGCCTTGGACATCAGACGTCCAATATGAACTCCAAACTTTACAGTTTAGGTTTGCCCATCTAAACTCATTTAGCCTTGCTGCCCAGTTAATTCTTCTCTTTTCTCTGCTTTATGTAAAGATAGGAAGTCACTTTTCCTTGTATGAGTCATGCGTTTCTTCAACTCCTGACCAGCTGCTCTGGGTCTGGGTTGGGCAGGGAGAACACGGTCAGCTTTTCCATGTATGTTGCAGCATTTCAAAATAAAACATACACGGTTGCAGAAGCAAAGTCAGACTTTAATTTATACTGCTTATGAGACAGACAGTATGAATATGATGACAGGTTCCCTCTAATTCTTCCCTCACTAAGTTGTAATTTATCTCAACATAATGAATGCAAAGTAACATTATTTTAAATGTTACTTGCTCATTATCGTATAACCAGATCTAAACCAAAGTATGTAACCTGTGCTTTTTATTGGAACAAAGCAATTTAACAAATAAGTCAAAGTTAAAAATAAAAATTAATAGTTTTTAGCATTCTGCGTAATATATCTTGTGGAGTCGAGGTGTGAAATATTTGATCAGACATAAAAAAGATTAAATAGGAAGAAATAAGAGCTTAATTAATTAAAGATTCCTAACACAGATGCATCCATGTCATCACAATTAATTGCTAAATTAAACAGCATGCTGTAAAAAATACCAAATCAATTTACAATGATAGGATTCAAAATAAATTAAGAGGTGAATTGGTACAAAACTACCAGAAAACTATTCTAATATAAAATGTGCGACAATATATTAGCATGTATTATCATAGTAATTAAACTTTTCAGAATGAATCAGTTAACTCCCAACTAATGCCATAGAGATGAGTACTTAATTCATAAGTGCTATCTAATATCCTCATAATTACTCATTATGCAGAATCTACCAATATTGTCAGTTTTAACAATGATTACTATGTAAATATTCAACCGCTGTCAGTTATGTTCAATTCAATTTTCTTCATTGTGAAATTTTCCATAATAGATTTCACCTTTACCAAATAAAGAAATGAGTCGCTCGTTTATATAAAACATTTCAAAGTAAACTTATATGGACAAATGATGTGGTCAGTAAATAAGGGAAAATGCTGCAACATACTGTACAGTAAATCTATAAACCGCATACAGCTATGTACAGACCTGAAAATGTAAATGTTACATTTATTTAATTTATTGATCACAGTTGACCTATCAAATTTAAAGAAGTTGTCAAGGAAAAAAAATCATGCCTGGTATTACAACTGATGAAAGAATTCATAGACAAAAAAGTACAAATGAAATGTATTTTATAGGGATTTTATGTGATATACAAACACTAAGAAAAAAGTTCCAGGCGGCACTCAAAAGTTGATGGTGCTCAGGTATATGGAAGGCATCCACAATCCAAATGTGAGAAAAGACCGGCACCCCAATATATTTACCAACACTAAAGGGTACTTTAAACACAACGATATCGCTAACGATATATCGTCGGGGTCACAGTGTTCGTGACGCATATCCGGCGCCGTTAGCGATATCGTTGTGTGTGACTAAAAGGAGCGACGATCAACGATCGCAAAAACGTCAGAAATCATTGATCGTTGACACGTCGCTCCTTTTCATAATATCGTTGGTGGTGCATGCCGCTGGTTGTTCGTCGTTCCTGTGGCATCACACATCGCTATATGTGACACCGCAGGAACGACGAACATCTCCTTACCTGCGTCCACCGGCAATGAGGAAGGAAGGAGGTGGGCAGCATGTTCCGGCCGCTCATCTCTGCCCCTCCTCTGCTATTGGGTGGCCGCTTAGTGATGCCGCTGTGATGCCGAACGAACCGCCCCCTTAAAGGACAGATTGTTCAATGTCTCCAGTGACGTCGCTAAGCAGGTATGTGCGTGTGACGCTGCCGTAGCGATATTGTTCACTACGGTAGCGATCACCCCCATGACGAAACAGCGATGTGGGCAGGTACTATCGCTAGCGATGTCGCACCGTGTAAGCATCAAGTATGTGTGAAGTATATAGAAAATGATTCATGCTTTTCTAAATATCTAAAATATCTAAATCTGAAAATTGTGATGTGCATTTGTATTCCACTCCGCTGAGTCAATACATTGTAGGGCCACCACATTGCTGCTCGAAGTCTTTTGGCCTTTTGGGGTATGTCTCTACCAACTTTGCACAACTAGAGGCTCAATTGTTACCCCTCCTTTGCAAAATAGCTCTAGCTCAGGGAGATTGGATGGAGAGCATCCGTGAACAGCAATTTTTAAGTCTTAATGGGATTTAGATCTAGACTTTGACGGTGCCATTCACACACATGAAAATGCTTTGATCTAAACCAGGGTCTCAAACTCGACTGGGCTGGGTATATGGCCTGCACATAGAAAAAAATTGAATTTGGGGTTCGCATTCTTTGCAGGACAAGGTGACATTTTTAGTGATGCCATTTTTTTTTCTATACAACTTTTAATTACTTTTTTTGAACATTTTTAACATTTATTTTATTTTCTAAACTTGCATTCATCGTATGGGTTATGGTAAATTTTTACAGCTTGGGGTATTATGGACGGGACCACAACAAACGTGAACTTTATTGTTTATTTTAGTGTATATTTAAAACAGCCTTTTTAGTGGTAAACTAAAATTTCATGCCTTCTTTTGAAATATTTTTAGTATTTTTTTTTTTACTTTTTTTAGATTTTATCCCTTTCTTGTAAGTAATATCATCTTACAGTTAGCTACAAATATATCAAAAAGACTGGCCTGTGCATCCTATAGGTGTGAACAGGTGCTAGCTGAAAACACAATATAACTACAAAACACATACAGCTGCATGCTAAAATACTAACAATGGTATTCCATTACTGCTATAGGAATATTTGAAAAAAAAGAGATATTTAGCTTATGTATTGGCCAATGCATGGGAGCCCAGTAACCAGCGGCATGGAATATCTCTATATACCGAGAACCTAACTTAAATGTCTCTATCTGGGTTAAGTTAGGTTCCCGGTATATAGAGATATACCTTGCCGCTCTTTACCGGTGATTTTATGAACATGGTGAGTGCCTCTGATCTATCGTTTGGACTTTAAATGTTTTTCCCTGCTCTGGGATATGTCAGGTGAGTACCGTTCACGCAATAGACTGGAGTGGTTAGTACCCATTCCTTTCATGACAGTGCTGAGCTTTCTTGGTCTTGGACACCTCTACTTTAATATGGCCACAACTGACACAGTATGCATGATCATATGGACACACACATATCCCGATCACCGTATGCAGTTCTTCTGGCATCACATATGACATATCCCATGTGCACGCTCTGCTGAGCACCACTGGTTCACACTAAATGAGAGACACAGTAGTGGCCAGATGAAGGGATGAAGCACCATGAGACCCATGAAACATATGACCAACAATAGGCAACACAGAGAAATCCAGCTCACCATGAGACATCAGTCAATATAATTCCAGTGTGTTCGAAATCACATTCTGACCATACGTGCAAATTAGTAGAGGAAAAAAGGGGGGGGCTCAGCACCCCCCTTTTTTTCCAACATGCAACAAATCCAAGGCATCTGAGCTTGCTACGGTAGAAGTTTTTGAATGGAGCTCAATCCTCTAGGCCATTTAAGGTGGTTACTTTACCACTGCCCCAACACTCCCTGAGCAAGGACATTGCAAAACGTGCACTGGAATATGAAGCAGCAGAACCAATTTACTCTTTCTTCATGAACATACCATGAGTCAGTGGAAAGTTGCTATGACTAATTTGCAGCATGCTAATTACCAGGCATTGGGCATACCGATTACTGTTGCCCTCCTTCTCATGTACAGTCAGGGCCAGAAATATTTGGACAGTGACACAAGTTTTGTTATTTTAGCTGTTTACAAAAACATGTTCAGAAATACAATTATATATATAATATGGGCTGAAAGTGCACACTCCCAGCTGCAATATGAGAGTTTTCACATCCAAATCGGAGAAAGGGTTTAGGAATCATAGCTCTGTAATGCATAGCCTCCTCTTTTTCAAGGGACCAAAAGTAATTGGACAAGGGACTCTAAGGGCTGTAATTAACTCTGAAGGCGTCTCCCTCGTTAACCTGTAATCAATGAAGTAGTTAAAAGGTCTGGGGTTGATTACAGGTGTGTGGTTTTGCATTTGGAAGCTGTTGCTGTGACCAGACAACATGCGGTCTAAGCAACTCTCAATTGAGGTGAAGCAGAACATCCTGAGGCTGAAAAAAAAGAAAAAATCCATCAGAGAGATAGCAGACATGCTTGGAGTAGCAAAATCAACAGTCGGGTACATTCTGAGAAAAAAGGAATTGACTGGTGAGCTTGGGAACTCAAAAAGGCCTGGGCGTCCACGGATGACAACAGTGGTGGATGATCGCCGCATACTTTCTTTGGTGAAGAAGAACCCGTTCACAACATCAACTGAAGTCCAGAACACTCTCAGTGAAGTAGGTGTATCTGTCTCTAAGTCAACAGTAAAGAGAAGACTCCATGAAAGTAAATACAAAGGGTTCACATCTAGATGCAAACCATTCATCAATTCCAAAAATAGACAGGCCAGAGTTAAATTTGCTGAAAAACACCTCATGAAGCCAGCTCAGTTCTGGAAAAGTATTCTATGGACAGATGAGACCAAGATCAACCTGTACCAGAATGATGGGAAGAAAAAAGTTTGGAGAAGAAAGGGAACGGGACATGATCCAAGGCACACCACATCCTCTGTAAAACATAGTGGAGGCAACGTGATGGCATGGGCATGCATGGCTTTTAATGGCACTGGGTCACTTGTGTTTATTGATGACATAACAGCAGACAAGAGTAGCCGGATGAATTCTGAAGTGTACCGGGATATACTTTCAGCCCAGATTCAGACAAATGCAGCAAAGTTGATCGGACGGCGCTTCATAGTACAGATGGACAATAACCCCAAGCATACAGCCAAAGCTACCCAGGAGTTCATGAGTGCAAAAAAGTGGAACATTCTGCAATGGCCAAGTCAATCACCAGATCTTAACCCAATTGAGCATGCATTTCACTTGCTCAAATCCAGACTTAAGACGGAAAGACCCACAAACAAGCAAGACCTGAAGGCTGCGGCTGTAAAGGCCTGGCAAAGCATTAAGAAGGAGGAAACCCAGCGTTTGGTGATGTCCATGGGTTCCAGACTTAAGGCAGTGATTGCCTCCAAAGGATTCGCAACAAAATATTGAAAATAAAAATATTTTGTTTGGGTTTGGTTTATTTGTCCAATTACTTTTGACCTCCTAAAATGTGGAGTGTTTGTAAAGAAATGTGTACAATTCCTACAATTTCTATCAGATATTTTTGTTCAAACCTTCAAATTAAACGTTACAATCTGCACTTGAATTCTGTTGTAGAGGTTTCATTTCAAATCCAATGTGGTGGCATGCAGAGCCCAACTCGCGAAAATTGTGTCACTGTCCAAATATTTCTGGACCTAACTGTATCTGTGTCGCCCTGGGCAAGCCAGGGACACAGGTCACACACCACCACACCCTACATCCCAGGTAGGAACATCTAAGCTAACCAAAAATCCTTGTTGCTTTCCTCCAGAGGCTGATGATTCACACCAGGGGGTGGGCCAGGCGGTTGGCTCCGCCCACCGATGAGTTCACAGCTCTGGAGGCGGGAGAAACCAGGCAGATAGCTCAGGGAGGAGCAGGAGTGAGGAGCTAAGTAGAGGAGTTAAGAAAGTGAAAGTAGAAAAGTGGTAAAGGAGGAAAGCAAGTGAGGTGACAGGAAAGAGAGAAAGCCTGAAGACGTCCAGCTGTGTGCAGGACAGATCAGCAAGGTCAGCAACGGCGGTGACTGTCTGAAGGGGGACCGTTTGGAAGTTCCTGGAAGGACCCCGTAGGCTGTGTGCCCGGCGGTCTGGAGCAGTGTTCCGAAGGACAGTCAGCACCAGGGCAGGGGCCTCTCGGACCCCGGCAAGGCTTGGAGTCGCCATAATTTGCCGAATCCGTCAGTGAAGGGGACGTAGATCCCCCAACAACCAAGTCCCGATTGAAGGCAACAGCCCAGCCAGTGTAGAAGAGACACCGCCACCGCACCGCACCGCCACCGCACCCGTTTCTTAGGGCCAGCGCCTGCGGGCAAAGAGTAGAGCTCCCCCGGTCCAGCTTGAAGCCGGGGAGCGGGTTACCGGTGGGGACCCATCGCAACCAACAAGTACACAAAGGTGCTAGGAAAAGGGACATCACCGTCACCTACTGGGAGAGCAAGTGCAGCCGTCCGTGGGACCATCTATCCAGCCGTTTGGTTTACCGTAAAAACTGTGTCAACGTCTCAGGCTGAGTGAGTACCACAGTGCCGCAAGGCACAGCGCTGCCCCCGCGTCCCTGCGCCCACCAGGCCCTGCACCTCCCTCACCATCACCGGGCCCCGGGATCACCAACCCCTACCCACGGAGGGGCAACACAACACCTGGCTGCTCCGTATCACCATCCCCGGGAGCCCCGTATAGAGCAGCGGTGGTGAAATCACCACAACCGTGGGTGGCGTCACGGACAATAAATACTTCCCACACCCAACAAACCCCTTTCACTCACGGGCGAGGAGTGCCGCTCGAGAAACCCCCGGGATCCGGCCCACCGCTCGAGCCACCACTGAGCAGCAGCCGCCGGACCCGAGCAGAAGGGGTGAGCGTAGTGTGCTGACACCCTCCTCCCCGCCCGCGACATATCTCTATCTGATCGGGTGTTTTACACCTTTATTATCATTTCTGTTTAACTTCAGAATTTATTAGGATATCTATGCTTTTACTATATCGCCTTTAGATTTTAATGTGTCGATTGTGTCTATATGCTAGTTTCTAAATATCTGTGTAAAACCATTTTGTGGCAAAGATCTATTTATATTTTTGCACTTGCTTGGTCTAATTCATGAACATGGCTCGAATAGGTTTTGCTGTTCTTTTTTTGTAAATTCACTCTGGTTTTGTGCAGTTATTGCAAATGTGTTTTTTTTATAAGGATTTGGTTTACCATCTCTTACTGTAGTTCATAGACATGGGATTATTTTTTATTATTATTATTTGTTATTATAGCACCATTAATTCCATGGTGCTTTACAAGTGAAAAAGGGTATACATAAAAACTAGTACAACAATCATTAACAGTACAAAACAGACAGGTATAGGAGGAGAGAGGACCCTGCCCGCGAGGGCTCACAGTCTACAGGGAATGGGTGAGGGTACAACAGGTGAGGACAGAGCCGGTTGCGCAGTGGTGTACTGGACTGAGGGTTATTGTACGTTGTAAGCTTGTCGGAAGAGGTGGGTCTCCAGGTTCCTCTTGCAGCTTTTTATGGTAGGAGAGAGTCTGATATGCTGGGGTAGAGCATTCCAGAGTATGGGGAACACACGGGAGAAATCTTGTATGTGATTGTGGGAAGAGGGGATAAGAGAGGAGTAGAGAAGGAGATCTTGTGAGGATCTGATGTCTGAGTCTTACCATCTGTAGTGGAAATCTATATCAAATCAAAATATCTCAATTTTCCTTTTTTGGCTTACTGAATCCAGGATCATAATAAATAGGTACAGAAAAAATAAAAAATTTAGAATTTTTAAAATCTCCAAAGATGTTACCTTTAGCATTTACAGAACTCAAGTTCAAGACTTGAGAAATAAAATCTGAAGAGATATCAGCAAAATCAATATCGTTGATGCATAGCAGTGGGTGCTTCTTCAGAGTGGAACTTTTAGATCATTTCGTGGACAGATACCTCTTTATCCTTGTCATACTTGAAACTTGGGAACCTCAATTAAAAATCTTAAAAAACTTCTCGAACTGTCAAGGATCTTTATTAGTATTGGTTTATTCATGTGGACCTTTTTGGTCTCTTGGCTGCTATTTCCAGAGCAACTGCAACACCTGTTCCTACCATAGTAATGCCCCTCACCCTTGTCAAGGAAGCTTCTATTTAAATAGTCCACACACATTAAAGTTGACTGAACACACAGATTTTTATAATGTGTAAGGGGACCTCTAACACAGCGGATGAGAAAGAAGAAAGTAGCAAATGTGCTGGATTAAACATGCCTAATTCTTTGTACCTAATGAAGATAAACTACTGTCTGACAACAGATTATTCCCTTTCACCTGCAGCAAATGTACTGTATGTGAGGGAGTTGGGGAAGATAGTGTTCAGATCACTGGCGGACACAGACAGAAAAGAGAGTCTGAGCAAGAACAATATATGGGCCCTTTGCAGCCCAACAGCTCATCAAAATGCATAATTCCACCTGCTTTAGAGTTGATAATGGCCTCCCAACCTTTTGGGCCCCTGTGTGACTGCACAGGCTGCACCAATGATATGTCCGCCCTGGGTCCAGATGTATTAGCTTTTTTGGATATACCGTATTTTTCATTTTATAAGACGCATCGGATTATAAGATGCACCCCAAATTCAGAGCAAAAAAAGGTGAAAAAAATGGGGTCCTTCTTGTAATCTGGTGGTGTCTTACCGGAGGGGGCAGTAGTGGTGGTGGAGTAGTCACAGGAGGCAGGGGCAGTGGGTGTCCCAGAAACTGTAGGCTGTGCTGGTGCAGCGGCGGAGGCTGGGGCTGCAGTGGAGGCTGGGGCTGCGGTGGAGGCTTTGGCTGATGTGCTGGGTCAACTGCTGCAGTGGCGGTGGCGGCTGCGGGTGGTGAGGGCTTCAAATAAATGGCACCCGGAGTCAGTACATATTGAGCTCTAGGCTCAGTGACAAGTTGAGATCTCATCTGCGCAAGGGCCACCTCCGGGTGCCATTTTCCTGCAGTATGCTGGAGGGAGATCAATGGGTCGGAGGTGGCGGCTGTGCAGATGAGAGCTTGATCCAAGAGTTCCATCTGAACGCGCACCGAATCCGGGCGGCATTATTGGAAATCCTCATCGCCCAACAACAAGTGTCAGTCCAACCGCCGGAAACCCCGCACAGCCGCCCCAGCCACCGGAGACCCTGTGCAGACCCCGCACAGTGGCTGCAGGCACCGCACAGCCGCACCTTCACCAACCGCCGAAGCATTCCCCCAGCCTCTTGCGACCACTCTCCACCACCCCGGTAAGCTACATTCAGATTATAAGACGCACCCTTCACTTTCTTCCCAAATTTTTGGGAGGAAAAGTGCGTCTTATAATCCGAAAAATACGGTAGCTATCTCATGTATATAGTGCGCTTTTCACTGTGCATCCCTTCTGCACAAAGATGGCCTGAAAGAAGAAAAAAATACAAAATGCATCACAGCTGTTATCAATAATTTTTAGTTGACGGCTTTCTGGATTTCTATGATAGAATTTACATTTCTGATGGTGAATCAGTTGCTTAAATCTAGTTTTGGAAAAGTAATTACATCTGTAAAACCCTTTCATCTACAGTTTAGTGGCCTAAAGAGGAGATGATTGCTTTTCCAAAACAAAATCTTGAAAGATTTAAAGTTCTACTTTCTTTTTATTATAATGGGTAATTTACTTTTAGTCTGGACTGGGGGCCTTACATTTTTAACAGACCATGTTACCGTATATTATTTAACACAAAGATCTTATAACCCTTGGATCATACACGACGCACTTTATTCAGTGGTGGTCAAAATATCAAGACATCTGTATATCTAATACAGCAACAGGGCCCATATTATGTTATTTTAGCAGGGCTTTTTTAACATAGCTTTTTATACCCTATTCTGCTGACTTACAGATATACCGTATTAGAAGGAGTTAAGCTATGCAGGCTTTAAGATGCCGTTAAAAATAATTGCATCTAATAGAAATCCATTATTTTGGTGTTTAAAAATTGTGGGAAAGATAAAGTTGGTTAAAGGGCTTATTGAATTGAAATCATTTTTAAAATGTTCTTGTGTGTACATATTGCTGTAACCTATTTATCAGAGCGACTTCTGCAGTTCTTATAAAGGGAACCTGTCAGCTGATATATGATGATCAAAATGTGGGCAGCATGTATCAGCCACTGTCTGTACAATCACAGCCAGGTATGTTTCACCCTGAAACGCTATGGAAACACATGGTTTAATAGCCGCTGGGGATCGAGCCGTGCAGGCGGGTCCCCAACGGCTTTTCCCCACCTGATAACAGTGATTGACAGGTATTTTCGTACGCGAGTGTAAAGGCAGAGACCTATCAGTTACTATCAGCAGGCAGGGAGAAGCCGCTGGGGACCCACCTGTGTTGGAGGAGTGATGGGGTGCAAAGGCAGCCATGGCAGGGACTACCTTCTTGCTGTAGTGCAGCCTTAGATCACCACTTTGCACCGCTGTCTCCATTCCAATGCAGGTGAAGGGTTGCTGGGACTTGTGGTGCGGGACACTTTTTTTCAAGCTGTAGGCCAGGACGATCTCTCACTTCTTCTGGGCCACTTCCCAGCTGCCGACTGCAGCGGGCCCCAGAGTCCCCAAACACCACACAGAGACTGAATTCTTCTTAACCATAAACTTCTTTTTACTTAAACCAGTCACAAACAATCTTATATCTCACCAATGGCGGGCACGTTCTTTCCTAGTTACAGAGGTCACTATTGCGTTGAACATATCTACTCCAGCTGTCCACTCTGATACTCCACTGCAGTCGTTGCTATTAGCAACCGGAGTTGCATTCAATTTTCTGGCCAGACACTTCCATGGTACTCAGGCCTCCGAGCCCCTCATCCTCTTACTCATCTTCATTCTGTGGGGCAGATTCATATAGTTCTTCAGGGATCTGTCTCCCACCCACAGAGATATCTATAAGCCCTGGGGACGGCGCTCTTCTGTCCCGCTTTGTCAAAACCTACTCCCTCTGCGGAGTCCACTGACCTTCAGCCTGGTGAGGGGGATCTTTGGGTATACGCCAGGGGGTGGCTGAATTGAACCTCATACTGACGACAGTCTGGACACCTTGATGCAGCTGAAGAACACAGGACACAGCAACTTTCCAAAAGGCCTCCAGAAAATCAAGGACATCAAAGGTAACCGGGTCTCTTTTCTTCCACAGACGGCTTCTCTGCAGGGATGCAAACATACTCACCGCTGCTGCCGGCTTGTGCCCTCCCCGCTTCTCCACAGCCATCGATGTGTGCTTCTGCTGCCTCTTACTCCCAGAGCCTGTGCACGCTGCACAGGCCTTCCGGGAGTGCGCTTAGGGTGAGCGCTAGGTGAGATGCCTGAGTAACATGGTAAGTTAGTTATTTACTCTTTTATGAACAGTTATTTACTGTCATGCTAGCTAGTTGCCAGGTTCTGTGTTACCTGTCCCTGTGTCCGCCTTACCATACCTGTCAGTACCTGATTTACCCTCCATACCAGCCTGCAGTAGCCATCCTGTCTGCATCACCTGTCCCGCCTACACCTGCCTGCACTAGAGACTCTACTTGCCCGTACCTAAGCCTGTCTCTGCACTGGGTCAGCTGACACAGCCCCCCCCTGTGGTCCAGTGGGTCCACTGTTGCTTGCCCTCCCTGTGAGAGTAACAAATACTTTACACTGTACCTGAGTATCATATCTTCAGTGTTATCCCATGAAAATATATAATAAAATATTTACAAACGTGTAATCATTTTTGTGATATATAGTGTATTTTCTATCTATATATCATTTTAGTGTACATAAGATAACAGCGAGACATGAACTTAATACATGCACAGTTTTAAGTTTATGCTTCAACATTCCATGTTAGATAGAATCTTATTGAGTGGATGGAAATGTAACATCCTTCCACATTCAGATCTGTAATCTATCACATATCTCAATATATGTAAATGCTTCTGTTGATTTCAGATAGGGCTTCACACAAGTAGCACAAGATGGATGCCAGTAAACACTATGAATGATTAGAGTGTTTTTGCATAGTTAGTAAGCTAGTACCGTATATCTGACATTCAGAAAAAAGTAACTCTGGTTTTGCACTTAAAGAATACCCATCATACAACTGTAGCAGCCCTCCTTATTTAAGGAAACAGTGGACAAAACTGGTTATTTTTCTAAAAAGCACAAAAATGATGATGTGTCTCAAATACCACCTGAAAGGACCAGACTTTCTAGCAGCAGTTCAAACTTCCAGGTTGTGGCAACCTAGTGGGATGCCACAAATCTGAGTGGGATCCCGCAACCCCCCTCACAATGAAAGCATAAGCTCCCACCTGATAATAAGTGGGATTTAGGCAGGGGTGGGATTCAGCCGGTTCTGTCCGGTTCTGGAGAACCAGTTGTTAAAATAGCAGCTGGTTCCCAGAACCGGCAAGAAACAGCTGCGGCGCCCCGTTTCCCTGTATTCATTTGTGTTAGTATCTCTTTAAGACACTGACACAAATAAATCCCCATACCTCCGCGCCGCACTTCCGGGTACAGTGGAGCCTGTCTGCTCCCTGACCCGGCGTGCAGCGACGCGCTTACGCTACAGAGGTCACGGCAGCGTGGGGAGGCAGCTCCTCCTCCTGCTGTCTGTCAGCGTCAGTGTGCAGAGACGAGCCACGGAGGAGGACGGAGGACAGAGGAGAAGCTGCTGGTGCTTGCAGCAGGTAAGCGCTCAGTGAGCCGAAGATGCAGGGAGAGGACCCGCATAAGATGGCAGCTATATAGGGAGAGGCCACATAAGATGGGAGCCATATGGGGAGAGGCCACATAAGAGGGAGCCATATTGGGAGAGGGGCCACATAAGATGGGAGCTATATGTGGCTATATGGGGAGAGGGGCTACATAAGATGGGAGCCATATGGGGAGAGGCCAAATAAGATGGAGCCATATGGGAAGAGGGGCCACATAAGGTGGGAGCTATATGGGGAGAGGCCACATAAGGTGGGAGCGCTATATGGGGAGAGGGGCCACATACGATGGGAGCTATATGTGGCTATATGGGGAGATGCCACATAAGATGGGAGCCATATGGGGAGAGGGGCCACATAAGGTGGGAGCTATATGGGGAGAGGCCACATAAGATGGGAGTGCTGTATATGGGGAGAGGGGCCACATACGATGGGAGCTATATGTGGCTATATAGGGAGAGGGGCCACATATGATGGGAGCTATATGTAGCTATATGGGGAGAGGGACCACATAAGATGGGAGCCATATGGGGAGAGGGGCCACCTAAGGTGGGAGCGCTATATGGGGAGAGGGGCCACATAAGATGGGAGCTATATGGGGAGAGGCCACATAAGATGGGAGCCATATGGGGAGAGGGGCCACATAAGGTGGAAGCCATATGGGGAGAGGGGCCACATAACGTGGGAGCGCTATATGGGGAGAGGGGGCACATAAGATTGGAGCTATATGGGGAGAGGGGCCACATAAGATGGGAGCTATACGGGAAAAGGAGCCAGATGGGACAGGATCTGCAGGGGAAAAGGAGCACATGGGATGAGATCTGCAGGGGAAAGAGGCCATAATGGGATGGGATCTGCAGGGGGAAAGAGACCATAATGGGATGGGATCTGCAGGGGGATAGAGGCCATGATGGGATGGGATCTGCAAGGGAAAGAGGCCAAAAGGGATGAGATCTGTAGGGGGAAAGAGGCCATGACGGGATGGGATCTGCAGGGGAAAGAGGCCACATGAAATGAGATCTGTATGGGGAAGGTCGCCCATTCCAATTTTAGCAGGGCTCCTTTAGTAATAATTTTTAAAAACTGTAGAAAAACCATTTAATACAATATGACTGGAACAACTGGTACTGGACAGGAGAGTGACAGTATAGGAGGGGAAGGAGATTTTACTTTAAATTACTTGTATTTTTTGGTTGAGGAAACTGCGTGAAAATGGGTGTGGCTAACAAAATGGGTGTGGTTACAGAATGGGTGTGGTTTTCAAATAGGCGGAATTTACAGATAACCTGTTGTTAAAAATTTGAATCCCACCCCTGGGTTTAGGATATAAATGCAACAAGTGCAAAAATCAGATTGGATGCAGACTAATGTTATTCAATGAGGCAATGGTGATCTGCAATTTTTTCCTCAGCTGTATTCGGCCTGTATTCCTAATGCTCACCAGGGGGGAACGGCGGTGGTGGAGCGGCTCAGGAAGGTCACAGGAGACCGGGTAGGCGATGCTGCGGGCTCAGGGGAGGGGGTGTTGTGGCTCATGAAGGTCGGCGATACTGTGGGCTCAGGGGTGTAGTGGCGGGCACAATTGAATCACTCAGGTATGGCTTACTAGGGTGACAGTGGTGGAGCGGGATCATAGGAGGCAGGTCACAGGACGCGCTCAGGGGTGTTGCGGCAGATGCCATTGATATGCGGGCGGGCGATCTGCGAAGTTGTCACAACTCGCGGTGTCTCAGTGGCGGGTTCGTTGATCTGTGGGCAGGCGGGCTGCGAGGGTGTCTCGGCGGCAGGTGACTGCCGGCTCCATTGAATTAAATTGAGCCAGCAATCAGCTCAATGCACCTGCTGCCGAGACACCCTCGTATCCCACTCACCTGCAGATCAACGCACCCGCCATCAAGACACACTAGCAGCCCACCTGCAGATCAATGCACCCGCCCCTGAGACACTTTCGCAGCCCCTCCACCCACAGATCAATGCCGCCTGCTGCAACAACCCCAAGCGTGTCCTGTGAGCCTGTCTCCTATGACTCCGCTCAACCACCGCTGCCCTGGTAAGCTATATCTGTTTTTTAAGACTCTCCCCCATTTTCCCCCTAGTTTTCGGGGAAAAAAGTGCATCTTACAAAGCGAAAAATACGGTATTTTACTAGTTTGTAGCATAGAGCACTGTAAATGGTCCGGTAAATGAATGTACTGTAGACTAATAGTTGTACTTTTCTGTATGAGAATCAAACCGATTTCACTGGACAACGAAGAAGCTTCCTGAACACTTTTGGGTGTATCTTATGTAATTTCAGCTGTTGATCACGAAAATCACCTTGAAATTTTCCTGTCGCATACTGGTTTTCTGAAAACTTCTGTTTGAGCAATTATTTTTTCATATTTTCAGGCCGTCCATGTATTGTCCACAATATATGTCCTGTTATGTACCGTAATTTATAGGCAAGCAGGGGCGGTCACTAAGAGTACAGGGTCCCTGTGCAAGAATTGTGTACAGGACCCACCCCCCTCTCCGAGGCTAAAAGTCACCTCTGGGACACGTAGAGCAGCATGTCCCAGAGAGTCTGCAGCTCGGTGACATTACCGAGAAGAGGAAGCTGGCACTGGACACCAAAGAGAACAGCGGTACGCAAGTATATTATGACACCCACACCATATCACACGCACATACACACATTTAATGAATACAAAATTGAATGGGAGCCTCCTTTAACAGTGGTAAGGTTGTTACCAGAAAACAGATTTACCTCTCCATACTGTCCACCCATGCTCCCACTTCAACATATAGTTACTCTACTTCTCCATATTATCCCCCTACGCTCGCACTTCTCCATACAATCCCCCTATACTCCCACACATCCACACTGCCCCTATGCTCCCACTTATCCATACTTTCCCGCTATGCTCCCACTTATCTATATTATCTCCTATGCTCCTGTGGCGCCCTGGACCCCAGGGGTCACAGAATAACATCACATACACCCCCCCTCTCCCAGTCAGGAACACCAGTCAAACAAAACCCTTGTTGCCTCCCTCCAGGGTCTGATGTCTGATGTCCACACCAGGTGGGGCAGAGCCAGGCGGTTGGCCCCACCCACCGAGGAGTTCACAGGCCTGGAGGCGGGAAAAGTTAGTCGGTCGAGTGGAGAAGTCAAGTTCAGGAGGAGAGTGTGTGAGGAGAAAGTCTGTGTGTGTCTGGGTCGAAGCCCAGGCACAATCAGCAAGGTCGTCAGACGGTGGTGGCCGTCTGCAGGAGTTGGTGGAGGTTTGCTGAACCGTAGGACCGGGGTCGGGCGGTGGCCTGCCGGTACCGAACCGGGGAGCAGATTAAAGCCAAGCACCAAGGCAGGGTACTCAGACCCCGACTAGGCTCGGAAGCCGCCGTAAAGGTCGAATTCTCTGATTGCGGTCTGGACCTCAGGGGTTCATTCCCAACCAAGTCCCGTCAGAAGGCAACAGCCCAACCCATCCGGATAAGAGAAACTGCAAACGGGCAGGGATCCAAGGGCCAGCGCCTGCGGGCAAAACGGGCTCTCCCAATACGTACAAGCCGGGGAGCGGACTACCCGTGGGAATCCATAGGAGTCAAACACTTACACATAGGTGCAGGGAACGACAGCCACCATCAACCCGTCCGGGGAAAGTGAAGACACCGCAGCTGACTGCGTGCCCCGTCCATCCAGCCGTTTGGTTTACCAGAGACTCTGTTCTTGTCTACCTGAGTGAGTACACCAGTGCCATCCGGCACCACGCGGCGCCGCAATGTTGCCCCCGCATCCACGCTGCCTCCCCGCATCGGCACCTGCACCTATCCCGCCTCCCTACTCCCCAACAAAGGGCCCCGGGACCAACAGCCCCTACCCACGGGGGGTCAACACCTTAGCTGCTCCCCTCCATCGCTCCCGGGATTCCCTGTTACCAGCAGCGGTGGTGCCCACCATCACCACAACCCGTGGGTGGCGTCACAACCGACATCCCACCACAAAGCTCCCCTTTTCACTCGTGGGCAAGGAGGCGCTGCGTGAGCCCCCGGGTCCGGCCCCGTGCTCGAGCCACCGAGGAGCAGAAGCACCGGACCCGAGCGCCAGCGATTCCCAGGCGAGCGGCGTTCCCAACCCCTCCACCCGCGACACTCCTACTTAGCCATACTGTCCCCCTATGCTCCCATTTCTCCATTTAATCCCCTATGCTCGACTTATCCATACTGTCCCTTATATGTTCCCACTTATCCACACTGTTCCCCTTATGCTCCCACTTGTCCACACTGGTCTCTCTAAGCTTCCGCTTATCTATACTGTCCCCCTATGCTCCCACTTATCCATACTGGTCTCCCTATGCTCCCACTTATCCATCCTGTTCCCCCTATTCTCCCACATATGCAAACTGTGCCCCCAATACTCCCACTTATCCATACTGGTCCCCCTATTCTCCCACTTATGCATACTGTCCCCCCTATGCTCCCACTTATGCATACTGTTCCCTCTATTCTCCCAGTTATGTATATTGTGCCCCCTATACTCCCACTTACCCATACTGCCCCCCATGCTCCCACTTATGCATACTGTTCCCCCTATACTTATACATACTGATCCTCCTATGCTCCCACTTATCCTTACTGTTCCTCCTATGCTCCCACTTATGCATACTTTTTCCTCTATGCTTCCACTTATGTATACTGTACCTCGTATACTTCCACTTATCCATACTATCCCCCCTACGCTCCCACTTATCCATACTGTTCCCCCCTATGCTCACACATTTGCATACTGTCCCCCTATACGCCTGCTTATCCATACTGTTCCTCTATACTCTCACTTATCCATACTGTTCCCTCTATGCTCCCACTTATGCATACTGTTCTCCCTATACTCCCACATATCTATACTAACCCCCTATGCTTCCGATTATCCATAATGTCCCCCCTATGCTCCCACTTATCGATACTGTCCCCCCATGCTATCACTTAAGCATACTGGTCCCCCTATGCTTCCACTTATCCATACTGTTCACTCTATGCTCCTACTTATCCATACTGTCCCCCCTATGATCCCACTTATTCATACTGTCCCCCCTAAGCTCCCACTTATCCATACTGCCCCCTATGCTCCAACTTATCCATACTGCCTCCCTATGCTCCCACTTATCCATACTGCCCCTTATGCTCCCACTTCTCCATACTGTCCCTCATGGTCCCACTTATCCATATTGTCCCCAAATGCTCCCACTTCTCCATACTGTTCCCCATGGTCCCACTTATCCATATTGTCCCCATATGCTCTCACTTATCCATATTGTTCCCCATAACCCCTTTTATCCATACTGTGCCCCCAAGTTCTTATCTCTCCAAACTGTTCCCTTGTTCTTCATATGGTTCCTTCACTTTTAAATACTGTTCCCCCCATTTTCCATGTGGTCCATCCACTCTACACTGTTCTATCACACTGTCACATAATGTGCACTCAGTCTCTGGCAGCAGTCTGACGCTGTGTCATTGCCATCTCTGCGGCACAGTGTGATGCGGTAGACAGTGATGGTCATTAAATATCAATGCTATGCAGCGCGCATTGATGACAGTTCCAGGCACATAGCAGTAACATTTAATGGCGGCTGGCCTATCAGAGGCCGCTTGCTAATGTGGCACCCTGGACAAGCCAGGACGTCACAGGTACTACAACAACACACCCTACACCCCGGCTAGGCACACCAAAGTCAAACAAAAATCCTTGTTGCCTCCCTCCAGGGGCTGATGTCCACACCAGGGGGTGGAGCCAGGCGGTTGGCCCCACCCGCCGAGGAGTTCACAGTCCTGGAGGCGGGAAAAGTAAGGCAGATAGAGTTTTGAGTTTGAGGAGAGGAGAAGTGAAGTGGCAGTGGAGGAGACTGACCGTGTCCGGGTGCGTGGCCCGGGCACATACAGCAAGGTTGGCAGACGGTGGTGACCGTCTGCAGGAGAGGCTGATCGACGTAAACCGTAAGGACCGGGGACGGGCGATGGCCCGCCGGTACCGGATCGGGGAGCGAAGAGAAGCCAGCACCATTCGGCAGGGCTTACGGACCCCGACCATGCTAGGAGTTGCCGTAAAACCGGTCAAATCCGATAGCGAAGGGAACCTCCGGGGTTTCCCAGCAGTCAAGACCCGATTGAAGGTAACAGCTCAAACCGTGAAGGGAAATACAGTCACCGCCAAGGCTACAGTTCCCAGGGCCAGAGCCTGCGGGCAAAAGAGACTCCCTCAGCATCCATCCAAGCTGGGGAGCGGGTTACCGGTGGGAAGCCATTGGAACCGTGAACATAACACAGGTGCAGGGAGAGGCAGTCACCGCCAACCTACCGGGAGAAGAACAACTGCAGCCGTCTGTGGGACCCGTCCATCCAGCCGTTTGTTTTACCGGAGACTTTGCATTCATCATTGGCTGAGTGAGTACCACTGTGCCGTGCGGCACCGCGCTGCCCCCGCGTCCCTGCACCTCACCAGGCCCCGTAACCCGCCTGCCATCCTTCCCTCACCGGGCTCCGGGACAACCAACCCCCCTACCCACGGAGGGGAGAAAACAACATCCAAGCTGCTCCCTGTTACCGCTCCCGGGATCCCCGTCCAGAGCAGCGGTGGTGCCACAACCTCACCACAACCATGGGTGACATGACAATATCCCTAAACCAAACCACCCCCCCTTTCACTCACGGGCGAGGAGCGCCGCTTGAGTTCCCGGGATCCGGCCCACCGCTCGAGCCACCGAGCGAGCAGCAGCAGCAGCCGGACCCGAGCAGTGGGTGAGCACAGCGTCCCCTCCCCGCCCGAGACAACTTGGCGTCACGAACAGGATCTTACCGCTCTTCCGTCTGGTAGAGCAGCGCCTTGTGACCGCCGGAGGTGTCCGGCCGAAAATTTTGAGAAGCCGCCATTTTGGGCGCGAAAAGTCCCCGCTTGAGTGACTTCCCGAGTAGTGGATGCGCGAAAGCCGAAACCCCGCCCCTGTAGAGGAGGAGCCAGAAAAAGACTAAGGGGTACAGATGGCGCCAGGCCGCATGTAGCCCGCTGCTATAAAAGCAGGGACGCCAGGACTCTGCGGCCATCTTTTGGTTCCTGGAAGAGGCCACCGCAGCGATGTACCAACCGTCCCGCAGCACCGTAGCCCCCGCGCCCGGGACCGCGGCGAGGGTGGAGGTCCGGACCGCCCAACTACAACAACGGCTGCAGATCCGTGTGCAGCTCCTCTTGGAGGAGTGGGAGGCCGACATGATGGAGGTGGTGGCGGCCATACGGAGACGCGAGGTGGAGGGAGTTTTGGAAGAGAGGGTAAGTGACCCACGCCCCTGTACCCCTAGTGGGTCGGTCATCGCGGCCGAGGGGCCCGGTCTACACCCGCTCGCCCTGCTACCTCCCCCGCTACCCGTGTTGGCTGCTGCTGCCCCGCCGGTAGCGGTACCCTGCCAATCCGCCCAGGCGGACCGACCTGCAGCCGGGGCCCGTGACCATCCGGAGCCGCTCCCTTGGAAGGTGCCGAAATTCGAGGCCGTCAGCGGAGAGATACCGGAGGCACCTGTAGTGATTGTGCCTGAGCCCGAATCGGTTCCAACAGGCCGCTCCGCTCGAGTCCCCGGGATAAGGCCCACCGCTCGAGCCACCGAGCGAGCAGCAGCAGCCGGACCCGAGCAGTGGGTGAGCGCAGCGTCCCCTCCCCGCACGCGACACTAACATGCGCGACCTTTGAAAGGTAGTGGCCATTAAACGTCAATGCTATGTGCTGGATGCTGATGTCAGCAGGCGGCGCATAGCAGTGACGTTTGATGGCCCATAGGCTCATTCTAATAGGCCTGATCTAACAACCACGGTTACAGGTGGAGCTCCCCCTCTATATCCATCTCAGGGGCCCCCCTCCTGCAGTATATCACCCCTCTCATCTATACATAGTCACGTATTGCAGTAAATCACTCACCTTTTCTAAGCACAGCCCTCTGCTACAGTATATCACCTCTCTCAGCAATATACACAGTCCCCTCCTGTAGTATAGTACTCCTCTTGTATATACACAGTCCTATCCTGCAGTATATCACCCCTCTCATCTAGACACAGTTCATCACCATGGCCAACTATAGAGTCCCCTCCTGCTATATATTACTCTTCTCATCTATCCACAACCCCCTCCTGCAGTATATCACCTCATTTATCTATACAAAGTCCTCTTCTGTTATATATATAACTCCTCTCATCTATATGTGGCACCCCTGACCTGATCAGGCACCATTGAGTACTGCACCCATGCTGGGTGAGTACAAACAGGTAATCCCGAAAGGCTGATTCGGGTGTGGACACACACAGACACATAGTGGCTAGTTCACACACACCATAGAGGGGACCCCTGGGCAGACCCAGGAGGGGGCGTGGCCTTCACATCTCAGCTGGTGGTGCGGTGGAGAAGCTAGTTGCTAGGTTGCAGTGGCAGGCACAGAGGGGTGGCAGTAGTGAGCCGAGTCTGAAGTGAGGAAGCGCAGTGTGCAGAAGGAGGACGTGCGCAAAGTCACTGGTCAGACACTGTACGTGTAGTGGCTGTTGGCAGGGGAGAACGGCTATCAAGTAGTCAGCCTGAAAGACATCTCAGGAAGAAGCGGGGTGATTGAGTACGGGGACTTTTGAAGTAGGCCAGGCCCGCACAGGGAAACAGGTCCCTAGAGCAGTACTCCATTTATTTGACCTGCTAAACCTGCTGGTGAGGGTGCTGGATGTGCCTCACCAACCAACACAGAGTCCGCAGCATCAGCAGCAACGAGGGGGCCCATAAGTGAGATACGGCAAGAAGCTATCTTTACTTGGTCCACGCTGCCAGCAAACAGGCCAGAAAGGGGAGAAAAGGCAGTTGCGACTTCCCTGGGTGATCCCCGCAGAACTTCAAGTCAGGGGTCCGAAACAAGAAGGGCTAGGAAGGCGAGTTGACAGTCACCCCTGGATCAGCCTGAAGGATACCTGGTTCTCCCTGCAGTTTGTCTCAATATCGCCCGGGTTGCCTCACAACTACAAACTGAACGTGAGTAAAAACCCTGAAAGACATTTCTGGACTGTGTGTGAGTTTTTCTGTGACCTGTGTTACTATGCACAAACACCTTAGCACCTGGGGCCAGCCTCACTCTCGGGAGACCATAACACCAGACTGCAGACACCATCAACCCCAGACGCTCGTTAAACTGCAGTGGCGGTCACCCCCTGACCGCAACACCGAGAGTGGCATCACGATTCCTATTAAACTTAACCTGACATACCTGTTGCCAGAAGATTCCCGACACGTGAAGCCCTGTGGCGTCCCTGGAGGTGGAGAAAAGTCCCGGAGGTGACCGCTAAAGGTAACGACCACTGGGCTACACATTTCCACAGTCTCCTCCTGCAATATATTACTCTTCTTGTATATACACAGTCCCCTCATGTACTATATTACGCCTCAGTGCTCTCTTCTATGCACAGTCGCCTTCCATAGTATATTACACCTCAGTCCTCACTTCTATGCACAGTCGCCTTCTGTAGTATATTACTCCTCAGTCCTCACTTCTATGCACAGTCGCCTTCTGTAGTATATTACTCCTCAGTCCTCACTTCTATGCACAGTCGCCTTCTGTAGTATATTACTCCTCAGTCCTCACTTCTATGCACAGTCGCCTCCTGTAGTATATTACTCCTCAGTCCTCACTTCTATGCAGAGTCGCCTCCTGTAGTATATTACTCCTCAGTCCTCACTTCTTTGCACAGTCGCCTTCTGTAGTATATTACTCCTCAGTCCTCACTTCTATGCACAGTCGCCTTCTGTAGTATATTACTCCTCAGTCCTCACTTCTATGCACAGTCGCCTCCTGTAGTATATTACTCCTCAGTCCTCACTTCTATGCAGAGTCGCCTCCTGTAGTATATTACTCCTCAGTCCTCACTTATTTGCACAGTCGCCTTCTG
This sequence comes from Anomaloglossus baeobatrachus, assembly GCF_048569485.1. Taxonomy (NCBI): domain Eukaryota; kingdom Metazoa; phylum Chordata; class Amphibia; order Anura; family Aromobatidae; genus Anomaloglossus; species Anomaloglossus baeobatrachus. The sequence continues at coordinate 121,899,918 of NC_134358.1, forward strand.
TAGTATATTACTCCTCAGTCCTCACTTTTTTGCACAGTCGCCTTCTGTAGTATATTACTCCTCAGTCCTCACTTCTATGCACAGTCGCCTTCTGTAGTATATTACTCCTCAGTCCTCACTTCTATGCACAGTCGCCTTCTGTAGTATATTACTCCTCAGTCCTCACTTCTATGCACAGTCGCCTCCTGTAGTATATTACTCCTCAGTCCTCACTTTTATGCACAGTTGCCTCCTGTAGTATATTACTCCTCAGTCCTCACTTCTTTGCACAGTCGCCTCCTGTAGTATATTACTCCTCAGTCCTCACTTCTATGCAGAGTCGCCTCCTGTAGTATATTACTCCTCAGTCCTGACTTCTTTGCACAGTCGCCTTCTGTAGTATATTACTCCTCAGTCCTCACTTCTATGCACATTTGCCTCCTGTAGTATATTACTCCTCAGTCCTCACTTATTTGCACAGTCGCCTTCTGTAGTATATTACTCCTCAGTCCTCACTTTTTTGCACAGTCGCCTTCTGTAGTATATTACTCCTCAGTCCTCACTTCTATGCACAGTCGCCTTCTGTAGTATATTACTCCTCAGTCCTCACTTCTATGCACAGTCGCCTTCTGTAGTATATTACTCCTCAGTCCTCACTTCTATGCACAGTCGCCTCCTGTAGTATATTACTCCTCAGTCCTCACTTTTATGCACAGTCGCCTCCTGTAGTATATTACTCCTCAGTCCTCACTTATTTGCACAGTCGCCTTCTGTAGTATATTACTCCTCAGTCCTCACTTCTTTGCACAGTCGCCTTCTGTAGTATATTACTCCTCAGTCCTCACTTCTATGAACCGTCCTGTAGTAATCATTTCTTTTATGCATATACAGTCAATGACTGGAAAAAAAAAGGAATGTGTCATGCAAGAGGGATCACCAAGAACAAATACATTTTATTTAACACATGTAAATTACAAGCAAAGAACTTACAAGTTAAAAAAATTCAAAATAACAAGTTAAAAACATTCAAAATAAAAAAGGCTAAAAAAAAATGCATCCCAAATACGCACTTATAATAAAGTGCTAAAGAAAGTGACCTCCATAGCTAACAGCCCCAAAGAAAAAAAAACACTGACAACAAGAAATAGAAGTGTGACAACCCTTAAGGCTACTTTCACACATCCGGCTGTAGCAGTGCGGCACAATCCGGCGCTCTGCTGAAAAAACGAAACTGTTTTTTTTTGCCGCCGGTTTCGTTTTTTTCCAGCATTGACTTACATTGGCGCCGCATTGTGCCTCATGGGCTTGCGTTATGTCCGTTTTTTGCCGCATGTGGCAGATTTAGCCGATGCGGCGGCCGGATGGAACGTTCCCTGGCATGTTTTTTGCTCCAGCAAAAAAACTGCATCGCGCCGCATCTAGCCGCTGCGGCGCATTTTTCAATGCATGCCTAGGGACGCCAGATGCGGTTTCTTCCACTGCGCATGCTCAGTAGCGTGCCGCAACCGGAAAAAAACGGACGGGCCGCAGGTAAAAACTTATACAAAGGATGCGGTGTTTTCGCCGCGTCCGTTGCATATGTCGCGGGCGGAGGAGGGGACGCCGCGCTCTCCCTCTGCTCGGGTCCGGCTGCCGCTGCGGCTGCTGCGGCCTGCTGCCGCTGCTGCTCGGTGGCTCGAGCGATGGGCCGGATCCCGGGGACTCGAGCGGCGCTCCTCGCCTGTGAGTAAAAGGGGATTGGGTTTTGGGATAGTTTATTGTCCGTGACGCCACCCACGGCTGTGGTGATTTGTTGACACCACCGCTGCTCTGTATGGGGATCCCGGGAGTGATGGTACGGAGCAGCCAGTTGTTGATTTACCCCTCCGTGGGTAGGGGGTTTGGTGGTCCCGGGGCCCAGTGATGGGGTCGGTATGGTGGACAGGCGGGTATGGGGCCTGTGGAGGTGCACGGAGGTACTCACTCAGCCAGTAAACACGACACAGTTCTCGGTAAACAAACGGCTGGTTGGACGGGTCCCTCGGACGGTTACGGTGCTGCTGCTCCCTGCAGTTAGCGGTGACGGCCTCTTCCCTGCACCTATGTAAAGTCTTTTTGGTAGCGATGGGTTCCCACCGGTAACCCGCTCCCCGACCTGGATATGAGCCGGAGGAGCCCCTCTCTTGCCCGCAGGTGCTGGCCCTGGGAAACTGGTGCCTTGGCGGTGGCGGTGTCTCCCCTTAACGGTCAGACTGTTGCCTTCAATCGGGACTTGGTTGTTAGGAGACAGAGGTCCCCTTCACTGACGGATTTGGCAAATTATGGCGACTCCTAGCCTTGCCGGGATCCGAAAGGCCCCTGCCCTGGTGCTGACTGTTCTTCGTATACTGCTCCGGTACCGCCGGGTCACCACCCGTCCGCGGTCCTTCCAGCAACCTCCAAGCAGTCCCCCTGCAGACTATCACCGCCGTCTGCTGACCTTGCTGTCTCAGTCCGGGGCACACACCCGGACCAACTTCAGGCTTGCTTAACTGTTCCTTTTTACTTCTTCACTCAAGCTCCTCTACTTTGCTCCTCTACCACTTCACTCCCTTCTACTTTCACTTCCCTAACTGTTCTGCTCGGTTTTCCCGCCTCCAGGGCTGTGAACTCCTCGGTGGGCGGAGCCAACCGCCTGGCCCACCCCCTGGTGTGGACATCAACCCCTGGAGGAAGGCAACAAGGATTTTAGGTTAGCTTAGATGTACCTGCCGGGAATGTGGGGTGCATGTGATGTTGTGACCCTGGCTTGCCCAGGGCGTCACATTCCCCCTTAGCAAAACGCAGACCGTCCTCGGGCTGCCCGTCCAACACCGGTTTTATTTTCCTTTTGTTTTTCTGTAAAGATAAAAAAAAATGGTAACATATATACAAGTAGAAAAACATCATCCCACATCGGGAGGCTCATTTCTTAAACGTTATAGTTTTAAACGGTTAACGGTTACGGTCTCCGCTCTCTCCCACCCAAGTAACCTGGCCCTGATGCTGCCCCTAAAGCCCAGGCAGCACCCCTTGACCCCAGTCCTGAACCAGTTACCCGAGCGGGATCTGTCCTTCCCCTCCAGAGGGTAGCCACCGGTTCCTGTGGTGGCTGGGCCCCAGCCTGCTCTGCTGCGGGCCCTCCCTCCAACCTGCCTCTCCGGAGGCGGTAAATGCGGAAACGGTAACGGTAACACAACTTATTTACAAGCCACTAGCGTCTGTGGTTGCCCTGCAAGTTCACGGGCATGTCCATAGAAAGTTCTCTATGCAAACAATTTTTCAAGCGGTCCCCATGGGGACAACGGTGCCGGCAACGGCCGGTTTCAATCACAGGAGAATCAGATGACTTTTCGGTTCCATTTCACTTATCATCATTTTTAACTTTTAAACAAACACACTGGTGGTCCCAACGGGGACTGTGCAACAGTGCTCCGCTGCCTTACTCAGATTCTTCTGCTGAGGCGGACCCATCCTCCGCCACCAGCATATCAAACATGCACTGACATGCCTGCTGTGACAGGGATACCCGGTACCCATTTCCACCGGTACGCGGGGTATGGAAAACCACGGGGTCTCCTATATAGCGGGAACGCTCACTTGCCTCTTCAAACTCAGCAGCGGACCCGGGGCTGGGGCCGGAGTCATCATCTCTTGTTCCTGCACCAGGCGGGTTACCGCCAGCTGCCGCAGCCTCCTGGCCTCCAGCATCCAGCACATCAGATCCCTCTGCAGCAGCACGGGGCAGCAGGTCAGGCGAGTTTACACTGAGGCGCTCCAGAAGTAACGGCAAGGATGATGCATAGGTCGAGACTAGGCCGGGCCCCTCAGCCGCAGCGGCCGGTCCTGGTAGGACATAGGGAAGTGGGTCACCAGTCGGTTCTGCTACATCTGTTCCCCCTCCGTACATCGGGGCAGTCGCAATCAGCATCTCCACCTCGTTGGTCCACTGCTCCATCATCCGGAAGATCTGATCCTGTTGGCGTTGGTGGAACGCAATCACCCGGGCCTTCATCCATGCTACGGTCCCGGGCTCGGGGCCTGGCGCAATCACTGCCGGGACTTCTAGCACATGTTTGTTAAGGGGCCGCGGTCCTAGCGGTTCCCCCAGGGATGATTCGGGGACGTCCTGAGTGTCTGCAGCCGGTTGGTCCGCCGGGGCGGACTGGCAGGGTATCGCTACCGGTTGGGCAGGTAGCGGGCCTAGTGGCGGAGCGGCAGCAGCTAACGCGGGTAGCGGGGCGAGAGACAGGGTGAGCGGAGGCAGGCCGGGCCCCTCAGCTTCAATGGCCGATCCCTCGGGAATACAGGGGCGTGGGTCTCTTACCCGCTCCTCCAAATCCTCTTCCACCTCGCGTCTCCGCATAGCAGCCACCACGTCCGCCATGTCGGTCTCCCACTCCTCCAGGAGGAGTTGCATGTGGGCCTGCAGACGGCTACTCAGCGGGACGGTCCCTCAACCACGTCGCCGTGCCGGGCGCGGGAGCTTCCTCGTTGGGAGTTGGGTTGTACATCTTGGCAATCATGCCTTCCAGGAACCCAGTATTGCTGCAGAGTCCTGGCGTCCCTGCTTTTATAGCCGCGCTCACATGCAGCTAGCCGCCATTCCGTCTCCCTTAGCCTCTTTCCGGCCCCTCCTCTATCGGGGCGGGGTTTTGGCCTTCGCGCCTCTACTACTCGAGAAGACGCTCGAGCGGGAACTTTTCGCGCCAAAGATGGCGACTTCTGAAATTTTCCGGCCGGATACCTCCGGCGGTCACAAGGCGCACCTCTACCCAACGGCAGAGCGGTAAGATCCTGTTCGTGATGCCAAGTTGTCGCGGGCGGAGGAGGGGACGCCGCGCTCTCCCTCTGCTCGGGTCCGGCTGCCGCTGCGGCTGCTGAGGCCTGCTGCCGCTGCTGCTCGGTGGCTCGAGCGATGGGCCGGATCCCGGGGACTCGAGCGGCGCTCCTCGCCCGTGAGTGAAAGGGGATTGGGTTTTGGGATAGTTTATTGTCCGTGACGCCACCCACGGCTGTGGTGATTTGTTGACACCACCGCTGCTCTGTATGGGGATCCCAGGAGTGATGGTACGGAGCAGCCAGTTGTTGATTTTCCCCTCCGTGGGTAGGGGGTTTGGTGGTCCCGGGGCCCAGTGATGGGGTCGGTATGGTGGACAGGCGGGTATGGGGCCTGTGGAGGTGCAGGGGCAGCGCTGTGCCGCACGGCACGGAGGTACTCACTCAGCCAGTAAACACGACACAGTTCTCGGTAAACAAACGGCTGGTTGGACGGGTCCCTCGGACGGTTACGGTGCTGCTGTTCCCTGCAGTTAGCGGTGACGGCCTCTTCCCTGCACCTATGTAAAGTCTTTTTGGTAGCGATGGGTTCCCACCGGTTACCCGCTCCCCGACCTGGATATAAGCCGGAGGAGCCCCTCTCTTGCCCGCAGGCGCTGGCACTGGGAAACTGGTGCCTTGGCGGTGGCGGTGTCTCCCCTTAACGGTCGGACTGTTGCCTTCAATCGGGACTTGGTTGTTAGGAGACAGAGGTCCCCTTCACTGACGGATTTGGCAAATTATGGCGACTCCTAGCCTTGCCGGGATCCGAAAGGCCCCTGCCCTGGTGCTGACTGTTCTTCATATACTGCTCCGGTACCGCCGGGTCACCACCCGTCCGCGGTCCTTCCAGCAACCTTCAAGCAGTCCCCCTGCAGACTATCACCGCCGTCTGCTGACCTTGCTTTCTCAGTCCGGGGCACACACCCGGACCAACTTCAGGCTTGCTTAACTGTTCCTTTTTACTTCTTCACTCAAGCTCCTCTACTTTGCTCCTCTACCACTTCACTCCCTTCTACTTTCACTTCCCTAACTGTTCTGCCCGGTTTTCCCGCCTCCAGGGCTGTGAACTCCTCGGTGGGCGGAGCCAACCGCCTGGCCCACCCCCTGGTGTGGACATCAGCCCCTGGAGGAAGGCAACAAGGATTTTAGGTTAGCTTAGATGTACCTGCCGAGAATGTGGGGTGCATGTGATGTTGTGACCTGTGACCCCTGGCTTGCCCAGGGCGTCACACATAGGTTTCACAGCCGGATTGAGCCGCAGTGCTCAAACCGGATGCGTGAAAGTAGCCTAAGAGGAGACAGAGTAAACTAGATTACAATGTGTGTCAGCAATGAACAGCACAACTGTATTGTCAGGTAGGTAATGAACATGTCCCTCAGCAGAAAATAAACTGCCAGGTAAACAAACCAATGCTGGCATATATATATATATATATATATATATATATATATACTAGAAGGTGGCCCGATTCTACGCATCGGGTATTCTAGAATTTACGTATTGTGTAGTTCATGTATGATTTTTGTTATATATATATATATATATATATATATATATATATATATAGATGTTGTTGTGTGTAGTTACCAAGTGTTTGTGTAGGGCGCTGTACATGTTCTGGGTGTTGTCTGGGTGTGACGGGGGGTGAGAGCAGTGTTGTATGTGTGTTGCGTTGTTTGTGGAGCGCTGTGTGTCTGTAGCGTTGTGTGTGTGTTGCGCGGTTTGTGTGTGTGTTGTGTGTTTTGGGGGGAGGTATGTTTTGTGCAATGTGTGTGTTGTGCGGTATGTGCGTATATTTGTGTGTGCAGCGTTGTCTGTGTGTGTGGGTGTCTGTGTAGGGCAGTTGTTTGTGGTTCCCAGTGTGTGTGTGGTGTGTTGTGCAGTGCGCGCGCGTGTGTGTGTGTGTTGGGGGGAGGTGTGCACTTCCCATCGTGCTACATCCCTCATGCAGCGCACTCCCCATCGTGCTCCATCCCCCATGCAGCGCACTCCCCATCGTGCTCCATCCCCTATGCTGCGCACCCCCCATCGTGCTCCATCTCCCATGCTGCGCACTTCCAAACGTGCTCCATCCGCCATGCAGCGCACTCCCCATCGTGCTCCATCCCCCATGCAGCGCACTCCCCATCGTGCTCCATCCCCTATGCTGCGCACCCCCCATCGTGCTCCATCTCCCATGCTGCGCACTCCCAAACGTGTTCCATCCGCCATGCTGCGCACTCCCAAACGTGCTCCATCCGCCATGCTGCGCACTCCCAAACGTGCTCTATCCGCCATACTCCACACTCCCCATCGTGCTCCATCCCCCATGCAGCGCACTCCCCATCGTGCTCCATCCCCTATGCTGCGCACCCCCCATCGTGCTCCATCTCCCATGCTGCGCACTCCCAAACGTGCTCCATCCGCCATGCTGCGCACTCCCGAACGTGGTCCATCCGCCATGCTGCGCACTCCCAAACGTGCTCCATCCGCCATGCTGCGCACTCCCAAACGTGCTCCATCCGCCATGCTGCGCACTCCCAAACGTGGTCCATCCGCCATGCTGCGCACTCCCAAACGTGCTCCATCCGCCATGCTGCGCACTCCCAAACGTGCTCCATCCGCCATGCTGCGCACTCCCAAACGTGCTCCATCCGCCATGCTGCGCACTCCCAAACGTGCTCCATCCGCCATGCTGCGCACTCCCAAACGTGCTCCATGCGCCATGCTGCGCACTCCCAAACGTGCTCCATCCCCCATGCTGCGCACCCCCCATTGTGCTCCATCCCCCATGCTGCATCAGCATCAGCCTCTCTACCCGCAGCATCAGCCTCTCTGCCCGCAGCATCAGCCTCTCTCCTCCCAGCATCAGCCTCTCTACCCGCAGCATCAGCCTCTCTCATCCCAGCATCAGCCTCTCTCCTCCCAGCATCAGCCTCTCTCCCCCAGTATCAGCCTCTCTCCTCCCAGCATCAGCCTCTCTCCTCCCAGCATCAGCCTCTCTCATCCCAGCATCAGCCTCTCTCATCCCAGCATCAGCCTCTCCGTCCCCAGCATCAGCCTCTCTGTCCCCAGCATCAGCCTCTCTCATCCCAGCATCAGCCTCTCTCCTCCCAGCATCAGCCTCTCTGTCCCCAGCATCAGCCTCTCTCATCCCAGCATCAGCCTCTCTCCTCCCAGCATCAGCCTCTCTGTCCCCAGCATCAGCCTCTCTCATCCCAGCATCAGCCTCTCTGTCCCCAGCATCAGCCTCTCTCCTCCCAGCATCAGCCTCTCTGTCCCCAGCATCAGCCTCTCTCCTCCCAGCATCAGCCTCTCTCCTCCCAGCATCAGCCTCTCTCATCCCAGCATCAGCCTCTCTCATCCCAGCATCAGCCTCTCTGATCCCAGCATCAGCCTCTCCGTCCCCAGCATCAGCCTCTTTGTCCCCAGCATCAGCCTCTCTCATCCCAGCATCAGCCTCTCTCCTCCCAGCATCAGCCTCTCTGTCCCCAGCATCAGCCTCTCTCATCCCAGCATCAGCCTCTCTCCTCCCAGCATCAGCCTCTCTGTCCCCAGCATCAGCCTCTCTCCTCCCAGCATCAGCCTCTCTGTCCCCAACATCAGCCTCTTTCATCCCAGCATCAGCCTCTCTCATCCCAGCATCAGCCTCTCTCCTCCCAGCATCAGCCTTTTCTGTCCCCAGCTGATGCCTTTTCAGTCCCCAGCATCACCCTCTTTCCTCCCAGCCTACCCCAGCCTCAGCCTCCCCCAGCATCAGCCTCTCTTCTCTCAGCCTCCCCATCCCAGCCTTCCCCAGGATCAGCCTCTCTCCTCCCAGCCTCCTCCAGCATGCCGTGCTCCTCTGCCGACACTCACAGATCCGATCGCATACACTCAAACACACCCACACACACCCGATCGCATACACTCACACACACCCGATCGCATACACTCACACACACACACACACACATTGACGATATTGCACATACGCGCTCATACTCACAACATCCGGAGATACCACATGCTTCTGGCCATGTGATCCTCCGGCAGGTCCTGGAAGCTCACAGCACAATATCGCCGCCGAGAAGCAAGCGATATCCCAGGATGTTGTGAGTATGTGGATGCGATGTGATGTGTGTGTGAGAGTGTGTGAGAGTGTGTGTGTGTGTGTGTGTGCTGTTATGTGTGTGCGTGTGTGTATTTTTCGCCGCTGCAGGACCTTGATGCGCTGGTAACTATGCTACCATGGTTACCAGGGCATCTCGTCCCCCGCTCGCACGGGAGCCCACACCAGCATACGCCGGCCAGCCCCAGCAATGCGAGGGTATGTGTCGGCTGGTTTGGCGGCGTACGCTGATGTGGGCTCCCAGGGGTACAGTACTCACCTGGTAGTCGTAGCTCCGTGACCGTGTCGGTTCAGGGAATGCGGGGGGGGTGGGGCCAGAGCTAGCGTGCATTGCGTGAGGGGGGCGGGGCGTGGCCGAGTTGCCAATGCCTGCAGGGTGCCGGGGCGAGAGGCCAATCTGTGGGGGGGAGGAGCCTGGGCGAGCGGCCGGCCAATCCGTGTGGGGGCGCAGCCTGGGCGAGGGCCAATCCGTGCGGGGGGGCGGGGCCATGGCGAGCCCAGCGGCCAATCAGCTTTGTGTCACCGTAAGGACACAATTTTGGAGCAAGACAGACAGACAGACAGACAGAATAAGGCAATTATATATATAGATATACACAGATATACGTATATATATGTAGAACTCCACACTAGAAACAAAGGTACAGCAGAACATTGAATCAAATGGTGGTTGGAATTATATCAATATTACACCGAATCCCGAGGTCTACAGGTGCATCTCATTAAATTAGAATTTCATCCAAAAGTTAATTTATTTTAGTAATTCAATACAAAAAAGAAAACAAATATATTATATTTAGTCATTACACACAAACTGATCTATGGTGAGTATGGCTTACAGCCAATGAAACCCCAAAAGTCATTATCTCAGAAAATTAGAATAATTACCACAAAACACCTCCAAAGGTTTCATAAGAGTTTAAAGTGGTCCCTTAGTCTGTTTCAATAGGCTAGACAACCCAAATGTCATTAACTCAGAAAATTAGAATATTATATAAAACCAACTGAAAAAATTATTTAAAAATCAGAAATGTTGGCGCCTACTGAAAAGTCTGTACAGTAAATGCACTCAATACTCGGGGCTCCTTTTGCATGAATCACTGCATCAATGCGGTACGTCATGGAGTCAATCAGCCTGTGGCACTGCTGAGGTGTTATAGAAGCCCAGGTTGCTTTGATAGCAGCCTTCAGCTCGTCTTAATGGTTAGGTCTGGTGTCTCTTATCTTCCTCTTGACAATACCCCATAGATTCTCTATGGTGTATAGGTCAGGTGAGTTTGCTGGCCAATCAAGTACAGTGATACTGTGGTTATTAAACCAGGTATTGATACTTTTGGCAGTGTGGACCATTGCCAAGTCCTGCTGGAAAATGATATTTCCATCTCCAAAAAGCTTGTCGGCAGAGGGAAGCATGAAGTGCTCTAATATTTCATCGTAGACGGCTGCGATGACTTTGATCTTGATAAAACACAGTGGACCTACACCAGCAGATGACATGGCTCCCCAAACCATCACTGATTGTGGAAACTTCACACTAGACATTGAAGATATTCAAATTCATTGAGATGCACTTGTATATAAAAATACTGGAAAAGGTCATGTTGTCTGAAGAAGAAATACCATTGAAATGGTGTTTCAGCAGGACATGTGCAGGGATCACCACCGGCTCACCCCAGCAGCTGGTGGTGGTGATAACCCCTTCAAGATTTAGGACATACCGTTATGTCTTAGGTCGTGAAGGGGTTAATACACTAACAACATTTTATAGAAAAAAAAAGGGAGCCAGCACGATCTGAAATTGGCATGCATCATATAAAAAGTGAAAATTCACAGATTTATTCCAACTGTACTGTAATATAAATGAGATTTTTAGCAAATAATTGATCAATTTTTTGAGCCACCCCTGCCAACGTCACGGCAAATCTCAATAGGGGGGTCCTACTCTATATTCTGTATTTCATGTGCCGCGGCCTCCTAGATAAAGTTAAAAGCAGAACCATAATGGAGCACACATACCTGTAACCTGTATATAGCCGCTTCCATGTTGCAAAAAAGGCAATTGTGGATAGAGACCAGCCTAGGTCCCAGCATGTGGAGCAAGCTCTACACATACCAGGACTATATCAGAACTGATCCTCCCAGTGCCAAACAGCAACCATTGATAAAGGCAGACCAGATCCAAGAATGGTGCTTAATTAGCATTGCCTGTGGAAAGGGTGGGCACATGAAATACAGAATATAGAGTAGGACCCTAACTTTCCCTAACTTTCCCTACAATCACGTACCAGTCTATCCCAGAAGAAGATGCCGCTCCCACGTCGCAGGCATGGAGTCTCACGATGATGGGTCCCGGTGCAGCGCTGAAGGGATGCAGCTCCTCGGTCTTTTCCTTTGATCTTCTCCCGCTGGTAACGGATTCTAGTCAGTCTTTTAGTCCCGGGGCACACCGAGCAGAAGAAGGGAGGTCACAGCCCCTGCACTTGCACTCAGGGTGCGATGCTCTGCAGTCAAGTTGTCACAGCCCCTGGATTTGCACTCCGGGCGCGATGATGTGCAGTCCGGGAAGATCCTCAGCGAAAACAAAGTCCTGCAGCCCGTGGATGGCAGGAACCACTTCCACAGGGTGATTCCTCCACGAATCCGCGGGATCCCAGCAGTGGTGCGGTCAGTGCGTCTCAAGGGTCGGTTGTTCCCCTCCCCGTCCCTGTCTTTACGTCCCACTTCAGTCAGCACTCCGGGGGAAGAACTGGGTTGTGTAGGTGAGTCACCGGCCTCAGAGTCGATGTGATCACTACGCTGGGAAACGTCCGTGACGTCAGTCGTGTTAGCAGCGCCACCCCCTCCGGGTACTGTGGTAGGGGAGTCAGGCTGGGATCGGCAGGGACGCAACATATTTCGGTGCACAGTGCGAATGCTGCGACTGTCTTCACCCTGTACTCGGTATACATGCCCGTTGGGGTAGGGGCGTTCGATTACCCGGTAGACTTCAGTCTCCCACTTGGCTCGAAGTTTCCCTTGTGGCTTCTTGATACGGAGCAGGACTAGCTGTCCCAACTTCAAGGGTTGCTCTTGCACGGGGAGTGGGTCAGCATGTATCTGGCCCTGGATTTGTTGGCTCACCAGCCGGTGTACAGTCTCCATCTTCTGTCGGTGAACATTTAGCCAGGAGGGGTAGTTATGGCAGACATCATCTCCAGGGCGGAATAGGTTCAGGTCATGGACCCCTTTTCCGGGGCGGCCAAAGAGAAGGGTGTTTGGGGTGTAACCAGTCACGGAGTGGACCTGGTTGTTGTAGGCCCATACTAGATCGGGAAGGAATTGGGGCCATTGGTCTTTCTTATCATCGGCCAGGGTGCGGATCAGCTGGAGTAGAGTCCGGTTGAAGCGTTCACATGCACCGTTCCCTTGTGGGTGGTAAGGAGTGGTCCTCGACTTCTGAATCCCATACATCCGATGCAGCTCTTCGATGACTCGGCCTTCGAAACAAGCCCCCTGGTCGGAGTGCAACCTCTCCGGACACCCATAGACGTGGATGAACTGTCGACAGATGGCCCGTGCAGCCGATTCAGCCGTCTGGTCTTTGGTAGCAACAGCGACAGCGAATTTTGTGAAGTGATCCACCATGACTAGGCAGTACTGATAGCCACTGCTCGCCGTCCCAATCAGCAGATAGTCCACCATCAACAGCTCAAGGGGCCTGGATGTTTTAATTGTCTGGACAGGTGCCCGCTGCTCAGGGGACTTGTGTAGTTCACAGGTGCGACAGGTCTGGCAGACGTCTTCAACCAGCTTGCGGAGCCCCGGACAATAGATGGACTGTTGAATCCACCGAAAGGTCTTGTCTATTCCGAAGTGTCCATTCCTTTTGTGGGCTTGGGCCACCATCTCACGGGCCAATTGATCAGGCACCACAACTTGTGTGCATTCCTCCAGCATGTGCGACAAGAGAACCTTCCGGTATAGCACTCCTTCTCTCAGAATCAGCCGGTCCCACTGACTGAGCAGGGTCAAGGTCCCGGTAGACAGTCGTGCCCGTATATCGGCGGGAGGCTTCTGCTGCCGCTTCACCCATTGTTTGAGTAGAGCCCATTCAGGGTTCTGATCCTGGAGCCTGCACCACTCCTGGGGTGGCAAGGCGACCCCCACTGGAGTTCCAGCTTCGCCCACAACGAACTGGCGGTAATCCATCATCTGTTGGGCGAGCTTTGCAAAGTCAGGCGTCTCGTCCCCTTCTAATTCTTCATCCCGGTCTCGGTTGAGTAAGGGGTATGACACTCTAGACAGGCTGTCCGCATTTTGATTCTCAGCTCCAGCCCTATATTTGATCTTGTAATTGAACTTGGAGAGCCGAGCCATCCAACGCTGCTCCATGACTCCGAGCTTCGCATTTTCTAAGTGGGCCAACGGGTTGTTATCGGTCAGGACTAGTACTTCAGCCCCCGTGAGGTATCCTGCAAATTTCTCCGCCATAGCCCACGTTAGGGCCAACAGCTCCAGCCGGAACGAGCTATAATTGGTGGGGTTCTTCTCGCCCTCATGTAGGGACCGACTGGCATAGGCTATGACCCATTCCTTGCCTTCTTGGACCTGTGAAAGTACTGCCCCTAGACCCTGTAGGCTGGCATCGGTGTGTAGTTGGAAGGGCATTGGCATATTGAGGAATGTCTTCCGACTCGAGCTGAGTACGCCGGAAGAACATATAGCGCAATGTTCCCGCATATGTGGTCGGCCCATAGGTGTTCTCCAGCACCCGCACCAAGTCATCCAACGTACGCTGGCCCCTAACCGTCTCCAGCCTGACTGTCGTCCACGCTTCCCCCTCTAATGTTAGCATGGCCATTTCTGCTAAGGTCTTAGGATCAGTGTTATACATTTCCCCCACTATCTTAAGTTGTTCAGTCCATTCAGTTACAGGATAGTTCCGTCCGTCAAACTTTCTCACCTGATTGACAATAGACGGCGGGGGAGCCGTCCGGTTATAAGTTACTACCGGGGGATGATTTTGTTGGTCACACATCCTGCCGACTACGCCACATGAAGCGACCGGTGGTAGGGCCGCGGGTGTGTGTGTATGCTCTATTCCAACAAAATCCCCATACTCAGATTTTACCGGTAGTAACATTTCTTTACTAGGAAACATATTTATAATACAATCAACCGAACTATCTGCGCACATGTGTATAGTGGAGTCCCCCGGATCTACACTCCTTCCGGGTACGCAGCAAAAAGAAAGGAAGAAAACAACAAAGAAATGGCAGCAACTTTCCCTAACTTTCCCTACAATCACGTACCAGTCTATCCCAGAAGAAGATGCCGCTCCCACGTCGCAGGCCTGGAGTCTCACGATGATGGGTCCCGGTGCAGCGCTGAAGGGATGCAGCTCCTCGGTCTTTTCCTTTGATCTTCTCCCGCTGGTAACGGATTCTAGTCAGTCTTTTAGTCCCGGGGCACACCGAGCAGAAGAAGGGAGGTCACAGCCCCTGCACTTGCACTCAGGGTGCGATGCTCTGCAGTCAAGTTGTCACAGCCCCTGGATTTGCACTCCGAGCGCGATGATCTGCAGTCCGGGAAGATCCTCAGCGAAAACAAAGTCCTGCAGCCCGAGGATGGCAGGAACCACTTCCACAGAGTGATTCCTCCACGAATCCGGTGGCAAAAGAGCCCTGTGTTCAGAGAGACCACACGCAGCTCTCTCCTGGCTAAGCTCCGGGGCTGAATAACTTTCCCGCACTTTCTCTTCCTGGTTAGAACACACAAGCTCCTGAAGGGGATTTCCCACCTCTGTGTTTGTGATTGCACAGTCTGACACTGCCCCCTTGTGGGCAAGGGCTGAAGCAATATTCAAATCCATTTCTACATTAATGATGCAGTCTGAATTGTTGATCCCATAACACTGGGACCTGGGCTGGCCTCTATCCACAATTGCCTCTTTTGCAACATAGAAGCGGTTATATATACAGGTTACAGGTATGTGTGCTCCATTATGGTTCTGCTTTTAACTTTATCTAGGAGGCCGCATGGCACATGAAATACAGAATATAGAGTAGGACCCCCCTATTGAGATTTGCCGTGACGTTGGCAGGGGTGGCTCAAAGAATTGATCAATTATTTGCTAAAAATCTCATTTATATTACAGTACAGTTGGAATAAATCTGTGAATTTGCACTTTTTATATGATGCATGCCATTTTCAGATCGTGCTGGCTCCCCTCTCTCTCTGTTTGGTTGTAGTTATGCTACAAATGTCTGGTGGCTGGTCACCACCATGCTATGCACGCCTGATCTTGGTTTGCAATATATTCCTCCTGTTGGTAGCTGTACACATTCAGTTGCCTCACCCTTTCCACAGGCATTGCTAATTAAGCACCATACTTGGATCTGGTCCGCCTTTATCAATGGTTGCTGTCTGGCACTGGGAGGGTCAGTTCTGATATAGTCCTGGTATGTGTAGAGCTTGCTCCACATGCTGGGACCTGGGCTGGCCTCTATCCACAATTGCCTCTTTTGCAACATAGAAGCGGTTATATATACAGGTTACAGGTATGTGTGCTCCATTATGGTTCTGCTTTTAACTTTATCTAGGAGGCCGCATGGCACATGAAAAACAGAATATAGAGTAGGACCCCCCTATTGAGATTTGCCGTGACGTTGGCAGGGGTGGCTCAAAGAATTGATCAATTATTTGCTAAAAATCTCATTTATATTACAGTACAGTTGGAATAAATCTGTGAATTTGCACTTTTTATATGATGCATGCCATTTTCAGATCGTGCTGGCTCCCCTCTCTCTCTGTTTGGTTGTAATTATGCTACAAATGTCTGGTGGCTGGTCACCACCATGCTATGCACGCCTGATCTTGGTTTGCAATATATTCCTCCTGTTGGTAGCTGTACACATTCAGTTGCCTCACCCTTTCCACAGGCATTGCTAATTAAGCACCATACTTGGATCTGGTCCGCCTTTATCAATGGTTGCTGTCTGGCACTGGGAGGGTCAGTTCTGATATAGTCCTGGTATGTGTAGAGCTTGCTCCCCATGCTGGGACCTGGGCTGGCCTCTATCCACAATTGCCTCTTTTGCAACATAGAAGCGGTTATATATACAGGTTACAGGTATGTGTGCTCCATTATGGTTCTGCTTTTAACTTTATCTAGGAGGCCGCATGGCACATGAAATACAGAATATAGAGTAGGACCCCCCTATTGAGATTTGCCGTGACGTTGGCAGGGGTGGCTCAAAGAATTGATCAATTATTTGCTAAAAATCTCATTTATATTACAGTACAGTTGGAATAAATCTGTGAATTTGCACTTTTTATATGATGCATGCCATTTTCAGATCGTGCTGGCTCCCCTCTCTAACAACATTTTATGCACATATACACACACATTTAATCAATAGAAAAAAAAAACTTAGTGGGCATGCTTCTTTAAGGCGGGCTTTGCACGTTGCAACATCGGTAACAATGTGTTACCGATGCTGCAGCGATAGTCCCGCCCCCGTCGCACGTTCGATATATAGTGAAAGCTGTCGTAGCGATTATTATCGCTACGGCAGCTTTACACGCACATACCTGCCGTGCGACGTCCATCTGGCCGGCGTCCCGCCTCCTTCCTTAGGGGGCGGGTCGTGCGGCGTCACAGTGACGTCACACGGCAGGCGGCCAATTGAAGTGGAGGGGCGAAGATGAGCAGGATGTAAACATCCCGCCCACCTCCGTCCTTCTCATTGCAGCCGGGAGGCAGGTAAGGTGAAGTTCCTCGCTCCTGCGGCTTCACACACAGCGATGTGTGCGGCCGCAGGAACGAGGAACTACATCGTACCTGTCGCTCCCCCGGCATTATGGAAATGTCGGAGGCTGCAGCGATGATACGATGACGACGATTTTGCGCTCGTTCATCGTATCATCTAGGATTTACACACTACGACATCGCAAGTGACGCCGGATGTGCGTCACTTTCGATTTGACCCCACCGACATCGCACCTGCGATGTCGTAGTGTGCAAAGCCCGCCTAAGTCAAAAGAAAGTTTCTCTCTTCAAATATCTTCTGTGTGGTAATAAGGCTTTGTAAAATATCTTGAATTATTTACTATACATGAATAAGCTTCGGCACTCTGTTTATTACTGCTGTGTTGTAATAGTTTCCACTTATTATTCCATAATAGTAATTGAAATTTGCATTTATATAAGAAATCCCTTCTAAGGGGGATTCAATTTGATTTTCAATCACAAGTCTGTGCGTCTGTTTCTTTCAGCTCTGACGTGGTTTCTTCCACGACTGTCTCTCCCAACAACTGTACACACACAGTAGAAGAATATTTTTTATATTTCTTATATTCGTAATCAAAGTTACTCATCTCACCTACCAATAATTTTAAAGTTGTGGCAGATTTCTTTTTAGATACCACTCTACAAAAGTCTAAAGTAGGTGTGTAAAAAATGAAAAATGCTTTAAAAACAGTAATGTAATGTAATGCTACTATTAGGGGGCACAGGAACACAGAGTGGAGGTAATGCTCTTAAGCGCAGTTTCGCGCAAGCCCACTAGAGATCTCTAGCACCAGAGCAGGGATGTAATAGAGAGGTCGGTTGGCCGAAGGTCATTGCCGGGATGTCACGTCAAGAACAGAGGAGCAAGCGAAGCCAAAGTAAGATGAGAGCTGGGAGTCAGAAGCCAGGAGATCACGTCAGGAGGCAAAGGGAAGCAGTAGTTATTATAGCACAAACCAGGGTTAGAAGCCTGAGACAAGTAAGTATAGAGGAGGGACTAGAGCGAGGACAACAAGCGGAGAGAGGAGAGAGAGACCAGGAAGACAAACAAGGCAGGACAGATGGAGGTCAGGGGAAGGAGTACTGGGTAGCGAGAGACCAGGAGGACAAACAAGGAGGGACGGACGGAGATCAGGGGAAAAAGTACTGGGTAGCGGGACAAGATCAGACAAACTCACGGAAACCAGGAAGCACAAACTGCAAAGCAGAAACTATTACTGGCAGCGTTCCAAAGGAAACCACTCCAAGATAATCCGGAGTGAGTCCCGGAATGAGCTAGAACAGAATAGGCGCCTCCGAAATGACCTAACCCCTGGAGGATACCAACAACAGGACAACAAACACATACAGTAGCTCTGCATGGGCAAAGCCAAGAGTGATTCATGACATGTAAATATTTTATTTATGTGAATGATAAAAAAAGAAATCTAAATCAAATTAATTATTTGAATCTCATCAGGGAAATTGTCCTAAACATGTTAGAAAACTAAACTAACTAGATCTTATGTGGATGTAGGTTTGCACAATTTCTTCTGTGTCTTCATATAAATCCAAACACACTTGATGATGTCGAAATCAGGGCTCTGTGGGAGACCATATCATCGCTTCCAGAATGGAGGAGGGGGCCTGGAGAGGACAGTTGTGAGGCTCCTATACAAATTACATAATCAAATTGAGATTCCTACTGATAAACAGAACAAAAGTTCATAAGCTCAGCTGAACACTGCATCCATAAGCCTTTATGTTTTTTCTTGAGGCTATGGGGTTAGCAGTGTATTATAGATAGATAGATAGATAGATAGATACTGTAGAGATAAATAGATATAGATAGATATTGTTCATGAAAATGATATATTTCTCCAAGAAAATTATTGCAATTACACATGTTGTTATACACATGTTTCCTTCTTTTGTGTGTATTGGAACAACGAAAAAAAAACAGATAAAACAATGGAAGTTGAACAAACTTTCAAACAAAACCCAAAATTGGGCAGCATAAAAATTGTTGGCACCTTTTCAAAATTGGGGATAAACAACTTTGTTTCAAGCATGTGGTGCTCATTCAAACTCACCTGTGGCAAGAAACAGGTGTGGGCAATATGAAAATCACACATGAAACAAGTGAAGAAACGGAGAAGTTGACTCAATCTTTGCATTGTGTGTCTCTGTGTCACACTAAGCATGGAGAAGAGAAAGAGGAGAAGAGAACTATCTGAGGACTTGAGAAGTCAAAATTTTTGAGAAATATCAACAATCTCAAGGTTATAAGTTCATCTCCAGATATCTTGATGTTCCTTTGTCCACAGTGCACAACATAGTCAAGAAGTTTACCATCAATGACACTGTAGATAATCTCTTTGGATGTGCATGGCAGAGGAAATTGATGAAAGGTTCCAAAGCAGGATAGTCGAGATGGTGCATAAGCAGCCCCAATCAAGTTCCAAAGAAATTCAAGCTGTCCTGCAGGTTCAGGGTGCATCAGTCTCAGCGCAAACTTTTTTTGGTCGCAATGTCGTGCCTAGTATCAGAAAGCTAGGTATGTGCCCAAGGTCATGGGTCTTCCAGCAGGACATTGACCCCAAGCATGCTTCAAGAATCACCCAGATATGGGTGGAAACAAAGCGCTGGAAAGTTCTGAAGGGGCCAGCAATGAGTCCGGATCAAAATCAGTCTCATAGAAAACCTGTGGAGAGATCTTAAAATTACTGTTGGGAGAAGACGCCTTTTAAATATGAGAGACCTGGAGCAGTTTGCAAAGAAGAGTGGTTCAAAATTCCAGTTGAGAGGTGTAAGAAGCTTGTTGATGGTTCTAGGAAGCGATTGATTGCAGTTATTTATTCCAAAGGGTGTGCAGCCAAATATGAATTTGACGGTGCCAACAATTTTGTCTAGACTGTTTTTGGGGTTTTGAGTGAAATTATGTCCAATTTTCCGTCTTTCTATGTTTTTTTTTGTGTTGTTGCAATACACACAAAGGAAAAAACCGTGTGTGACAAAACATGTGTAACTGCAATAATTTTCTGGGAGAAATAGTTCATTTTCTGAAGCAATTTCAAAGGTGCCAACACTTTCAGCCATGATTGTCTAATACACTGCTGACCCCACTACTCCAAGAAAAAAACATAAAGGTTATTGGGCACAGTGTGCAGAAGGCCTTCATAGAGAGAACTTAAATGTATATGGTGTTGGTGAATAAAGGATCCTCACTTTTTCACTATTTTGGATGTGAAACCTCCACGTATATATATAATTTTAAATCCATCTCCACAAGTAACTTCTATGGTCCCGATAGGGATTAAATGTCAGACTTTGTTCATCTTGCCTTCTGTGCTGATATTTACTCCCAATCAGAGGCAAGTGTGCCGTAGTTTCTCCACTAGAGACAATCCTTACTAGGGATTTGAGTTGTCAGGAAAGTAGTACTTCCCGGCTGCAGATTTTTGTGAAAAAATAAAATGTGCCTTACTGTCATGCTTGCCAGGTGTAGCAAGCGTGGCGTGGTCTGAAGCACAACAAAAAACCACAAAAACAGAAGGGCACCAGGGACGTAAAAACAACGGGAGGCCCTGGAACTAGAGAGAAGGTTTTGGTGGGCACCTTCTACCCTCACCTGCAGCTGTCCCTTCTCTCCTTACCAGTCCCTATACAGTCTCCGCAACTGTCGCCAAGCAGGAACCTGGAACCCTCGGAAGACTCTTTGGTAACCCTGACTAGTGAGGGGCAGGTGGAGTTCACTAGACCTCACCACTGTACTAACAACAAACCAGGGAAGTAAAGACAAACAGGGGAAAAATAACAACCAAAAGGATATAGCCTGAGCACAGGAACTAGTCTTGCAGGACCTTCCTCAAAGGCGGCCAGGACACAAATGACTTTGTATCTTCTGCAGAGAATGCTGTGATACACCACTATTTAAAGCTGAAGGGCATGCAGCTGATCACTCAGCAATGAACTGCTTTGGAAAAGCTGCAATAGCAAAACTGGCACTTAACCACTTCATTGCCAAGAGAAATGAAACCCATTTAAATGAAGAGAGCCAGATGAGAGGCTCCAGTCCAAAGGCTGTCACTGGTCTCAACATGCAGGGAGACGATCATGACACTTACTCCCCGTCCCCAGGTCAAGCACTGAATACCCGATGCTGCTTATGGTGTTTGTTGTGTCAGCAGACAGCAAGAGGCAACAACTGAGCCAGCGGACTCAGTGAAGCACAGTTTATTTTCTTTACAACAAACTGCACCTGAATCAACAAGGTTGATAAAAACGAAAAACCCCTTTAAAGAGCCAAAAGTTCAGAACATTCCCTGGCTGATAATCTCCCAATGTCTCCTCAATGTACATGTTTTAATATTTTTATTGGAGCATTAAAATTATATACTGGGATGACTTTTTGGACATCACAGTTACTTAGGTTGAAAAAAGACCTAGGTCCATCTAGTTCAACCTTCCTCCACCAGTTCTACATTTGGTCACTTAGGCGGGCTTTGCACGTTGCGACATCGCAAGCCGATGCTGCGATGTCGCACGCGATAGTCCCCACCCCCGTCTCAGGTACAATATCTTGTAAAAGCTGGCGTAGCAAAAATTATCGCTACTCCAGCTTCACATGCACTCACCTGCCCTGCGACCGACGCTCTGGCCGGCGACCCGCCTCCTTAGTAAGGGGGCGGGTCGTGCGGTGTCACTGCGACGTCACACGGCAGGCGGCCAATCGGAGCGGAGGGGCGGAGGTGAGTGGGATGTAAACATCCCGCCCACCTCCTTCCTTCCGCATATTCTACGGAAGCCGCGGTGACGCCGGTAGGAGATGTTCCTCGCTCCTGCGGCTTCACACACAGCGATGTGTGCTGCCGCAGGAGCGAGGAACAACATCGGACCATCATGTCAGCGTAATTATGGATTATGCCGACGCTGCACCGATGATACGATTACGACGCTTTTGCACTCGTTAATCGTATCATCTAGGCTTTACACACTACGATGTCGCATGTGATGCCGGAAGTACGTCATTTTCAATTTGACCCCACCGACATCGCACCTGCGATGTCGTAGTGTGCAAAGCCCGCCTTAGTCATTTATAACCAACAATGTTTTGTGTACTGAGGAAATCATCCAGCCCTTTTTTAAAAGCTGTTATAGTATCTGCCATTACTACATCTTGTGGTAGGGCATTCCACAGTCTGACTGCTCTAACTGTAAAGAACCCTTTCCTATTTAGCTGTCTGAATCGCTTTTCTTCCACTCGCAGTGAGTGCCCCCTGGTCCTTAGTATTGTCTTTGGAAGAAATAAGTCATGTGCGAGTCCTTTATATTGACCACACATGTATTTATACAAATAAATGAGATCTCCTCTGAGATGTCTTTTTTTCTAAGCTAAACATATCTAACTTTTTCAACCTGTCATCATATAGGAGACCTTCCATTCCTTGTAGTAGTCTAGTTGCCCGCCTTTGAACTGGCTGTAACTTCTGAATGTCCTTTTTAAAATGTGGAGCCCAAAACTGGATCCCATATTCCAGATGTGGCCTTACAAGTGATTTATAGAGGGGTAACAATACGTTGGGATCACGGGATCTAATCTCTCTTTTTATACACCCTAAAATCGTGTTTGCTTTAGCAGCTGCTGCCTGACATTGAGTGCTGCTGCTCAGCTTATTTGTAATGAGAATACCCAAGTCCTTCTCCTGATCTGTAGTCCCGAGTTTACTTCCATTTAATGTATACGGAGCTATAGATTACTCCGTCCTAAGTGCATTACTTTACATTTATCAACATTAAATCTCATTTGCCAAGTATCTGCCCATTCTGACATCTTATCCAGATCTTTTTGTAATATTTTACTATCAAGGTCAGTTTTTAATATCCTACATAGTTTGGTGTCATCAGCAAAGACTGACACTTTACTATCAATCAAATCCACAAGGTCATTAATAAAGAGATTAAAAAGAATGGGTCCTAGCACAGATCCCTGCGGCACCCCACTGCTGACTATAGCCCAATTAGAGAATGTACCTTTTATGACTACTCTTTGTTTCCTATCTTTTAGCCAATTCCTTACCCAGTTGCATATAGTTTCCCCTAGTCCTTGCTTCTGGAGCTTTAGTATAAGGCTATTATGTGGTACAGTATCAAATGCCTTTGCAAAGTCCAAATAAATAAATTCATAAATGAGAAATAATGATATAATTAGGGGTCGCTTTGTTATGTCATTGATTCACATTACTTGATCAGCATACTCTAAATTATTGCTGATATTATCACAACCCCGACTTAACAGTAAAAATTTCACTCCAGATTAATAGTTCTTTACCATCTGCTTATATTCTACATGAAATGCTGCTGTCTGTTGGAATAATTGTAAGTCTCTGTAAGAATAAGACCAATATTAGTTAAACAAATTATTTTCTAAGTAAAATAACAGAAGGTAAATAAAGCAAATTATGGGAGAGTGGTGTATATACTCCGGGGATTTGCTATCTGGCAATATGTAATCTAAGCAGGGTCTATCTGCTGTGCCATTTCTACTCTCATTGGGTTTCAGAACAAGTTTTTGTGTTTAAACAACTAAAGAATATGAATTTGTCAATTAAACTTATGTGAAAACCTGTTTCAGCATATGTATACACTAATCAGCAGTGGTAATATGTATATATACTGCTAACGTTGTTAATGGAAATGAGGATTTGTCACATACACTTGTGGAAAATACTCCAATAAAGAACACTTTGCATACATTCATTATTTAATTTTCCTTTAGATGGGTTATCTGGTTGTTTAAACTTGATGGCCGACATTCAGGTTAGGCCAACTATTAGTGATGAGTGAGCACTATCATGTTTAGGTGCTCCTTCTGTGAAGCCCTGCAGGTCGCCTCAGGGTCTTCATGTGCTGGAAATCATCCGGCAACAGGAACATCAGGTTAACTTCAATAGGAATCGTGATGCCACTCTCGGTAATTGCGGTCAGGGGGTGACCGCCACTGCAGTTTAGGGAGCGTCTGGAGCTGATGGTAAATGCAGTCTGGTGTTATGGCCTCCCGAGAGTGAGGCTGGCCCCAGGTGTTCGGGTGTAGGTGCGTGTAGAACCACAGGTCGCAGAAGAACTCACACACAGGCAGTAATGTCTTTCAGGGTTTTACTCACATTCAGATGGTAGAGTGAGGCAACCCGGGCGATGCTATGGTGAACCAGGTGGAACCAGGTATCCTTCAGGCTGACTGTCAACTCGCCTTCCTAGCCCTTCTTGTTTGGGGTGACCCCTGACTTGTAGTACTGCGGGAATCACCCAGGGAAGTCACAACTGCCGTTCTCCCCTTTCTGGCCCGTTTGCTGGCAGTGTGGACCAAGTAAAGAGCTTGCTTCTTGCCCCGTCTCACTTATGGGCCCCCTCGTTGCTGCTGATGCTGCGGACTCTATGTAGGTTGGTAAGGCACATTCAGCACCCTCACCAGCAGGTTTAGCAGACCGAATACTTGGTTTGTTGCTCTAGGGACCTGTTTCCCCGTGCGGGCCTGGTCTACCAGGAGTCCCCTTACTTAGTCACCTCGCTCCTTCCTGAGGTGCTTTTCAGTCTGACTGTGTGGTAACCGAACTCCCCCTCTGACAGCTACTACACGTGCAGGGTCTGACTAGTGACACCGCGCATGTCCTCCTTCTGCGACTGCACACTGCGCTTCCTCACTTCAGACTGGTTCACTTCTGCCTCCCCACTGTGCCTGCCACTGCAACCTAACAACTAACTTCTCCACCCCACCACTAGCTGAGATGTGGAGGCCACGCCCCCTCCTGGGTCTGCCCAGGGGTCCCCTCTAAGATGTGTGTGAGAACTAGCCACTATGTGTCTGTGTGTCCACACCCTAGTCAGCCTTTGGGATTACCTGTTTATACTGACCCAGGCGTGGGTGCAATACTCAGTGGTGCCTGACCAGGTCAGGGGCGCCACACCTCCATCCCCCTCTACACCGGACACCTGTTAGTTTTTCCTTTACATGTAGCTGACAGGGCCACAAAGCCGTGTCAGGCCAGTCGCAGAAACCCCACAAAACTACTGGCCCAGTGACAAGTAACCCCTGAGGCTTACCGGGTCAAATAAAAAGTTCGGGCCCGACATTGATCTTGGATATCTGGCTGGATGCTGGTCCCCATATAAGTCTATGGGGACCTGAATCCAGCTCTTTAAAATGATGATGGAAGGGATAAAGGGATTGGAGCAGGTGCATTATACTTACCAGTCTCTGCGTGGCTCTAACGCTACTTCCTGGGCCACTCATTATCCTTCATACATATTCACTGCTTCCTCCACCCACCAGCAGTCCCTGCATCTCTGATTGGTTGCAGTCAGACACGCCTCCACCCTGTGTGACAGCATGTCTGACTGCAACCAATCAGAGATGCTGTGTGTGCGCCTCTATACTATAATACACAGCACAGATAAAGCATACGGCTACAGGCTGCAGTCCCCAGTCATGTGCTTATATTGACTGTGTATCAAAATAAAAGGAACCACATTTGGCTTTTTTAAAAAATTATTTAAATAAGTAATTTAAATAAACCTGTGTGCGGTCCCCCCAATTTTGATACCCAGCCATGATAAAGCCGACAGCTGGGAGCTGGTATTGACAGGCTGAGGAGGCCCATGCTTATTGCCCCCCCCCCACAAGTCTAAAAATAGCAGCTTACAGCTGTCCAGGATTGTCGCATCCATTAGATGCAACAATCTTGAAATTTTACCCAAAAACACCCACTTGTGACATAATCCACACAAGGTCCCACAGCAATCCTAGCTCTGCTACATCTGAAGTGACAGCACGTGGCCATAAAACATGACTTATGACCCACTGTGAGCTTCAGGCTGAAGAAAATGACTGAGCTGCAGCAATGAGCAGTGATATTAATCTGGTTATTTGAGGTCATAGCTCGAGGTTCCCATGGTGCTCCAGCTGAGATCACAAGTCACTTGACCTCAGGTGACTTCATTGAACTAAGTGACCTCAGGTGATGTTACCTGTGATCACAAGTGGAGGACCATGGGAACCTCCAGCTGTGAACGCAAATAACCTGAGTCTCATCACTGCCTATTGTGCGGCTCATTCTCTGCCTGAAGCTCACAGTCAGCGGTCATGTTTTATGGCCACGCACTGTCACTTCAAATATAGCAAAGCTGGAACCATCGTGGAACCTCGTGTGAATTATGTTGGACCTAGTTGTTTTGAAAGTTAATAAACGGGTGAAAGAGGGTGGGTTTCTTTGTGTTTTATTTTTTTTCACTTACAAATTAGTAATGGGGGGTCTCATATACACCTCCCATTATTAATCTAGGGCTTAGTGGCAGCTGTAAGCTGTTATTAACCCCTTATTACCCCAATTGTCACCGCACTAGGGCAATGGGAAAGAGACGGGTAAAGTTCTGGGATTGTTGCATCTAATGGATACTGTTGTGAATACGTTTTCCAGTTTGGGGCTCCCTCTTGTGGTCAGTGCTGGTGGTGCAGTTGATGTGTGGAATGAAAGCCACACACCTGTGGAGTACTGGTAATCAGGGTCAGATTGGGCTATTTAACTGAGTAGTTTTCTCTGGTTACTTGCCGGTGGTGAATGTTTCCTGTGTGTTAAGGATATTCTGTAACCAGCTCTGCTCACTTCCAGAACTCCGCTCAGATAAGTGGTCTTTGCACCTCTGCTGTTTCTTTTTCATTTCTTGTTGCTTTTTTCTGCTTTGATACTAATACATGATTCCTATTTTGTCTGTGTGGAGTTTTTGGTGGAATGGGATCATTCCCTGCTGGGAGTGTCTGTATACTTAGCTCCATGATTTTGTTTGTCATGCTTGGTATTAATTCAGTCCCTCATCTGTATTAGTGTTTTTGGATCCCAGTAACATCAGAGTGCTAATACAGTGGGGGAGAGGTTGTGTAACCTCAGGATTTTTCCATATCAGAAGTGCTGGTATATATTAGGGTTTTTACGACTGCAGACAGTTGCTCTTTCCTATCCTTTCGTATAAAGATAGTTTGGACCTCACCTTTGCTGAATCTGTCTTTTCTGTCTTTGTATTGTATTTTTCTATATCACCGTAGCCTTTACATGTGGGGGGCTATCCATCTATTTTTGGGGACTGCTCCGAGGCAGATTAGCTTTCTTATATTTCTATCTGTGAGATTATTTAGTTCTCCGGCTTTGTCGAAGGCGTCCAGGTCAACATAGGCATGCCCCACGGCTACTGCTAGTTGTGTGTCAGGATTAGGTCTGCAGTCCGTTAAGTTTCCAGTCACTCTGTTACCTTTTTTGGGATTCCACATTTTTTGATCCTCCTCGGTCCCTGAATCATAACAGGATACGACAAACCTATTTTTAGGCTGAGGGGCTCAATAAGCATGAGCCTTCCCAACTGAGAATACCAGCTCCCAGCTGTCGGCTTTATAAAGACTGGATACCAAATTGGAAGTGTCCGCTATTTATTTAAATAATTTAAAAACAAGTCCACATGTGTTTCCTTTTATTTTAATACACAGCCAAGATAAGCATACGGCTAGAGACTGCAACTTGCAGCCATATGCTTTATCTGTGCTGGATGTCATAATACGGGGGGACCCTATGCAAGTATTTCATTTATTTATTTACTTTTAAACATCAATCTAGATGCAGACACAGCGCCTCTGATTGCTGCTAGTCAGACACGCTGTTAAACCAGCTGGGGGCGCTGTCTGACTGCAACCAAATCAGAGACGCCGGTGGGCGGGGGGAAGCAGTGAATATGTATGAAGGATAATGAGCGGCCCGGAAAATAGAGTGAGCAGTCTGGAGTTACAGCCACGCTTGCTTTATTCTCATTTTCTTTCTTTTTTCTTTGATTTTTTTTTAGTACCCGGGTAGCCAAACCTGGATCGTTACCCGGAGTTCCCAAGAACTCCAGGCCTGGGGTTGCTGCTCGTGTTCTTTTGAACCTGTGTGGAATTTGGACTTTTATAATCCAGGTCTGCCAATCACTACTCACCATAGTAGACGCTGGGAATTTTTACATGTCTGGTGGGTGCTATTTCCAGATGGTGAAGCGCAGCAACGAATTAATAAAAACTTAAACATTTAAAATCTTTTTTTGATACATCTAAGGGCTTTTGTAGCCAGAAACGTGTCAGAAAAAGATTTTAAATCTGCAATGCCAAAGAATCCTATACATACCGTTCTTAATGGATAGCCAATAAAGAAAAATATTTTATATACCTGGGCGGAGGTGCTGATTTTCTTGTTTCTATATATTTATATGGTGACTTAAGCGGGCTTTACACGCTGCGACATCGCTAGCCGATGCTAGTGATGGCGAGCGTGATAGCACCTGCCCCTATCGTTATGCCAATATGTGAAGATTGCTGCCGTAGCGAACATTATCGCTATGGCAGCGTCACATGTACTTACCTGCTTGGTGACGTCGCTGTGACTGGCGAACCGCCTCCTTTCTAAGGGGGCGGTTCGCTCGGCGTCACAGTGACGTCACTAAGCGGCCGCCAAATAAAAGCGGAGGGGCGGAGATGAGCGGGACGAACATCCCGCCCACCTTCTTCCATCGTCATTGCTGGCGTGTGGCAGGTAAGGAGAGGTTCTTCGTTCATGCGGCGTCACATGTAGCGATGTGTGCTGCCGCAGGGGCGAGGATCAACTTCGCCCAAGCGACAGCAGCGATAATTGGGAGAGGACCCCCATGTCAACAAGGAGCAATTTTGGACGTTTTTGCAACGATCTAAAATCGCTCCTAGGAGTCACACACGAGATCGCTACAGCGGCCGGATGTGCGTCACAAAATCCGTGACCCCAACGAGATCGCTGTAGCGATCTCGTAGTGTGTAAAGCCACCCTTACTCTAATATTCGGTATAAAAATATATACCGTATTTATTGAAGGTCAATTTAAT
Source organism: Anomaloglossus baeobatrachus (assembly GCF_048569485.1). NCBI lineage: Eukaryota > Metazoa > Chordata > Amphibia > Anura > Aromobatidae > Anomaloglossus > Anomaloglossus baeobatrachus. The sequence continues at coordinate 121,928,481 of NC_134358.1, forward strand.
TAGAGGATGAGAATTTAATATCTAAAGATTACAATGCACTTGCTAAGAGACGTGGCACATTGAAGGACTAACTAATGTTTAAAGAGCTAAAACATATTTTTATTAAATATTAATCTAGTGGGTACAAGAGCTCCTGCTACACAGCTCCATGAATCAGTGTTTGATCTGTATACTCTGCTTGTCATCTATCTAAAGGGTGCTTTACACGCTGCAACATCGCTAGCGTTTGCTAGCAATGTCGTGCGCAATAGCACCTGTCCCCGTTGTGTGTGCAATATGTGGTGATCGCTGCCGCAGCGCCACACGCACATACCTGTTCAGCAACGTCGCTGTGACCGCCGCACAATCCCTCCTTCAAGGGGGTGGTGCGTTTGGCATCATAGCGATGTCACTGCCGCGTCACTAAGCGGCCGCCTAATAGCAGAGGTGGGGCAGAGATGAGCGGGCGGAAGATCCCGTCCACCTCCTTCCTTCCTCATTGCCGGCGGGAAGCAGGTACAGTGAGTTTCCTCGTTCCTGCGGTGTCACATATAGCGATGTGTGCTGCCACAGGAACGGCAAACAACTTCGCTACTCACCTGTCAACAATTTTTGGTTTTGGAGCGACCTCTCCAATACCAATGATTTTTACCTCTTTTGCGATCGTTTTAGGTCGCTCAGAGGTGTTACATGCTGCGATGTCGCTAATGATGCCGGATGTGCGTCACAAACACTGTGAGCCCGACGATATATCGTTAGCGATGTCGCAGCGGGTAACGCCCCCTTAAGTCTAAGTTCACTTTGGTACAGTGCTCTCTGTCAAGAAGTAAATCAAGACTTCTGTATTCCGACAGAAAACTCAATGGAGCCATTCACTCGAAGGAATAACAATCGGGGTCCTCGTCAAAATACCGTTTATAAAGGATCCACCAGGAAACCAGACGTAGTGCTCAATGTAGAACACAGTATCAATGGGTATTACCGTAAAAAGAGCATTTTGGTGGAATAGTGGGGGCTGCTACCTATCAAATCACTGCAAATCAGCTATTTCGAAAATATTAATGGCAAAGCTGACCATAAAGCATCAGCCCCTTATAGGACCGATTTGTCTGTCGCGAGCAGATGTCACTTAGTGCTCCATGGCAGATATATAGTATCCTCCATTTTGATCGCATTCTATTGCTTCTGTAGCAGTGCGATCAGTTTCAGACGCCTGAACTGATATACATAGACAGGCTCCTGCTGTAACTACTGGACCGGTACCAATAGTAACAAGGCACATGCAGTGTTTCACAGGGGGAGAGTGCAGCCCAATCATTGCATGGTTGCTATAGCAGCTGTAGGCTAAACTATAGACAGACGCAGGTTATAATACGCTGTCAGTCACTTACAGGCAAGGTAATGCATTGCACTGCATCTGCCCAATTCCAGCCTTGCTGAAGCATCGCCAGATGATCACCAATCCTCCACCATATTTCACAATGGGTGCAAGACACTGTGGCTTGTACGCCTCTCCAGGTCTCTGTCTAACCAATAGACGGCCAAGTGTTGGGCAAAGCTGAAAATTAGATTCATCAGAGACGATTACCTTACTCTAGAAACTGGGCAGGAATTGGGCAGATTAAACTTTGCAAAGACGTATGAATCAAGCCGCATACAAGGTTATCCTAGGAAAACAGTTGCTTCCTTCTGCTCAGGCAATGTTCCCCAACTCTGAGGACTGGTTTTTCTAGCCGGACAATGCACCATGCTACACAGCTAGGTCAATTAATTTGTGGATGAAGGACCACCACATCAAAACCCTATCATGGTCAGCCCAATCTCCATACTTGAACCCCATTGGAAATCTCTGGAAAGTAATCAAGAGGAAGGTGGATAGTCACAAGCCATCAAACAAAGAACTGCTTAAATTTTTGCACCAGGAGTGGCATAAGGTGGCCCAAAAGCAGTGTGAAAGACTGGTGTAAAGCATGCCAAGACGCATGAAATCTGTGATTAAAAATCATGGTTATTCCACAAAATTGATTTCTGAACTCTTCCTGAGTTAAAACATTAGTATTGTTGTTCTAAATGATAATGAACTTGTTTTCTTTGCATTATTTGAGGTCTGAAAGCAATGCATTTTTTGTTATTTTGACCATTTCTCATTTTCAGAAATTAAATACAATTTTTTCTGCTTGGAAATTCGAAGACATGTTGTCAGTAGTTTATAGAATAAAAAAAAATAAATTTTACTCAAAAATATACCTAGAAAGAGAAAAATCAGAAAAACTGAATTTGCAGTGGTCTCTTAATTTTTGTCAGAGCTGTAGGTTGTAAATATGATGGGAATCTAGACATAAAGATGACACAGCTCATTAGTCGGTGGGGACAGTCGGACCCTGCTGGTGTGCGTCTAACGAGAGATCTATCCCCAGTAGCTTGCTATTACTACTTTCCTATAATGGCATAATTTCTTCTTCCCCTTTTTCCAAGAGCCATAACTTTTTTATTTTTAGACATTACAGCCACATTGAGGGCTTGTTTTTTGCTTGACGAGATTTACTTTTTAATGACATGATTCGTTCTGCCCCATTATTTTTTTACTTAAGTGGGGAAAAAAATTCAGAAATTTGTCCAAAAAAATGGCTCTTTTGTCATCATTTTCCAAGACCCGTAACATTCTAATTTTTTTAGATCAGGGGATGTGTGCTGAGTTATATTTTGCACACTGAGCTGACATTTTTATTTATACCATTTTGGGGTAGATAAAATGTTTTGATCGCCTCTTACTGCATTTTATTGCAATGTGCGGCAATCAAAAACGTAATTCTGGAGTTTTGATTTTTCTCTCCTTATGCCATTTACTGATCAGATTAATTTATTTTAGATTTTGATAGCCCGGACATTTCTAAACATCACAGTATTAAATATGTGTATTTTAATACTTTATTATTGTTTTATTTTTAATGGGTGCTGGTATTTCACAGCATGTTCACTAAAATTCAACAGCCAGGTTCTGGTTCATGCTGCCCATAGTTGGGGCACATTAATTTAATGACAAGACCGTTTAATGTAACAATCTGTAGACTCATACAGGTGCATCTCAATAAATTAGAATATTATCAAAGTTAATTTATTCCAGTAATTCAATACAGAAGGGAAATGCATATATTATATAGAGTCATTACAAACAGAGTGGTCTATTTTAAGTGTTTATTTTTGTTAATGTCGATGATTATGGCTTACAGCTAATGAAAACCCAAAAGTCATTATCTCAGAAAATTAGATTATATAAGACTAACTGAAAAAATGATTTTAAACTCAGAAATGTTGGCGCCTACTGAAAAGTATGTACAGTTAATGCACTGAATACTTGGTCAGGGCTCCTTTTGCATGAATTACTCCATCAATGCTTGGCATGGAGGCGATCATCCTGAGGCACTGCTGAGGTGTTATGGGAGCCCAAGTTGCTTTGATAGCAGCCTTCAGCTCATTTGCATTGTTGGGTCTGGTGTCTCTCATCTTCTTGACAACACCCCATTCTCTATGGGGTTTAGGTCAGGCAAATTTGCTGGCCAATCAAACACAGTGATACTGAGGTTATTAAAACGGGTATTGGTATTTTTGGAAGTGTGAACAAGTGCCAAGCCCTCCTGGGAAAATGTCATTTTCCATCTCCAAAAAGCTTGTTTGCAGAGGGAAGCATGAAGTGCTCTAAAACTTCCTGGTAGACGGCTGCGCTGACTTTGGTCTTGATAAAACACAGTGGACCTACACCAGCAGATGACATGGCTCCCCAAACCATCACTGATTGTGGAAACTTCCCACTAGACCTCAAGCAGTTTGGATTGTGGCCTCTCCACTCTTCTTCCAGACTCTGGGACCTTGATTTCCAAATGAAATGCAAAATTTATTTTCATCTGAAAACAACACCTTGGACTACTGAGCAACAGTCCAGCTCTTTTTCTCCTTGGCCCAGTTAAGACGCTTCTGGCATTGTATATTGGTCATGAGTGGCTAGACACAAGGAATGGAACAGTTGTAGCCCAGGTCCTGGATACGTCTGTGTGTGGTTGCTCTTGAAGCACTGACTCCAGCAGCAGTCCACTCCATGTGAATTTCCCCCAAATTTTTGAATGGCCTTTTTTTTAACATTCCTATCAAGGCTGCAGTTGTCCCGATTGCTTGTGTACCTTTTTCTGCCACGCTTTTTTCTTCCACTCAACTTTCCATTAATATGCTTAGCTACAGCACTCTGTGAACAGCCAGCTTCTATATCAATGACCTTTTGTGGCTTACCCTTTTTGTGGAGTGTGTCACTGACTGCCTCCTGGACATCTGTCAAGTTAGCAGTCTTCCCTATGATTGTGTAGGGTATTGAACCCGACTAAGGGACTATTTTAAACTCTTAGGAAGACTTTGCAGGTGTTTTTTGGTAAGTCTAATTTTCTGAGATAATGACTTGTGTGTTTTCATTGGCTGTAAGCCAAAATCAACAACATTAACCGAAATAATCACTTTAAATAGATCACTCTGTGTGTAATGACTCTATATAATATATGTGTATCCATTTTTATATTGAATTACTGTAAAAATTAACTTTTTAAAGATATTCTAATTTATTGAGATGCACCTGTACCTTATGTTCTACATCTATGCAATACAGATCTATAAAAGACGAATTAACCGTCGTCATATTTAAAGAAATCTAGTGTGAAGTTACCTGTAACTTTTTTTAATTTCATCATGAGTTGCACCTTTCTCCAATCCAAGAATTTGATATAAGGCTTCTCCTGATGTGGACAAAGAACGCTGCCTTTCTTCAGACATTTTATCCTGAAATAATTGAGGTAAAATCAGTATTACTATCCTTTACAGTTGAAGAAAGAGGTCAGCAATGCAACGCACAGATGTGGACAATGCAGTGGTGAATTAAAATTATATTATTAAACAACCTAGAATACAGCTTAATATAATAGAATCAAAATGTAATATGATGGGTCACAGGAGAATCAACTTGTGAAAATATGTAGAAATATACATAAACACGTATCTGGATACTTAAAATAGAGCTAGCAGAGCCGTATATACTTTCCTAATGCACAATCAGTAACCTTGGACTAAACTAACGACAGGCTCTGATATTTCAGTGTTACTCTCTAACAAAATCAATTACGGTGAATCTGAGAGACACACTTAGGGCGGCTTTGCACGTTGCAACATCGCACGTGCGATGTCGGTAGGGTCAAATCGAAAGTGACGCACATCCGGCGTCACTTTCGACATCGTTGTGTGTAAATTCTAGATGATACGATTAACAAGCGCAAAAGCGTCATTATCGTATCATCGGTGCAGGCTCCGACTTTTCCATAATTATGCTGCCGCAACAGGTATGATGCTGTTCCTCGTTCCTGCGGCAGCACACATCGCTGTGTGTTACGCCGCAGGAGCGAGGAACTTCATCTTACCTGCCGCCGGCGGCTCTACGGAAGGAAGGAGGTGGGCGGGATGTTTACATCCTGCTCATCTCCGCCCCTCCACCGCTATTGGCCGCCTGCCGTGTGACGTCGCTATGATGCCGCACGACCCGCCCCCTTAGGAAGGAGGCGGGTCGCCGGCCAGAGCGACTGTCGCAGGGCAGGTGAGTGCATGTGAAGCTGGCATAGCGATAATTTTCGCAAAGCCCGCCTTACAGTTATATGAAAATGTTTGGGAGCCCCTATTAATGTTAACCTTTTTTCTTTACAACAATTTGGGTTTTTGCAACAGCTATTTCAGTTTCATATATCTAATAACTGATGGACTGAGTAATATTTCTGGATTGAAATGAGGTTTATTGTACTAACAGAAAATGTGCAATCCGCATTTAAACAAAATTTGACCGGTGCAAAAGTATGGGCACCCTTATCAATTTCTTGATTTGAACACTCCTAACTACTTTTTACTGACTTACTAAAGCACTAAATTGGTTTTGTAACCTCATTGAGCTTTGAACTTCATAGGCAGGTGTATCCAATCATGAGAAAAGGTATTTAAGGTGGCCACTTGCAAGTTGTTCTCCTATTTGAATCTCCTATGAAGAGTGGCATCATGGGCTCCTCAAAACAACTCTCAAATGATCTGAAAACAAAGATTATTCAACATAGTTGTTCAGGGGAAGGATACAAAAAATTTTCTCAGAGATTTTAACTGTCAGTTTCTACTGTGAGGAACATAGTAAGGAAATGGAAGAACACAGGTACAGTTCTTGTTAAGCCCAGACGTGGCAGGCCAAGAAAAATATCAGAAAGGCAGAGAAGAAGAATGGTGAGAACAGTCGAGGACAATCCACAGACCACCTCCAAAGACCTGCAGCATCATCTTGCTGCAGATGGTGTCAATGTGCATCAGTCAACAATACAGCGCACATTGCACAAGGAGAAGCTGTATGGGAGAGTGATGCGAAAGAAGCCGTTTCTGCAAGAACACCACAAACAGAGTCGCCTGAGGTATGCAAAAGCACATTTGGACAAGCCAGTTACATTTTGGAAGAAGGTCCTGTTGACTGATGAAACAAATATTGAGTTGTTTGGCCATACAAAAAGGCGCTATGCATGGAGACAAAAAACCACGGCATTCCAAGAAAAGCACTTGCTACCCACAGTAAAATTTGGTGGAGGTTCCATCATGCTTTGGGGTAGTGTGGCCAATGCCGGCACCGGGAATCTTGTTAAAGTTGAGGGTCGCATGGATTCAACTCAGTATCAGCAGATTCTTGACAATAATGTGCAAGAATCAGTGACGAAGTTGAAGTTATGCAGGGGATGGATATTTCAGCAAGACAATGATCCAAAACACCGCTCCAAATCTACTCAGGCATTCATGCAGAGGAACAATTACAATGTTCTGCAATAGCCATCCCAGTCCCCAGACCTGAATATCATTGAAAATCTGTGGGATGACTTGAAGCGGGCTGTCCATGCTCGGCGACCATCAAACTTAACTGAACTGGAATTTTTTTGTAAACAGGAATGGTCAAATATACCTTCATCCAGCATCCAGGAACTCATTAAAAGCTACAGGAAGCGACTAGAGGCTGTTATTTTTGCAAAAGGAGAAACTACAAAATATTAATGTCACTTTTATGTTGAGGTGCCCATACTTTTGCACCGATCAAATTTTGTTTAAATATGGATTGCACATTTTCTATTAGTACAATAAACCTCATTTCAATCCAGAAATATTACTCAGTCCATCAGTTATTAGATACATGAAACTGAAATAGCTGTTGCAAAAACCCAAATTGTTATAAAGAAAAAAGGTTAACATTAATAGGGGTGCCCAAACTTTTTCATATGACTGTATACTTCAAAAATAACAGCGGACGTTTGATAGTCTAGCCCACTAGCAATACAGTCCAACTTAAGAACTACTTCACATCACCAAGAACTGCACAGCTAGCCAGGAAGCAACCGCTGAGCCCACTCGAATTGCCCATGGGAACTGGTCTTCTCAGCCTGACAATGTAAAGTGCCGGAGAAGGCCAGTTCTGTGCGATGGTCATGGTGGTCCTCAACCCAACCCGGAACAGTACAGACATGGGGGGCAAAGTGGAGTGCGTGTTATGTGGTGTGGAGGTGGTGATACATGCTAGCTGCTGATTGTCTGTGTCCTGTTCACGTCTATGGGCCTTATGCTACGCTTGGTCAGGAAGGAGGCAGGCAGCCAGTAACACTTGCATCACTTTACTGTGTAATTTGCCAGAAGAAAGTTTCACACTGTACAGCAGACTCGTCATCATCATAATCTTTCAGGTACATTAACTCCAGCTTCCGGCTCGGCTTTGCAGGGACGGCCGTAATGGGGCAACTTAACCTCCCGCTTCTTCAGACCCACTTCACCAGCATGGTGTTGGGACGTTCAGCTCGGCTAACGGACAGAAGGACCCACTTGCCCTCTTGCTGCAACTGCTTTCTCACAGGTACCGGCAGATAACGCCTCCGGTAGGAGCACCCCAATTTCTCCTTACATCTCCATTACACTCTGGACTTATGTCCTGCTGCAATAGAGCCCCTTCTGACAACTTTGCTTCTCTTCCTGTCTTTCTCTTGCTGTTCCTGTAGCAGGGACCAGGGGATGGCAAAGGTATGGGCTTCCTTGACTCCTTAAATACTGTCCCTGCCACCTCCACCCTTTTGCACTCCACTCTTCTCTTCTGTCACTCTTGAACTTTGCTCTTGATCTGCACTGTTTCATAGCCTTTCCCTATATGCCTGAACTAGGAAGTTCCTTTTCCTATATATCTTCCTGTGCTAATGAGCTCTCTCTCACTTAACTCCGTGCTGCCCTGTCATCTACCAGTCCATCCCTTCTCTCTGAGGGACCCGGGACCCATGACCTCTAGTGGCAGCCAGCCGTACAACACAGGAAAAGGTTCATTAATGCAGACAGTTTACAAAAATCCAATACATTGCAATTTCATCATTCACTAGCAGAGAAGTGGGGGCGGTAGAATACACGTCACTCTAGTACAACCTCACAATCTGGAACTTGGGGGCCTTGAAAGGTGGCATCTGATCTTCTCGGCTTCACTGCACACTCTGGAACTTGGCGGGTCTTAACAGACAGCAATGGTCTTCTCGGCTAGACCGTGCTGGCCCGAGCTGGGAGGTATTTACAGGCGACCTCTGCGGGATGTCAGTAGACCTAGTTTCTTCCTGAGCAGTAGGGTGAGCAATCTGCACTCCTACTCGCATGTCTATTTCCTTCTGTTTGGCATCAACTCCCTCCCTTCTATGATGTCCAGAGCTTTTCTATTTGGCTGCTGCACCTCTGCTATCACCTATCCTCGTGTCTCTCTAAATCTCCTCCCTGAAGAAGCAGTTGTCTTAGGCTATGTGCACACGTTGCGTAAATACATGCAGTTACGCTGCGCTTTGTAGCGCAGCGTAACTGCATGCGTCCTGCGTCCCCTGCACAGTCTATGGAGATTGTGCAGGGGCCGTGCGCACGTGGCGTTTAAGAGCGCAGCGCTTCGGCTACTGCCGAAGCGCTGAGTAAAAAGAAGTGACATGTCACTTCTTTCCTGCGCTTTGCCAGCAGCTCCTGCTCTGTCTATGGCAGGAGCTGCAGGCAGAGCGCATGGAATCGGCTTTCACTACGGACATTTCTGCAGCGATTTAAAGCGCACATGTGCTCTTCAGATCGCTGCAGAAATTTCTGCAGTGACTGTACGCAACGTGCGCACATAGCCTTACTCTTTAGATCCAAGTGGTTTCCTTGACCAGCAGAGGGCAATGTTCTGCTACCATCCCTGTTAGATCTGATGGAAACAGCAGGCTGTTATATCCACTTCCTTACATAGTCATGGACAAACGTTTTCACACTGATGCAAATTTTAATTTTCCCAGTTTGCTCTTTCACCATTTTTAGATCTTTCAGTCAGATGTTTCTGTGGTTACTGAAGCACAATTATCAGCATTTCAGAAGAATTTTTCAAGATTTCTGCAATTCAATCTAGCATGCTGGATATCAGCTTCTGGGCCAAATCCTGACTCATCAAAATGCATTCTTCCTTAATAAGAGCCTGGCGTTTATCACAATTCTGTGCTTTTGTCTGTCCTCCAAATTTTTGAGACTTTCTAAGGAACTGGACCTATGATTGCGTTTCCCCCAAGAAGATGCCGCCAATCACAACAATGATCTGTAATGTAAGGGTGGTGTCACACACAGCGATGATGACAACGACGTCGCTGCTACGTCACCATTTTCTCTGATGTTGCAGCGACGTCCCGTCGCTGTCACTGTGTGTGACATGCAGCAACGACCTGGCCCCTGCTGTGAGGTCGCCGGTCGTTGCTGAATGTCCAGCTTCATTTTTTGGTCATCGCTCTCCCGCTGTGACGCACACATCGCTGGGTGTGACAGCGAGAGAGCAACGAAAGGAAGCGAGCAGGGAGCAGGAGCCGGCTTCTGGCAGCTGCGGTAAGCTGTAAACAGGGTAAACATTGGGTAACCAAGGGAAGACCTTTCCCTGGTTACCCGATATTTACCTTCATTACCAGCGTCCGCCGCTCTCGCTGCCAGTGCCGGTTCCTGCTCTCTGCACATGTAGCTGGAGTACACATCGGGTAATTAACCCGTTGTGTACTGTAGCTAGGAGTGCAGGGAGCCAGTGCTAAGCAGTGTGCGCGGCTCCCTGCTCTCTGCACATGTAGCTGCAGTACACATCGGGTAATTAACCCGATGTGTACTGTAGCTAGGAGTGCAGGGAGCCAGCGCTAAGCAGTGTGTGCAGCTCCCTCCTCTGCACATGTAGCACAGCGACGCGTGTCGTTATGATCGCTGCTGCGTCTGCTGTGTTTGACAGATAAGCAGCGATCATAACAGTGACTTACAAGGTCGCTGTTGCGTCACAGAAAATGGTGACGTAACAGCGACGTCGTTGTCGCTATGTGTGAACCCAGCTTAATGCATGATAGAGATAAGTGTTAGAAATGTAAGATAGGAATGTATAGTGTGTAAGCGGTAGCAGTGTTGATAATGATAATGTAATGTAAAATGTTCTTGTATAATGTAAAGTATAGCAGTCTTATGGAGGATGTGATCATGCAGAGCATTATAATGTGTGTGTATAAAAATGTAGGTAAAAGGTCAAGTCTACCCAGCAACAGGCTGTAGAGGCAGACATAGTCAATATTGGGACTGGCCCACAGGGGATTGGTTAGCCTGCAGGGAAAGAAACAGGTTTCCTTTTAGAACTTCAAACAGGGATTACTTTGCAGCTAAAGCAGATGTAATTCAGTGCTCAGCAAATCCTTATGACATGGGTGTCCCTACATCAAAAACTACTACATGTAGTATTTAGCATGACCGCCATGATTTTTAAAGACAGCATCAAGTGTTCTAGGCATGGAATGAACAAGCTGGATAAATGTAACAACATCTATCTTTTTCCATTCTTCAAGATTGACTTCTTTTAGAACCTTGATTCATGATGGAGAGTGATGCTTAAATCCTGGTTCGGATTGGCCCACTGAGAAATCAGCGAATCTTCTAGTGGGCCCCACTGTAGCATGGACAGTGACAAGAAATGGAAGGCTTCTCCCCCTCCTACCCTAGCATAGCTATTAACTGCTCTGCTAATCTGCATCCATAGCTGCGCACTACGTCGTTCTAGTCCTGTGGTCGCGCTAGGTGTTGGAGTCAGACTGAAACCTATACGGAAGAGGTGCCAAAGACAGTAGTTTCTCCCGCACAGGTGTCAGTCTGAATTCAACCCCTACACAGCAGAAGAAGGAGGGAGTGTGCTGCTGTGGATGCAAATTAGCAGAGCTGTGAAAAGCTGTGCTAGATGACACCCCTCTTGCAGAGGTGCTAAACTGACCAACTTAATTGTTCCCTGTCTTCACCCCCCAGCGTGATGAGACTTTGGGTAGTGGGGACTGTGAGGTTACCATAACAGCCACATGCTGTGCAGTCTGTGTCGCGTGCGGGGAGTGGACGCTGCGCTCACCACGCTCGGGTCCGGCACTGCTGTTGCTCGGTGGCTCAAGCGGTGGGCCGGATCCGGGGACTCGAGCGGCACTCCTCGCCCGTGAGTGAAAAGGGGAATGGTTTTGGGGATTTATTGTCCGTGACGCCACCCACGGTTGTGGTGAGGTTGTGACACCACCGCTGCTCTGGACGGGAATCCCGGGAGCGATGACAGGGAGCAGCTTGGATGTTGATCTTCCCCTCCGTGGGTAGGGGGATTGGTTGTCCCGGGGCCCGGTGAGGGAGGGATGGCAGGCGGGTTACGGGGCCTGGTGAGGTGCAGGGTCGCGGGGGCACCGCGGTGCCGCACGGCACGGTGGTACTCACTCAGCCAATGACGAATGCAAAGTCTCCGATAAAACAAACGGCTGGATGGACGGGTCCCACAGACGGCTGCGGTGGTTCTTCTCCCGGTAGGTTGGTGGTGACTGCCTTTCCCTGCACCTGTGTTATGTTCTCGGTTCTGGTGGCTTCCCACCGGTAACCCGCTCCCCAGCTTGGATGGAGGCTGAGGGAGCCCCTTTTACCCGCAGGCTCTGGCCCTGGGAACTGTAGCCTTGGCGGTGACTGTATTTCCCTTCACGGTTTGAGCTGTTGCCTTCAATCGAGTCTTGACTAATGGGAAACCCCGGAGGTTCCCTTCGCTAACGGATTTGACCGGTTTTACGGCGACTCCTAGCCTGGTCGGGGTCCGTAGGCCCTGCCGAATGGTGCTGGCTTCTCTTCGCTCCCCGATCTGGTACCGGCGGGCCACCGCCCATCCCTGGTCCTTACGGTTCACGTCAATCAGCCCCTCCTGCAGACGGTCACCACCATCTGCCAACCTTGCTGTATGTGCCTGAGCCACGCACCCGGACACAGTCAGTCTCCTCCACTACCACTTCACTTCTCGACTCAACTGCACTCTCCACTTCAACTGCTTCCTTTTCCCGCCTCCAGGACTGTGAACTCCTCGGTGGGTGGGGCCAACCACCTGGCTCCACCCCCTGGTGTGGACATCAGCCCCTGGAGGGAGGCAACAAGGATTTTTGTTTGACCTAGGTGTGCCTAGCCGGGGTGTGGGGTGTGTTGTTGTAGTACCTGTGACGTCCTTGCTTGTCCAGGGCGCCACATCTGCACTCTCACTGCTGTCAATCCTCACAGTAGGAGCTTGTTGAGGCTGTGATTTGATTGCTGCCCACACCTCCTCTCCTCCCTTTTCTGCTAATATTATTATCAACAAGACTCCTTCCTGAAGCTCAGAAGACTGATATGGGAAGCAGTTTTCATTTTTAAATACTATTATATGTGAAATACTATTTTATGTAATATATGGTAAAACTGACATGTCAGTGTGATGCCTCAGGTCGGTATGAGTTTATAGATACCAAATATGTACACTTTTACTTTTATCTAAGGGGTTAAAAAAAATTTGTTTGTCCAAAAAAAGAATGGCGCTTTTTCTGCCATTTTCTGACGCCCATAGCGTTCTCATTTTTTAGGATCTCTGGCCCAGTAATGGCTTATTTTTTGTGTCTTGAGCTCACAGTTTTAATTATACCATTTTTGTGAGGATGCTATATTTCAATCGCCTGTTATTGCACTTAAAAAAAAAATTGTGGTCACAAAACACGTCATTTTGGAGTTTGAATTTTTTTTTCTTGCCACGCCATGTACCGATCAGATTTATTGATTCTATATTTTCATAGATTGGCCATTTCTGAACTCGGCAATACCAAATATGTGTATATTTTTATTTTTTAACTGTTTTATTTTCGATGGGGCGAATGGGTGGTGAATTTTTTCATACTTTAAAATATTTTTTTTTACATTTTTTATTTATTTTACTAGTCCCTCTAGGGGACTTTATCACTGCACAGTCTGATCGTTTGTTCATTTCTGCTGATCAAAACAACACAGCTCTGATCAGTGGAAATGCAGCATTCCTGTGAGCATTCCTGTGAGAGTAGCTGCTCTGTCCGCTCACACAGGAAATATGTCATGATAGCGACAGGAGTCATCACATGACCTGTCGCTACCATGGCAACCTCCTCGTGATCGCGTCACGGGCCTCAGATGGCGGCGAAGAAAGGCGCAATCCCCACCGTGGCCATTTAAATTGCAATGTCACATTTTGACAGCACAACCTAAGTGGAAAGCAGGCGTGGGTGGATCACTGATAGCACCACATGTCTGCTGTTTAAATCAGCAGACATGTGCAGGGATCACTGCTGGCTCACCACAGCAGCCTCCAATGATTACCGCTATATGACCAAGCATGTAACGGTATGTCCTTGGTCGTAAAGGGGTTAAAGTCAATTCTCCTGGCATTTTCAGCTTGGAAGATACTCTGTACTTTGCAAGTTAATGGGAAAGCTCTAAAACACCCAAAGATGCCCATTTCAACCATTGTTTTCGCCATTATTAAAAAAAAATTGCAGCCAACAATCATCGGAAAAATGCTGAGAATACAACCAAAAAACAACAGATTAGATACATAAGGAAATTAAATTATAGATTTTTCTGAATCATCTTCTTAAAAACTTTGCAGGTTCTACTGAGTGCAAAAATCCTACGAAAGCAGCCATGGTATTAAATATAATTTAATCCATTTAACCCTTAAAAAAAAAAAAAAAAAATATGTTTACACATATTCTAAATGAAACATCCAAAATGGTATAAAAATGGTGTAATTTGCAGTCTGTGTTGAAATAACACAAGTATAATAACTTCAATAATTCGCAATTGTGAGCACAGCGGTTTCAATTTAGTTTTGTATGATACCTTAAGGAATTATGTTGCTGTTCTGTAAACTAACTCCACCAGCCAAACCTTATATGCCTGAGGGAAATCTAATGGCAATTATAGGTGATAAAGTTCATTATTCATTTCCTTTCTGTTTCATGTTTTATTGACTGGCTTACTACTTAAGCGATTTAGCATCAATTCAATTTATTCTTATTGTTTCTTATTTCTCTTTTAGCAGGCCAGTAAATGCCTCGTTCAAGTTGCGCTGGCGTTCTAAGTATTTTTTTCTCGTGAACACAGAAAAGTTTAAAAAATTTTAAACATATTAAAATATTAAATCATAAAATGAAATAATAGGCTGCGGTCACACTGTGGCGGAAAACAGCAGCGGCTCTGCGCCGCTCTGGTCTTGTCACCGTTTTCCTGCACATACATCTTATATTGCAAGGAAACAGCCTCGGGTTCACCACGATTGGACTTGTGGTCTTGCAAGTGAAACAGCTGTTGCCCCGAAATAAAAAACAATAGTGCAGGAAAACAGGTGAAAGACCACTGTGGCATCAGTTTTCAGCCGCAGAGTAAGCACTACACATGAATGCTGCCTTTTAGTTTGCACCGTCTAGTAATTGGCGCTCTTCTCTGAAAATGTGCAAAACAAGAATGCCGCGGAGACACCATCACATGTTTCTCAACGCTGGCAGGAAACTAGCCAGGTCTTTCACCGGGAAGGAACAACCATGGGAAGGCAGTCTCCAGTCAAGGAGACCACCTATGCCAAACATGGTATCCATCCACAGACAGCTGTTTCGGGGTATTTGCCCCTCATCAGTGTGGAGTAGGAAACTGGCTAGTGAGAGCAATGCCTAGTAGAAGACTACATAGGTAAGGATGGTTGACCTTGGGGAGATCAACATCTAAAACCGCGGATACCATGTTTGGCATAGGTGGTCTCCTTTACTGGAGACTGCCCTTCCCATGGT
Organism: Anomaloglossus baeobatrachus; assembly: GCF_048569485.1. NCBI lineage: Eukaryota > Metazoa > Chordata > Amphibia > Anura > Aromobatidae > Anomaloglossus > Anomaloglossus baeobatrachus. The sequence continues at coordinate 121,943,663 of NC_134358.1, forward strand.
AATCCGGGCTCATACAGCCATCCGTCCTCACAACCGTAGGAAGGGGGTATTTACAGGGGATTTATTTGTCAGTGACGATACAAGTGGGTTGCGGTGAGGGATGGTGACACCGCCGCTGCCTTGTATGTGGGTGCCCGGGGCTGATGGAGCGGGGCAGCACGGATGGAATCCCCTCTACGGGTAGGGGAGGTGTAGTCCCGGGGCCCAGGTGAACGTGGTTGGTGATTGCAGAGAGGGTCATGCAGGGTTGGACCAGGGATGGTTGGTGTACTCACAGTTCCAAAGAATTGCACACGAAGTCCATTGGTAAACCAAATTGCCAGTGACCGGTCGCCGCCTGTATTTGGGTCCCACACCCGGGTGTAGCAAACAGGGGTCCCTTCCTCCTGCAATAAGTGTTTGTGTCTTCACTGGGACAACTCCGCTTGGAATGGGGAAGTCCACTCCCAGTACTGTGTGTGTTGGGAGCTGTGGCCCGCGAAATCTGACCCTTGGGATCTCTGTGGGTTCTGATGGACACCCTATCCCCCCCATTGGGCTTCCGTTTCGCTCTCTGGGCTTCTTTAGAACAAGGCCTGAAGCCTTGTCCCCGGCTGGTCAATTGACAAGGGGCTTGCAACCTTCCTCGCCCTAGGGTCCAGGTACTCCGACTGTGCACGGCCTCCGGACCAGATTCCCGGTGTCGGCACCAGCGGGCTACAACCCCGGTCCACTTTAGGTCTCCCGCGACCGGATCTCCGTCACCTGTGGTCCTGCTTGGCGTCTGCCACCTAGTCCGGTAGTCCAGGGGCCCCAACCCCTGACTCCACTGCACTTCACACTCCTCTACTGTTGACTGTCCAGACTAGACTACTGTGTTCCCTCCCCTGATACCTCAAGACCCCTAGGTGGGCGTTCCCATCCACCTGGTCCCACCCACTGGTGTGTCCCTATTGTCATGAGGGGGTGACTAGGCTTTACTGGCTGGTGTTGTGCACCTGGGTGTGGATTTTTGTGTTGGTGAGCCAAGGAGGGTGGAGATTTGTACCTGAGAGATTTGTACAACCTCTGTGACTACCTGGTTTTGCCAGGGCATCACATTATCATCACCGTCTCCCTGTAATGTGTAGATCCTGATCTGAAATCATGTGTCTTCTTCTCCGCACTTGTTCTCCGACTCTCACATGTGAGAGAATCAGATCACAGTAAAATGGCACTCATCTCAAACTTGGAGCAGGGCTTGAACGGAGTGTCATTCGCATATCGCATCCGATGCTTTCGTATCAGATGCTGTACGCTCGACTGACCCTAGTCTGATGAGAATACCCCTTTTGGACCAAAAGTACTGCAGGAATAAAGAGGTGCAAAATATTGCTCATGTTAGTGTCGCGGGCGGAGGGGACGCGCTCCCCACGCTCGGGTCCGGGGCTTCTGCTGCTGCTGCTCGGTGGCTCGAGTGGTGGGCCGGACCCGGGACTCGAGCAGCACTCCTCACACGTGAGGGAAAAAGGATGGTTTGTTTGGAGAGAGAGTTCGTGACGCCACCCACGGGACATGGTGATGATGGCACCACCGCTGCTGGTGACGGGGATCCCGGGACAGATGGTAGGGAGCAGCTAGGATGTTGTCCCCTCCGTGGGTAGGGGGGTTGGTGATCCTGAGGCTGTATAGCTGGGGGTGCAGGGTTGTAGGGACAGCGCGGCGCGGTGCCGGACGGCGCTGGTGTACTCACTCAGACAATCACTGACAGAGTCTCTGGTAAACCAAAACGGCCGGATGGACAGGTCCCGCAGCCGGCTGCAGTGTTGTTGTGCTCTCCCCGGATGGCTGATGGTGGCTGTCTTTCCCTGCACCTGTTAGAATGTTCTAACTCCTGTGGTTGCCCACCGGTAGTCCGCTCCCCGGCATATAGGTGCCGTAGGAGCCCGTTTTGCACGCAGGCGCTGGCCCTTGGATCTCTAGCCTGTGGCAGTGGCTGTATATCCTCACGGTGCGGACTGTTGCCTTCTGTCAGGACTTGGTTGTTGGGAAACCCCTGGGGTTCCTGTCACACTCGGATTTGACTATTGACGGCGGCTCCAAGCCTGGTCGGGGTCCGATGGCCCTGCTTGTGTGCTTAGCTTCACTCCGGTCCCCGGTCCAGGACCGGCGGGCTGACGCCCGACCCCGGTCCTTATGGCTTTGCAGAGTTCCACCAACTCCTGCAGATGGCCACCATCTGCCAACCTTGCTGTCAGTGCTTGGGCTCCGACCCAGACACTTGCAGTCTCTCTGCTATCAAACTCGACTCCAAACTCAATCTGACTGCTTTTCCCGCCTCCAGGCCTGTGAACTCCTCGGTGGGTGGGGCCAACCGCCTGGCTCCGCCCCCCCTGGTGTGGACATCAGACCCTGGAGGGAGGCAACAAGGGTTTTTGGTTGACTGCTGTAACTGTCTAGGGTGGGTGTGGCGCCCTGGACAAGCCAGGGGCCACAGGTAACAACACACACACACCCCCACCCCCAGCAGTTTCACAGCAGACATCCCCAGTGAAACTTGATTCCTTTCCTCGGGCTCAGACTGACACACCAGGTGGACGGAGTCAGGAGATGGAGTCGCCCACCCAGGAGTTAGCTGGCCTGAGGCAGGAAACAAGCCCAGTCAAGTCCTAGGAGAGGAAGAGAGAGGAGGTCTGCAGAGAGGCAGACGCAGACTGGGGCCTAGGATTGGAGCCTAGGGCCCTCGTGCAGCAGAGAGTCAGGCAGACGGTAGTGGCCGTCTGCAGGGAGCCGGGGAGACAGTTGGTGGAACCGTAGGTAGCCGGGGCTTGGCGGTGGTCCACCGGTACCGAACCGGGGAGGAGCGTGTACGGAGGTGGAAGAAAGGGCTTACACCACCAAACTGGGTCAGGGGAGAAACAACAACCGCAGCCGTCTGTGGGCACCCGTCCATCCAGCCGAGTGTTTTACCAAGGACTGTGTCGTGATTACTGACTGAGTGAGTACCCCGTGCCGTGCGGCACAGCGCTGCCCCTGCGACCCTGCACCTCACCAGGCCCCATAACCCGCCTGCTACCCATCCACCTACCTCACCGGGCCCCGGGACAACCAACCCCCTACCCACGGAGGGGAGAACTAACATCTAGCTGCTCCATACCATCACTCCCGGGATCCCCATCCAGAGCAGCGGTGGTGTCACAACCTCACCACAACCGTGGGTGGCGTCACGGACAATCTCCCTTACCAAATCCCCTTTTACTGTGGAGCCTGGGATCACAGACCGGGTCACGCCACCGTGATACCCACAGAAGTGACCCCGTGGCCCGGATCTGAGTACCCCTGGTCCCCGGGCGACACATGGGGGTATGTTTATGTTGTTATGTATGTGACTACCTGGCTAGTCCAGGGCATCACATTAGCGCCAAAGGATTTATATTGTCTTTTATAAAAGGGAAATACTTCCTGAAAGCTAACACCTTCAGACCAGCAAGTCAGGTTTCCATTATTCAGACCAGGAGAGTGCTTTTGAAAACGAGATTTAGACTCTGATTGTGTATTATGGTCCTTAGAGGCGGAGCACCCGGACTCTGCAACCCCGGCTGCGGAGCAGTCAGTTCCTTCTTTCACAACAGCGGAGGTGGAGTCTCTGGAGTTGCCGGTTCCACCACCGCGCGGCATCCCGACGGCTGTTGGGACCGCAACAGTAAAATTACAGCCTATGCCAGCTAGAGAGTCGAGGCCGGACGCTGACGTCCCCTACTGGGAACGACACCAGCCAGAGCTGAAACCGGAGGTGACGAATCCAGACCAGCAGCAATGGGAGGTTGTTGCCCGTGCTGAGAGAGAAGGATTATCTAAGGAAGGCCACCTTCCGTGTCAGAGGGCCGTGGGGCAGAGGACATGTAAAACAGTTTAACCCCGACAAAGAGTGGGGTTTCCTCTGGGAGGCGAGCCTCTCTGAAGAAGTATTTGTCGCTCGGAGAGATATAGAGCAACATCTCCCGAGAAACCACCCGGGTCGTAACCTGGAGCCGGGAGAGGTGGTCACCCACACTCGGCATTGGAGTGAACAGGGCTGGTACGCTCTAGATGTGAAGCGGCTCGCTATGGTTAATGAGCGGGTTCTGCCAGCCGCTGCCATTGACTACCAGCCTCCAAGTGAGCGGTAGTGTAAAATGCAAATGTTATTGCAGAGCTGTTAGGCATCTGTGTTTCCTTTATTATTTTCCTAAGTTTGTTATTTTTCATATAGAGAGAATGGTAGAAGATAAGTGTTTAATCAACAAGGCTTAAATGAACAGAGAGAGTTACCTGATTGACGAGAAGATTATACTGTATAGTGTGTACCCCAGTGCATGGATTTCGTTACATATATGCACCAATGTTATATTAAATATGGACCATGGTCATAGGACTGGTTGTGACCAACACAGACTTGTGTATTGTAAATAGTTGCACCTCCTGTGCCCACCAGAGTTGTCTTTCACAACACCCGGGACCTTACCCTGGTCACGAACCCACAATAGGTATGCAGCGGGTCAGGTTGTTTTGGTGGCTGGTTAATGGGATCCGGGACATTGGGACTGGACTGTCACAGGAAGAGGCTGCAACGGAGCAGGTTGAGCCTCCGCTACTAACTTAACTGGTAGCGTTCCATCGTTGGTTTAACAAACTCTAAAGTTACGTAATGTTCAAGTACCCAGCCTCCCTAATGTGGGATGTATCTTGTAAATAAAAATGTTCCTTTTTCTACTTTTGTAGTTTTGAAAAAAAAATAAAACCTCTGATGTCCTGTAGCTCGAGGACGAGCAACGTTTAACCAAGGGGGAATGTGACGCCCCTGGACTATCAGGTCATCACAAGGTATTGTATAATCTGCCCTCCCGTGCAATATCCACCTCCTTCTTGGTTATGGGTCCCAAACTACATGGTGTTGCCTACATTAGCCAATTAAAACCTAGGTACACTCTGCACCACACTCACCAGACACACCAGTGGACGGCCTGAGTGGAATAGGGTCGCCCACTTGGGAGGTTGGTTAGAGGAGGTCAGGAGTGTCAGGAGTAGAGAGAGTGTTGTGTTGGAAGTGAAGTTGAGAGGAGGTCAGGAGCAGGGCTCCTAGAAACTGTCTAGGTGGCAGATGGTGGTCTGGGCCTAGAGGAGCTGGACCCCTGGTCACAGGGGATCATGGCAAGGGGCATGGAACTGTCGAGGAGGACAGCCGGTGGCCTTGCACCATCACCGAGCTGGGACCAGGGTGCGACGGGGTATATGGACCCTAGGTCACGGAGTAGCTTCAAGCAACCTGACAATTTACCCTGCGAGAATGGAGCCTTCAAGATCCGCTTTCCACCCGCTCCAGAATTGGGTACTAGCGCAACGAGGGGGATAGGACTTTCCACTAAAACGGTCCAGGAAATCCCAAGCATGAACCCTGAGAGCAAGCTCCCACACTTAGCCATAGTGGGGAGCGAGACCCGGCAAGTTCCATACTACCGGGACCAACAGAGAAGTAAACTTAGTGCCAGGAGACAGGTCACGGATCACCAGGCAGCACCATTGGGGACAGGACCCAAACTAGCTCCCCTCAGCGGCAGCGGTATCCAGAACTTTGGTTTATCCAGTTGTTGGTGTCAGCTTAATGGACTGAGTGAGTACGCAAGTGACCCCCTTCACTCCCCATGGCAGTCACCCAAACACCATCACCGAGTCCCGGGGCAATCTCTCCACCCGTGGAGGGTTCTAACACCTGGCTGCCCCATTCCATCACCCCCGGGTACTCCCAACTGCAGCGGTGGTACTCCAAATTACCACACACCATGGGTGGCGTCACGAACTCTAACACAATCCCCTGTAAATACACCCTTCACTTGAGTGGCCGCACGACCCCCAGGTCCGGACACCCTTCGAGCCACTGCGGATCCAGATCCGAGCAGCCCGGCAGCTGACACGAGGGGTGGCACACTTTTTTCCACAGTTTTCTAGTCAACGTTTTAAGCCCCAATTCAGCAAGCAGTACTGTTTGAAATGTCTCAAAAATGTTGCTATTTATGGTGCATTTGATGGGACTTTTATGCCAATTCCAACATTTTGGGGGGGCGAGGCCAAGCCGTGACAAGTGATGTGACAAATTCATGATCCTTATGCTTCAAGAGTGGCGTAAATTACAACATTAAGGTACACCATTCTCTAACTTGAGTACATTTACATTTCTTATGCTGGAGTATGGCAGCTGAAAAATGTGTGAAATTCATTAAGAGGCTTGATCACTGGACGCATATTACTGCAGCTGACCCATAACGTTTAGTTTCTTAAATTCATCCCTTCCTAGCAGTAACACAAGACTTTAAAAAGATTTAACACATTCCTCATATGTGTCAGAATAAGAGATGAGCAAATTTATTCAAGGGAAATTTAATTTTACTCGGATATCCAAATATACAAAAATTTGTATTTTTGAGAATGAAGATTTTTGTAAATTTGCTTCGTGCAAATTCACCAAATCGGTATCAGGTCAGTCAGACGGTTAGGGCTGCTTCTCACAGAAAATCTCGCATTGGAATCGGACACATGTTAGTGAATGATTCAGCTCTCATCTGCGATTTTTTTCTCAGTCCAAATCGGACTGAGAAAAAAATCGCAGCATGCTGCTTTTTTGCGAGTTTCTACTGCGAGTCTCTCCAATGCAAGTCTATGGGAGCGTGTAAAAAATCGGATGTCACGGGACGGCACTCACACCATCCTAGTGACATCCGATTTTCTAAATACATTTCTCGCATGCTTCCTAAAACACTGGAAACGAGCGATGTCTCACATTGTCTGTCAATCACTATTCTCTGTCAGTTGGTTTCTCCCTCTCGGTCTCTATTCTCTCTGTCGGTCCGTCACTATCTCTGTCCCTCTCTCACAGTCTGTCGGTCATTTTCCCCTCCTCTCTCATACTTACCGTTCCACGATCCCCGGCGTGGCGCTGCACGGCTTTCTCACTGCTGCGGCGGCTTTCACTATTGTGAAAAAGCCGGCCGCTCATTAAACAATCTCGTATTCCCTGCTTTCCCCGCCCACAGGCGCCTATGATTGGTTGCAGTGAGACACGCCTCCACGCTGAGTGACAGGTGTCTCACTGCACCCAATCACAGCAGTCGGTGGGCGGGTGTATACTGTGCAGTGAAATAAATAAATAAATAATTAAAAAAACCGGCGTGCGGTCCCCCCCAATTTTAATACCAGCCAGATAAAGCCATACGGCTGAAGGCTGGTATTCTCAGGATGGGGAGCTCCACGTTATGGGGAGCCCCCCAGCTTAACAATATCAGTCAGCAGCCGCCCAGAATTGCCGCATACATTATATGCGACAGTTCTGGGACTGTACCCGGCTCTTCCCGATTTACCCTGGTGCGTTGGCAAATCGGGGTAATAAGGAGCCCATAGCTGCCACTAAATCCTAGATTAATCATGTCAGGCGTCTATGAGACACCTTCCATGATTAATCTGTAAGTTACAGTAAATAAACACACACACACACATGAAAAAATCATTTATTAGAAATAAAAAACACAAACAAATTCCCTCATTACCAATTTAATAAGCCCCAAAAAGCCCTCCATGTCCGGCGTAATCCAGGATGGTCCAGCGTCGCTTCCAGCTTTGCTGCATGGAGGTGACCGGAGCTGCAGCAGACACCGCCGCTCCTGTCACCTCCAAGCAGCAACTGAGGTGAGTAGCGCGATCTACTGAGGTGTCACTGAGGTTAATCGCGGCCACCGCTGGATCCAGTGGCGGCCACCGGGTAACCTCAGTGACAGCTCAGCTGATCGCGCTACTCACCTCAGTTGCTGCTTGGAGGTGACAGGAGTGGCGGTGTCTGCTGCAGCTCCGGTCACCTCCATGCAGCAAAGCTGGAAGCGACGCTGGAGGTCCGTGGATTACGCCGGACATGGAGGGCTTTTTGGGGCTGATTAAATTGGTGATGAGGGAATTTGTTTGTGTTTTTTATTTCTAATAAATGATTTTTTCATGTGTGTGTGTGTTTATTTACTGTAACTTACAGATTAATCATGGAGGATGTCTCATAGACGCCTGACATGATTAATCTAGGATTTAGTGGCAGCTATGGGCTGCCATTAACTCCTTATTACCCCGATTTGCTAACGCACTAGGGTAAATCGGGAAGAGCCGGGTACAGTCCCAGAACTGTCGCATATAATGTATGCGGCAATTCTGGGCGGCTGCTGACTGATATTGTTAGGCTGGGGGGCTCCCCATAACTTGGGGCTCCCCATCCTGAGAATACCAGCCTTCAGCCGTATGGCTTTATCTGGCAGGTATTAAAATTGGAGGGACCGCACGCCGTTTTTTTAAATTATTTATTTATTTCACTGCCTGTACAGTAAAGACCCGCCCAACGGCTGCTGTGATTGGTTGCAGTGAGACACCTGTCACTCAGCGTGGGGGGGTGTCTCACTGCAACCAATCATAGGCGCCTGTGGGCGGGGAAAGCAGGGAATACGAGATTGTTTAATGAGCGGCCGGCTTTTTCAAAATAGTAAAAGCCGCTGGAGCAGTGTGAATGCCGTGCAGCGCGGCGTCGGGGATCGGTGAGTATGATAGAGGGCTGCTAACTTCAGTCACTCGGGGGATTAGCAGTCACCGGTGAGTCCTTCACAGGTGACCGCTAATCAGGACGCGGCACAGACAGAGCCACAGCATGACAATGAAGTCGGGTGAAGTTCACCCGAGTTCATTCTGATCGTGCGGCTCTGTCTGTGTCTGCTGTCATCTGCCATTCAGCTCTGCTACATGGCTGTCTGTGTCTGCTGTCAGCGGCCATGTAACAGTGCTGAATGGCAGATGGCATAGTAAAAAATACGCATTACACACGCATTACACACGCATTACACACGCTAGTAAAATCATTAATTTATTCAGAAAAAGCATCGCACTTGCGTTGCACTCGGACCTAACGTGAACTAAAATCAGCCGAGTTTTTTTCAGCCCAGTCGGACCGATTTTACTCGCATAAATGTGTTTCCAGCCTTAATGTTTAAAACACAGAAAAAAGCTTGTAATCACCTCACCACTCACCTGTGTAACCCCTTTCCTGCACGCCATCCAGGTCTCAGAGCCGCCTTTTCTTTTCCTCATTGCACCAAATCTCCTGGCCTGTTCACTCTTAGCCAGGACTTCTGGGCATGAACAGACCTCATATATCACTGCGCACTGCATGTCATGAACATGTGAGATGCAGTAGCCAATGCGGCTTCGTCAAGGTCAGAAGTCCCGACCTAGAGTGAACAGGTTGAAGATGTGACAATGTAAAGAAAAAGACTGGAAGGCGGAAAGTGAGCCTTCTCTTTTGCCATTGTAGCTCAAATCTGTTTACTCATGGTCAAGACTTCCAGCTGCGACTGGACCTCAGAGATCACTGCATGCTGCATGTCCGTGTGGCTAGCGACAGGGAAAGAAGAGGCGGCTCAGAGGACAAAAAGGTGGACAGTGAGGGACGGACAGATGAGCAGTGAGGAGAGAGTAGTTTTGTGTTTTACATCTTACAAGTATTATGCGCTAGGATATAAAAAGACCCCAGAGCATACTATGGAGTATTCAAGTTGCAGTGATTAACTTCAGTGCAAATCAAATTTCTCAGGAAAATCTGCACATTTTGTGCAATTCTAATGTTGTCAGAATCACTCATCTGTAGTCAGAAAATATATTCATGCAATTTTTTCTAATATTTAACACTGGCAGTAGGAGTTCTTTTCTCCTTCTGGAAATTCTGGTAACTGAGATTGTTATAGGAATGTGGGCAATCATCTGCAAGTTATATCTGACTCTTGTTATCATCTGGTTGAAGAAAGGATGAGCCATTACAAAAATAATTAAACAATAAAAATCCAGCCTGCTGAGAGATGCTTCTTTCAAAAGTAGGGAGTTTGGGACAGTGGGGCTGCTCCTACTCATAGGGGAGCATCTAGGAGGAAAAGGCAGGATATTTGCCCATGGGAGAGCCATCTGGCCACCTAATGTGGTGATCTGAGGCATCTCCAAGGAGGTAGAATTTTTCAGCACACATACCCCTCCTGGAGTGGGATTCAGACGTTCTCTGAGCTCATTGTCAAATTGACAGCAAGCTCAGAGAAGTAATAAACCACCTGTTCCCTGAATTTAATTGTACTCACATCTTTCAGACGCAAGTACAATTTAAGCCCTGACTGCCAGCAATTCCAGGTCAGGGTGACATCAGCAGCATGATCAGGTCAGTTGATCAAACAGCTGATGACACTTCATTGCTCAGCAAAGGTGGTTAACATCATCATTGCAAGCTCTCCCAAAAGGAGAAATGAAAGGAAATCAAAGGAAAGGAGGAATGTGAACAGACAGTGGAGTGAGGGGGAGAAAATGTATGAGGAGATAGTATGGGGAAAGTAAACATATGAGGAAAAGGAAAATCTATTGGGAGACAGTATGGGGAGGGTGGAATGTGTAAAGAGACTGAATAGGTAGGGGTGGAAATATGTGAGAAGAGAGTATGAGGAGCAGGGGAAATGTATGAGGAGACAATATGGGGAGGTGGGGATTTGTGATGAGTCATTATATAGAGGGGAAATAATGTGTGAAGAGTCAGTATAGGAAAAGAGGGAAAAAATGTGTGAGGAGACAGTATAGAAGGGGAAATGTTTGACGGGTCAGTAAAAGGGGGAGTATTAGGGGACAGAATGGGGGAGAAAGGGGAGAAATATGTGAGTGGATAGTATACACATGAAAATGTAAAGGGTACAGCATAGAGAGTGGGTTGTGTGAGGAGGCAGTATATTTAGGGGGCAGCGTGGGGTGACAAAAATATGTGATGATCAATATTTGGAGAGAAAAGTGTGAGGGGATAGTATGGGGGAGAGAAGTGTAATGTGACACAGTACAGACACTGGGTCATTTGGATGGACAGTGTGAGGGCACAGTATGTAGGAAACAGTATGCAAAGGGGGTAGGAATGTGAGAAGGGGGCACAGTGTAGAGATTTGGCAGTATAGGGTGGATCATTATGAGGAGGATAATGTGAGAAGGGGGCCCAGTATGGAAAGGAGAAGCCATGTACCATAAAAGGGAGAGTGTGGGCATCATATTTTGTACTGGGAGCACAGTGAGGGACAATTCTTAATTCGGGGGCACAGAATAAGGCAGATATTTTTAAGGGCACCATGTTAGAATGTGCTGCAGAAGACCGAAGAAGATAGGCATCTGTAAAGATGAGCTGTGCATAGGAAAAGTCATCATGGCATCTGGATAAGATGGAAAAGAAAAGAAAGAGAACTAATCCAGCCAGAGAAGATGTTACCTGAGTATAAATGTTTATTTCAGATACTGACTATGTCTCATCAGTAGTGTGGTTCCTGTATGGTCCATAATCGGATGATGGCAGGTAACAACAACTATCAGTATCTCCTTACCATTGTTAATTATATACTAGGCATTGTAGGTTCATGCAATACAATTTTATATAAGTCTGGCCTGACATTACAATTAATCTCTGTACTAAGCTTGGTGATATATTCCTGTACTGATGATGGTTCTAGTGATAGGTTTCTGTACTGATGGTGGTTCTAGTGATGTATCCAAGTGCTGTTATTGGGTCTGATCCTTTACATATGTAACAATCCATAGCTTGTCACATAACATACATGGCTATGTTAAAAAAGTAGGGTGCAGTCTAACACAGAGTGACTGCAGACTTTGATCACAAAACAATCACTTTAATCATAAAAGTAAGAACTGTAGTGTGCCCAATCCCAAAAGCGTGTAATATACGCACTAGGTTTGACTCTGCTTTCAGGTTCCAGTGATTATCACGTGACCACTGATATGCGTTTTGCATTCTCACAGTTACCTGACAGCTATCTTTTCTTTCTGCTTCTCTCTATGAAGGAGGGGTTGTAGTTTTTCATTAAACATTGAGGGAATTAAAAAGTGCAGCTCGTTGGCATGTGACTGTAAGTGTGCAACTAGCATACAAGTGGTCACATGACGACTACTCATTGTATAGGAGGGATGCGATTCCCCTATGCTGATTCATATGAGATTGTTGTGTTCAAATTATATATACAGTACAGACCAAAAGTTTGAACACACCTTCTCATTCAATGAGTTTTCTTTGTTTTAAGACTCTGAAAATTGTAGATTCACATTGAAGGCATCAAAACTATGAATTAAAACATGTGGAATAAAATACTTAAAAAAGTGTGAAACCACTGAAAATATGTCTTATATTCTAGGTTCTTCAAAGTAGCCACCTTTTGCTTTCATTACTGCTTTGCACACTCTTGGCATTCTCTTGATGAGCTTCAAGAGGTAGTCACCGGAAATGGTTTTCCAACAGTCTTGAAGGAGTTCCCAGAGATGCTTAGCACTTGTTGGCCCTTTTGCCTTCACTCTGCGGTCCAGTTCACCCCAAACCATCTCGATTGGGTTCAGGTCTGGTGACTGTGGAGACCAGGTCATCTGGTGTAGCACCCCATCACTCTCCTTCTTAGTCAAATAGCCCTTACACATCCTGGAGGTGTGTTTGGGGTCATTGTACTGTTGAAAAATAAATGATGGTCCAACTAAACGCAAACTGGATGGAATAGCACGCCGCAGCAAGATTCTGTTGTAGGCATGCTGGTTCAGTATGCCTTCAATTTTGAATAAATCCCCAACAGTGTCACCAGCAACGCACCCCCACACCATCACACCTCCTCCTCCATGCTTCACGGTGGAAACCAGCCATGTAGAGTCCCTCCTTCACCTTTTCTACAAAGACACGGTGGCTGGATTCAAAGATCTCAAATTTGGACTCATCAGACCAAAGCACAGATTTCCACTGGTCTAATGTCCATTCCTTATGTTCTTTAGCACAAACAAGTCTCTTCTGCTTGTTCCCTGTCCTTAGCAGTGGTTTCCTAGCAGCTATTTTACCATGAAGGCCTGCTGCAGAAAGTCTCCTCTTAACAGTTGTTCTAGAGATGAGAAGATGTGTCCAAACTTTTGGCCTGTACTGTATATGAAATATATGTAAAAAACAAATTGTGGCTACGTCCATTTAGCACTAAAGAAAGAGGTAATCAATGTAATGCTTGAGGGGCCTGCAAGTAGAAATGAGTGAACCTGAGGTTCTGTTCAGAGTTCGGATACTTTACGTGCAAACTTAACCTGCACAGGCAACGCTGTGCTCTGGTACGCCTGGTGCTCAGCCCTGTGCAATCTACTTGCAGTGTTTGAACGGCTCGCACTGTGGGGTAACATCAGCGTAATAGGATGCAGTATGCAAACAAAAAAAAATTTAAAACGCCTACCCACCCTCCCCCGGAAGTGATCTGCTTATGGCTGGCTATATGTGGGCAGAGACTCAAACTGACAATCAGTGTTTTTGGACCTTCTCGGGCAAGGTTTGGATACGTGGAGGCTCGGTTCATTTGATGCCAGCGAACCGAACCTACAAAGGTTTGTTCAGCTTTACCGGAAAGTCAACTAGGCACTGGGAATGCAACCCAACACAATCAACCAACCAACCAGCCTTGTGGGCAGTTATAATATCCTAAAGATGTATAGTGGTGGATATTAAAAAATAGGTCACAAGGGTTTTGCCACCTAATCTGAAAGCAGCATAATGTAAAGATAAAGACCCTGGTTCCAGCAATGTGTCACTTACTTGGCTGCTCGCTGTAGCTCCAATAAAACCATAGTTTTATCAGCATCAGATTGACTAGTAAACCTGTGTGACGCCCTGGACCCCCAGGGGTCACAGTACAGAACACCACACACACACACTCTCCCCTGGGTAGGTGACACCAGTCAATCAAATCCTTGTTGCCACCCTCCAGGCTTGATGTCCACACCAGGTGGGGCGGAGCCAGGCGGTTGACCCCACCCACCAAGGAGTTCACAGGCCTGGAGGAAAAGCAGACAGTTCAGTTCAGGACAGTGGAAGTGAGAGGAGTAAAAACTGTGTGTGTCTGGGTTGGAGCCCAGGCACGTTCAGCAAGGTCGGCAGACGGTGGTGGCCGTCTGCAGGAGTTGGTGGAGGTCAGCGGAACCGTAGGACCGGGGTCGGGTAGTGGCCCGCCGGTACCGAACCGGGGAGCAGATTGAAGCCAAGCACCAAGGCAGGGTACTCAGACCCCGACTAGGCTAGGAGCCGCCGAAAAGGTCAAATTATCTGATTGCGGTCTGGACCTCAGGGGTTCATTCCCAACCAAGTCCCGTCAGAAGGCAACAGCCCAACCCGTCCGGATAAGTGCCACCGCCAAGGGCCAGAGATCCAAGGGACAGCGCCTGCGGGCAAATGGGCTCTCCCGACACGTACACGCTGGGGAGCGGACTACCCGTGGGAAGCCATAGGAGTCAAATACACATACACAGGTGCAGGAAAACGAGAGCCACCATCAACCCGTGAGCGAGAACACCGCAGCCGGCTGTGGGCCCCATCCATTCATCCATTTGGTTTACCAGAGACTCTGTCCTTCTGTGTCTGAGTGAGTACAACAGTGCTATCCGGCACCGCACCGCACTGCACCGCAACATTGCACCCGTGCCCACGCTGCCTTCCCGCATCCGGCCTCTGCACCTGCACCTATACATCCTCCCTACTACCCCAACCGGGCACCGGGACCAACAGCCCCTACCCACGGAGGGGTCAACACCTTAGCTGCTCTCCGCCATCGCTCCCGGGATCCCCCGTCACCAGCAGCGGTGGTGCCCACCATCACCACAACCCGTGGGTGGCGTCACGACCGACATCCCCAAATACCCACCAACAACCTCCCTTTTTCACTCGTGGGCAAGGAGGCGCTGCTCGAGCCCTGGGTCCAGCCCCGTGCTCGAGCCACCGAGGAGCAGAAGCACCGGACCCGAGCACCAGCGATCCCAGGCGAGCGGCGTTCCCACCCCTCCGCCCGCGACACCTGCTGCCATGTAGTCCTTCATGCTAATAGACTTTGTACAAGTACGCCCCCACCACTGATTGGCAGTTTTCTGTTTATGCACAGTGTACACTGAAAGCTGACAATCATGGGTGTGGGTGGGGTTATACAGACCAGCATTTAGAGAACTGGTTGATCTGCACTAAATAAAATGGGGATTTTATTAAAAGTATCCAAAGTGCCCCAGTAGGGGATGCATAGCTGGCATCAGGATCTCTACCCCTACATCATGTTGCTCTCAGAAGAGGTAGCAAAACATAGTAACTGATAGAAGTAATTAACCTACATGATACCACAATATGGACATAAAACATTATGCTTGTCGCCTTGACAGACTTGTCAAAGCCATTACACAAGATGAATGAAATGACAGTGACGGCTATCTGAGCAAAGGTCACAAAAATAGTCGGATAGTAGGAGTTGTAATATTAATATGAGTGGAGGTGTCAGTAAATGACGTGTAAGGCAGTAATGATGGAAATGTCGTCTGACCTGGCTATGACGGTGAAGTCAAAGCAATCTCCACGTGAAGCATTAGCTGCCCTCGCTATTATGTAACCTAAGGCTTTATTATTGTAGTATGTCCTATAATCTCATATTAAGAAGAAATAAAATAAGTTTAGCCATCGCTTACCTGCGGAAATGCTCCTGCCTTTATTCCTCTCCAGGTAAGAGCATGGAGCTTGGGGTAGCGATAGGGTCAAATTACTCATTGTCACTTTGAAATTGTATCCATGAGCTCTCCTGAAAACCTAAGAAGTGTTAAAATATTAATGAAGCCAGGTAGCTGCTGTGATATCACAGATATAAGGGGATCTTGCAGGTATAACCATACAGCAATATATAGACGGATGGAGATACAGAGCTGACTGTATACGAAGATGAGACGCAGGAGCAAAACCTACAGCGAGAAAATTATATACAGGACTAATTGGGCAAAAACTTTAAAAATTAATGGCTAATCTTATGTCTTAGCTACACAATAAGACATTTCCCAAAATGAAGCAAGTATCTCTTTTTATAAAGCCCCAACTAAAATCAGGTATCTACCACATATATGACTGAAGAATATCTTGTTTTATATTGTATTCCAACATTGGATTTCCTACTTATAGTCTTTCTTTTATTTATGGAGTTTCGATCAACATATATTACATGCGCATAGCGCCCCCTAGTGGTGATCAAGATTAAATTCTATGCTTTGCCGAAAACTATTCCACAACTTTTAGAATCTTTCAAGAAATCCTTTATGTAAAGTCTCCTTGAAATGGCTAGATTGAATACTTCGACTTGGCAAAAAGACTTAAAAGCAAAAAAATCTGTTGTATTTTTAATTAAATCTGGTGAAACAAAATCTATACACTTTAATATGAGTCCATTACAAAAGAGAGTTCTGGAAATAAGCAAAACCCTCTGAAGCTTCCCCATGCAGAAAAGAAACCATTTTCAGATCCTCAATTGATCACAAAAGTGAGTACACCCCTCACATTTTTGTAAATATTTTATTATATCTTTTCATGGGACAACACTGAAGATCTGACACTTTGATACAATGTACAGTAATCAGTGTACAACTTGTGTAAATTTGGTGCCCTCAAACTCAACACACAGCCATTAGTATCTAAACCACTGGCAACAAAAGTGAGTACACCCCTAAATGAAAATGGCCAAATTATGCCTAATTAGCAATTTTCCCTCCGAAATGTCATGTGACTCATTAATGTTACACGGTATCAGATGTGAATGGGGAGCAGGTGTGTTACATTTGGTGTTATTGCTCACACTCTCTCATACTGGTCACTGGAAGATCAACATGGCACCTCAAGGCAAAGAATTCTCAGAGGATCTGAAAAAAATAATTGTTGCTCTACATAAAAATTGCCTAGGCTATAAGAAAATTGCCAACACCCTGAAACTGAGCTACAGCACGGTGGCCAAGACCATACAGCAGTTTAATAAGACTGATTCCACTCAGAACAGGCCTCACCATGGTCGATCAAGCGTTGAGTGTACTTACTCAGCGTCATATCCAAAGGTTGTCTTTCTAAATTAGATAGGGGTCAGCCTGTTAGTGCTCAGACCATACGCCACACACTGCATCAATTTGGTCTCCATGGCTGTCATCCATGAAAATAGCCTCTTCTAAAGATGATCCACAAGAAAGCCCACAAACAGTTTGCTGAAGACAAACAAACTAAGGACATGGATTACTGGAATTATATCCTGTGGTCTGATGACACCAAGATTGTGTCAAGCGTGTGTGGCAGCAACCAGGTGGGGAGTACAAAAACAAGTGTGTCTTGCCTACAGTCAAGCATGGTGGTGGGAATGTCATGTTGTGTGGGGATGCTTGAGTGTTGCTGGCTGTGGAGAGCTACAGTTCATTGAGAAAAGCATGAATGCCAACATGTAATGTGGCCTACTGAAGCAAAGCATGATCCCTTCCTTCGGAAATTGGACCACAGGGCAATCTTACAACATGATAACAACCCCAAACACACCTGCAAGACGACCACTGCCTTGATAAAGAACCTAAGGGCAAAGCTGCTGGCCAAGCATGTCTCCAGATCTAAACTAAACGGAGCATCTGCGGGGTATCCTCAAACAGAAAGTGGAGGAGCGCAAGGTCTCTAACATCCACCAGCTCCATGATGTCATCATGGAGGAGTGGAAGTAGATTCCAGCGGCTACAGGACTAGAATACATTTTGGCCACGCATCCGAATTCTTCTGCCACTTGTAGATCTCTTTCTAGGTCCTTTTGTTGACAGAATGCTTGTAAGGATGCTGATGAGTATGTTCGTAAATGTAGAGTCTGTCCCATGACTAAAGCTTCTCGTCAGACTCCAGCGGGTTCTCCTGCCTATCTCTATCACAGTCATGGACCCACTTGTCCATGGACTTTGTCACTTTTTTACCTAATTCTGATGGTAATACTGTTGTTTGGGTGGTGGTGGACTGTTTCAGCAAGATGGTTGATTTTATTCCACTTCTAATGTTGCCTGCCGCTAAGAGCTTAGCTACGTTGTTCATTTCATGAAGCTACATGGTGTTCCCAAAAACATTATTTCTGATAAAGAGGTCACATTTTTTGGCTAGATTTTGGCATGTTTTTTTTTTCTCCAGATTGGGTCTCAGTTTGTTATTTTCCTCAAGGTACCATCCCAAGACTAATGGTCAGACTGAGGAGATCGAGCAATATTTGAGATGTTTAATTTAATCTAATCAGGAAGACTTGTCAGAGTTTCTGCCCCTTGCTGACTTTGCTTTAAATAAGTGTATCTCCACAGCTACCGCGCCTTTTTTTGTTGTGGGGCTTTTCATCCGTTTTTTGAGGTTTGCAGTCCTTCATGCCAGAGGAGGAGAAATTTTATTCCCAATTGATTGAAGTCTGCAGGGAGGTCTAAAGGAGTCTTTTGGTGACTAGTGACTGGGCCAAAAAGAGAGAAAACTGCAGACTGGCTGGGGGAGTTTGTGTTGTTGTCATTTAAAATGTATATCTTAAAGTGGCGTGTAGGAGATATGATCCCAAATTTGTAGGTCTGTAGAGGATTACTAAACTTTTGAATCCTGTAACTATTAAGCTTAAACTCCCTGTAACTTGTAAAATCAACAACTCGTTTAATTTTCCCTTCTAAAGAGATTGAAAGGGACGCTTAGTCCTCTGGACATTAATTATTGAAGTGTATGTGGAAGATCGGGAGTATCAAATAGAGTGAGATCTGGGATCCAGGCACTGTTTGCAATAGCTTGTCAAGTTGAAGGGTTACGGTCCTAAATATAACTTCTGGTTAATTCGAACGACCTTCATGCGGATCGCCTGATAAGAGAGTTTCATCAGTGTTGTCAGAGTGGTTCCTGATGGTCCATTGGCCCCTTGTAGAAGGGAGGGTACTGTCATGGCTCAACTCCGAAGCTCCATTCGGTGACCTCTGGTTATGTGGCCTGTTTCACTCTGTTAGACCACAGCCTGCTTTGTCTATGTTCAACTGCTGGTAGTTATCTTGTCTTTCCTTTCTTTTGCCCTGTTGCCTGTTTACTTCTATTCAGGTGTTTTCACTTTCTAGCTTGGTTTGCCTTATCACATCTTTGGAAAGGCCATTTAGTCTCACCATGTACATGCTTACTTTGCTGGCTATATTCCAAGAGAGATGGATGTTTGGAGTCCCAGCTACTCAGTTAAGGATTATCCGAATCATCTCTAATGCTTTTTCCTTTGTTTTTTTGTGAGTTTTCCTTCTAAGCACTCTTCCCATCCTGTTACATTTAGGCTATGTGCGCACTTACCGGATTTTGCCGCGGATTTTTTGCGGTTTTGCTGCATGTTTCGCTGCAAAAAATGTTCATAACATCTCTGCAGTGAATCACCAGCAAAACCTATGGGCAAAAAAAATCCTGTGCGCACTAGGCGGAATTTGATAGCTGCATGTTTTGCTGCGGGATTCCCGCAGCAAAAACAATTGCATGTCACTTCTTTTCCGCACGTCGCTGCGGGATTTCACTCCATTGACTCCAATGTTAATCATGAAATCCCACAGGGAATAACGCAGGAAGCAAATTCTGTGCGGTTCACTGAGTTTTCCTGCGTTATTCCCTGCGGTATTTCGCGGTTTACCTGCGGTAATGTACATCGCTTGTCTGCGGTTTTGCAGGGAAGTGATGTCATTACAGGAAGAGGAAGCAGAGCAGAGAGTAAACACACACAGATCACAGACACACACAGACATCACAGACATAGATCACAGACACATAGAACACACATAGAAAAAAAACGGAAATATATAAAACAAAGAACGTGGGCTCCGCTGCATATTTACCGTCCAGCCGAGGTAAGCACACAGCGGCGGCCCGGTATTCTCAGGCTGGGGAGGGAGAGGGGCAGGGATAATGTCCCCCGCCTCCCTCCCACCTCCCGCAGCCGAGAATATCAGCCGCAGCTGTCGCATGCATTATGCGGCAGCACCGGCGTGTCCTCGGCTCTTCTTGCTGCCGTGTAGCAGTGGCAGCAAGGTAATACAAGGGGTTAATGGTGGTGGATCACCGCCATTAACTCCAGGCTTGATCATGGCAGCGTCTATGTGACAGCTGACATGATCAACCCGTAAGTAAAGTGAATAAAACACAGACACCGAAAAATCCTTTATTTTAAATAAAACAAACAAGCCTCGTTCACCCTTTTATTAACCCCTCCCGCACCAAAGCTCCGGCGTAATCCACAGGTCCTGCGCTGCTTACATCCAGCCGCGACTGTCACAGACACAGCGCTGAATGAATGCAGCAGACAGCAGAGGTAATTACCGGTCATTTCCCACGGCCGGTAATGTGAACTCACTGCCGACCGTAGGAAATGCAGCGATCTGTCCTCTATCTCCCTATCTATCCCTCTATCTATCCCTCTATCTGTCTGTCTATCTATCTATCTATCCCTCTATCTATTCTTCTGTCTATCTATCTACTATCTCAGAATTAAATGATTTTTTTTTTTTTTTTTCAATGTGCTTTATTGCATTGAATTCAATAAAGCACATCCCAACCCGCACGCGGCAAAACCACGGCAATACCGCGAACAATACCGCGGTGAAACCGCAGCAAACCGCATGCGGTTTTCGGGTGCGGTTTTCCGCGGTTTTTTACCGCGGGTGCGGTAATCTTTGAGAGCATGCGGAATTTTCTCAAGAAAATTCAATTTCCCAGTGCGCACATAGCCTTAGAGTCTAGGGCGTTTCCACGCATTACATTGCTTATATCAGTTTCTTCCCTTTTCCTTCATCTCTCTGTATGACTCTAAGGACACGTTCTTAAATTACACCAAAAAATTGTTAAAGTACTAGAGGTATCAGAGTAAGGGCTCGTGCGCACGTTGCGTAATTGCATGTATTTACGCTGCGTATAGCACTGCAACGTAAATGCATGCATCCTGTGTCCCCTACACAATCTATGAAGATTGTGCATGATACATGCGCACATTGCTTTTATGAACACAGCGATTTGGGTGCTAAAATTTTGACCAAAATCCTTGCGTTCATAAAATGAGCATGTTAATTATTCTGTGCGCTATGGATGCAGCTCCCACTCTGTCTATGGTGGGTGCAGCAGCCATAGAGCATGAAATCTGGATTTATTCTGCTGAAACACTGCATCAATTATGCAGTGTTTCTGCAGTGATTTGAGGCGCACATGTGCTGTCAAATCGCTGCTGAAAATTCAGCAGGTACGTGCGCATGAGCCCTGAGACCAAAAGAAAACAATAACCTCTAAAATCAATAACTCTTTATTGTATAAAGCTAAAATCCCAAGCAAACAACATATGTCGTTTGCTTGGTATGTTTGAACACGTTCTTAGCCCTGTGTATCACCCTCTGCCTGTGTTCATTTAACTTATTGTTGCTTTTTGTCACACTTTGTTTCATAGTTGAGGGTACAGCTAAGGACGCTCAGGGTCAGCAGACGTTGAGTGGGGGCGCCATTACGTAAATTTTGGGTGCCAACCTCTGTTCTCAGGCAGGGACAAATCAAGGTCAGATTTATGGCTTCTTTTAGTCTCAATAGGGATCTGTTGATTGTGAGTGGTGGGACTCAGTCATAACAAAACCTGTTTGACTGTTGCATGTGGTCACAGTAGAATTTTTCCTTACATATTCAATAATTATGTTAAACTCTATAGATTGTCTTTTATTCTGGGCCCTTATTACATGTAATTTCTTAAAGGAGTCATGTTGCTATCTAAAGGAGCACAGCACCCCCCAACAAGTTAGAATGATTGACAGAGCCGGCGGCATTGCTCACCCTCTGGTTCAAACTGTGAGCTTTCCCTTGCTGCTACCAGAGGCAACTTTCATCCTGCAGCATCGGGGGAGAGCAGGGACAGCGATCCAGCCAGCTTTGGAGCAGCACTTCCAAGCTATATAGCAAACAACTTGCGAGCGTGCACTCCTTGCATAGAAGACTGTCCAGTGGCTGGTAACATTGGCAATGTACTGTACAGTACAGATTTAAAAATCCTTCTGTTCTTGAGAATAGAGATTTTAGGAAAGAGATAAGTCTCCAAGTTGCTTGTTTTTACAGGCACTTTGCAATTTTACCTATTTAATTAGATAAGACAACCCCTTTAAAGTCTTCTTACTTGTCTATATAATCCCTCTGACTGCTCTAAACCTGTTCACTTTTAAAGTAATTATTTTAATAATAAGTTATAACCCGTTTTCCTAAGGGTCAACCATCCGTAAGAGCACTATATGCGTAGATTCAAAATCAATATTCCAGGTCACCAAGAGGTCTCATGTTCTTTCTCTGGGCAAAGATCAATCCCTGACATCCCTGCCTTTTATGCTCTAGATATTTCGGTTTTTGACGTAATACCTTTTTTAATTGCAAAATCAAAATTTTATTTAAATATATTAATAAATACATGATATTAAACTTATTTGAGATGAGTAAGCCCAATGAGTATTTCTAATTTATTCTGAAATTATGCCCTAAAAAAATTATATACAATTGACTTAAATTCTAAGTGTTCTCAGGAAGAAGCCAATTTATGAATACTTCTTTATCAACTAGTATCTAGAATTTTACTAAAAAGGTAGAAACAAGTCCATCCAAAAGTATTAAAGAAACCTATGTAGATAAGATCATATATCCCAAACAAAGGGTCTCAGAAGAGTTGCCCTGGCAATATAAAATACATGATATCAATGACGCCCTGGACCCCAGGGGTCACAGGTCACTACACAACACCATACACCCCCTTCCCTGGACAGGTCACACCAGTGAAACATTAAATCAGGTCAGCAGAACCATAGGACTGGGGTCGGGCGGTGGCCCACCAGTACCGAACCGGGAAGCCGATTGGAGCCAAGCACCAAGCAGGGTACTCAGACCCCGACTAGGCTTAAAGCCAACCTCTAGTCAAATTCTCTGATTGCGATCTGGACCTCAGGGGTTCATTCCCAACCAAGTCCCGATTGAAGGCAACAGCCCAACCATTTCGGATAAGTGCCACCGCCAAAGGCCAGAGATCCAAAGGGCCTGCGTGTGCGGTCAAAGGAGCTCCTCTGGCACATATACGTCGGGGAGCGGGCTACCGGTGCCCAGGCATTGGAGTCAACATACAAACACAGGTGCAGGGAAACGACAGCCACCATCAACCCATCCAGGGAAACACTGCTGCCGGCTGCGGACCCCGTCCATCCAGCCGTTTGGTTTACCAGAGACTCTGTCCATCTGTGTCTGTGTGAGTACACCAGTGCCATCCGGCACCACACCGCGCTGCACCGCGACCCTGCACCCTGCGAGCCCCCATCCTGCGGGAATCCAACCCGCCTCCGGGCCCCGGGACCAACAGCTCCTGCCCACGGAGGGGTCAACAGCTAGCTGCTCCCCGCCATCGCTCCCGGGAACCCAGTCACCAGCAGCGGTGGTGCCCACCATCACCACAACCCGTGGGTGGCGTCACGAACTCCAACCATCCCAAACCCCCTTTTCACTCGTGGGCGAGGAGCGCTGCTCGAGCTCCGGGTCCGGCCCCGTTCGAAACACCAAGGAGAAGGCACTGAATCCGGGCGCGGTCTCCCCGAGCAGCCCCCACGGCAGGGAAGCTGGCCCCCGCCTTCTACAACTTGGCGTCAGGAACAGGATTGAACCAGTCTACTTACCGGTAGAAGTGCGCCTTGAGGTTCCCGTCAGCAGCGTCCCGCTGAAAAATCTGAAGATCCGCCATTTTGGGCGCGAAGATTTCCCACTCGAGTAGTCTTCCCGAGCAGTGAAGGCGCGAAAAGCGAAGCCCCGCCCCCGAGAAGGTGAAGTGCTGTGGAAAGACCAAGGGGGGGCGGGCGAAGATTAAGCCCCATGTGGGGATAAGAAGCAGGGATGCCAGGACTCTGCAACCGTCTTGTTCCTGGATTCCGAGCAAGAAACATGTCCGCCCCATCCAGCAAGCCTGAAGCCCCGGAGCCGGCACCCAGAACACCGGCGTGGCTGGATGCCCAAAGGATGCTGCTGTGTCGCCGCAGTCAAGCGGAGATACGCCGACTGATGGATCGATGGACGGCTAAGGTCGGGAGCTGGTTACAGTCGAGCGGTTGTACGAAGCAGAGACCATTCTTGAGGAGCGGGTAGGTGACCCACGCCCCTATGTCCTTAAGGGACCGGCCGCTGCGGCTGAGGGACCCGGTCTACCCCCGGCTCCTATATGGTCTCCCCCGATGCCCGCGCCGACTGCCGCTGCTTCCCCGCCCGGACCGCCGACGTCTCCACTGGCAACAGAGGCCGCGGCCCTGGCCCGAGGAGACCCGACTGCAGGGTGGACCGCCAGCGTGAAAGGAGGGGCTGCAGTTTCCGTGTGGGCTGCAGGAGTGGCGCCCGCCTCGGACACTGAGGCTGAGACGGCGTGGGGCCCATTGCCGCCGGGAACGGCGACATGGCTGGAAAGGAAGCTGGCTCAGTTCTGCATCCAGGTACGGGTCGAGTCGATGCAGCAGGCTCTGGGCTGGAAGCAGGAGATAGAAGAGATGGCAGCCGTGGTGCGGGCGAGCGAGAGGCCCGCCTCGGGGAAACTTCCCCTGCAGGATCAAGCCTTCCCAGATCTACTCGCCCGCCAGGAGGTGGGACCCGTTCCTGATGAGGCCCGTGAATCACAGGTGTCCCAAATCTCTGTGCCAGCTCTGGGCGTGAGGAGGGCGCGCCTGGGTGCTCAGCTGCACGTCCAAGCCTCCCCGCCACCTACTCACGATGAAAAGTAAGGCAGCGGATTCCCGTTGCTAAAAGACCTGTCCCCGTTGGGACTCTTCAGCAAGTCCCTGTTGGAACCTACTGTTGTTTTATGGCAGCGCTGAGCTGTTAAAGCGCCCGTCCCCGTTGGGACTGATGTTGCCCCTGTTGTCCCCACTCCCCAAAGAACAAGGCCGAGAACTTGCAGGCCACCCAAAAACTATTGGGCTTGTAAATATTCCCCCCACTTGCCCTTCCCGCAACTGCCAGTCTCCGGAGAGGCTGGTTGGAGAAAGGACCCGCAGCAGAGCAGGCTGGGGTCCGGTCACCACCAAGACCGGTGACCATCCTCCGGGTGGGGGGTCCCCTTGGACGTGGGGCCCCTGAGTGACTGCCGGGTGCGAGACACTGTACCCGTTCCCGCTTGGGTAGCCTGGGCCAGGTTCCTGTTTCTGGACTGGGGAAAAGGGGTGCTGCCCACTTCTTAGGGGCAGCATCAAGGTCTAGGTTGCTTGGGTGGGAAAGCGGAAGGACATGGACCTGTTCCCTGTTATTAACAAAAATGTTCCCGTTTGTAACGATTCAAGATTGTGTGTTATGATCCGGAACCATGGAAGACCACCACAAATCATTGGCAAAAGGTGACAAGAGCATTGGCATCTAATCTGGCCGCCATCCCCTTACTAACCATCACAACTAGAAGTAGCCGAGGGGTGAACTAACATCCTGTGCACCGCGAACCCAGCCGGAGAACTAACTATCCTAAAGGTAGGAAAGATTAATAACTCTCTGCCTCAGAAAATAGACAAGAATAGCTAGCCCCCCACATTCAAAGACTGCGGTGATATAGGAAAAACACAATACACAGGTAGATGACAGGATTAGCAAAAGGTGAGGCCCCCGCTGACTAAAATAGGAAAGGACAGGAAAGGGACTGATGGTGGCCAGAGAAAAACCCTGCAAAATACCAACTTCCTGATAGTACAAAATGGCCCTCAGATCACCCGATCTGAACTCCGTCCTATACCAGGTGCCCTTGTCATACCAATGAACAGAAAACAAGAATCATAACAAAGTCAACAAGCCACAAACACATGGACCCAAAGGAGCTATACTCCACACAGAACTGCAGGGAGTTCCTCAACAATCCACTAAGGGGGAAAATCCCTGCAAGCAAATAAACTGAAACCAACCACAGCAAATGACAAACCCAGATAAACAAAAGAACCAGACAATAAATAAAGAGCAAGCACTTATCTGGGGAAGATGTGGTGTAGAGCAGGATTAAGCAGGCTGGAGATACAAAGAACAACTGACATCCGGCAACAGCCTGCAATCAGACCAGGATTTAAATAAGCAGAGAGTTAGCAAAGGAAACACCCACTGCACAACACACCTGGTCCAAGTCCAAACCATTCCTGGCCACCAGAGGGAGCCTCCCAGCAGCCAAATCATAACTAACATTCACAACAGTGCCCCCCCCTTGAGGAGGGGTCACCGAACCCTCACCCACGCCACCGGGTCGCTCGGGATGAGCATGATGGAAGGCGCGAACCAACCTGTCCGCATGAATGTCAGAAGCCACAACCCAAGAGTTATCCTCCTGCCCATAACCCTTCCATTTCACAAGGTACTGAAGCTGACGCCTACTGCGACGGGAATCCAGAATTTTTTCAACCTCATACTCCAGATCCCCTTGTACCAAAACAGGGTCAGGAGGCGCTTCTGCAGGAACTGCTGGCTCCACATGTTTCTTCAACAAGGACTTATGGAAGACATTGTGAATCTTAAATGACGCAAGCAGAGTCAAACGGAAAGATACAGGGTTAATAATCTCTGAAATCTTATAAGGTCCAATAAATCTGGGCTTAAATTTAGGAGACGGAACTCTCATAGGAATATGTTTAGAGGACAACCACACAATGTCCCCTACTGTAAACCGGGGACCAACAGTCTGACGCCGGTTGGCAAACTTTTGGGCAGTCTCTTGAGACTGAAACAATTTATCTACTACCTGCCCCCAAATCTGCTGCATTCTGTTGACCACCGAATCCACCCCCGGACAGTCAGACGCCTCAAGCTGCCCTGAGAGGAACCTAGGGTGATACCCAAAATTGCAGAAATAGGGGGACACCAACGTGGTAGAGCTAGCTCTATTGTTAAGGGCAAATTCAGCCAAAGGCAAAAACGAAACCCAGTCATCCTGATCCGCAGAAACAAAACACCGTAAATAGGTCTCCAGGGTCTGGTTAGCCCTTTCAGTCTGACCGTTGGTCTGGGGATGAAACGCCGAGGAGAAAGACAGCTGAACACCTAATTTGGAGCAAAAAATCCTCCAAAACCTGGATACAAACTGCACCCCTCTGTCAGAAACAATGTTTTCGGGAATACCATGCAAACGAACAACATGTTGGAAAAACAAAGGCACCAACTCTGATGAAGATGGCAACTTAGATAGGGGAAGCAAGTGGACCATCTTGGAGAATCTGTCACAGATCACCCAAATCACAGTCATTTTCTGAGAGACGGGAAGCTCTGAAATAAAATCCATAGAGATGTGCGTCCAAGGTTTGTTAGGTACAGGCAAAGGCAATAATAGCCCACTAGAATGTGAACAACAGGGCTTGGACCTAGAACAAACTCCACACGACTGCACAAAACGACGGACATCTCGGGACAGGGAAGGCCACCAAAAAGAGCGTCTCACAAGATCTCGAGTACCAAAAATGCCTGGATGACCCGCCAAAACAGAGCAATGAACCTCAGAGACAACTCTGTCTCTCCATTGGTCTGGGACAAACAGTTTCCCTGTAGGACATCTCTCAGGTTTATCCCCCTGAAATTCCGCTAGTGCCAACCGCAGATCAGGCGAAATAGCCGAGAAAACTACACCATCATTCAGGATAGTAGACGGTTCGACAACCTCCAAAGAGTCAGCGCAGAAACTCCTGGAAAGGGCATCGGCCTTAACATTCTTGGTGCCCGGCAAAAAAGAGACCACAAAATTAAACCGGGTAAAAAACAAAGCCCACCTGGCCTGCCGAGGATTCAACCTCTTGGTCGATTCCAGATAGATGAGATTCTTGTGGTCCGTAAGCACCACAACTTGATGCCTAGCCCCCTCCAACCAATGCCTCCACTCTTCAAATGCCCATGCCAATAATTCCCGGTTCCCCACATCATAATTCCGTTCAGAAGGAGCAAACTTCCGAGAGAAAAAGGCACAGGGCTTAAGTTTACCCAAAGTAGCGTCTCGTTGAGACAGAACAGCACCTGCTCCGATCTCCGAGGCATCGATCTCAACTTGAAATGGGCGAGACACATCAGGCTGCTGCAGAACTGGGCAAATAGAGAAAAAACGAGTGTATATGCAGAAATTTTTTTATTCAAAAAAAGACACAAGCAAAACAGCAATAGAACAAGGATTAAAAACAACTGCCACAAAATCAAGCGGGGCATAAATGGTGAAGAAAAATACAGTATGTAGGCCGCCAGCAGTCGTGGGAGAGATGAACGTGTGGAAATGTAGTACAAAGAGATACCAAGTTGGTTGGAAAATAGTAATACAATCAAATGTTCATCATCCCTGTTAGCCGTGGGAAAAATAGGTGGTCAAAAGAAAAAATATAGTCAACCAGTAATTGGTAATATATAGCCGTGGTCAAGAGGAAATGCAAATTATAGTATCGTTCTCTAGGCTTAATACAGTAAACAGTAATTAATGATATATAGCCGTGGTCAAGAGGAATGCAGAGTCTAGTTCTTTCTCAAGTCGTGGCCAGGGCGTATGGAAATTAATGCATACACATAATGACCAAAGGCAATAGATTACCAAAAACATCTTTTTGTGAACATATTATCAAAATTATAAAGTGCAAGTGCACTTACCATTCACAATGTCATGTGACTATAGTGTGGTAAAGTACCGCATGACAAAAAAAAAAAATTTTTTTGGACTGCTGGCAATAGGCATATACAAGAATCATCACATAATGCACATACCCAAATAGAAGAAAAAAGGGATCACCACGAACGCGCGTTTCGCGAGGTGTTGTTGCTTCATCAAGGAGGAGACCCTACTGGCAGTATAGAGCTGCTGGATATAAATAGCCTAGTAAATTAATCTAATCCAAATCAGGTGTCGGTTCCCCAAGGAGGAAGTGTGTACAGAGGCGGGTCAAACAATCAATGATCCAATAGGTCCACGGCTCACTACAGGCATGTGTAAATCATACAGATCCTGCAATATGGTAAATAAAGAGATCTATCCGGAACTGGTAAATCTCCCTTACTTTATCCATCAGAGTGAATCCAAATGCACGACTATAAGAAACATCATTATGAGGGACATACCTCTATGTGTTAAAAGAATAGAACCCGCTAAAATGAAAAAGCGGTGCTGTGCACGGGGATCCGGGAAGTCCCAGCACGCAGAGCGCTTCGCCCCCTAGCCAGACCGGAAACGAGCATGCGACGCCACGGACGCGTAACCATGGCAATCGCATGCTCCAACCAAGCCATAGGCCAACGAGGGCGGAGGACGCTGCGGATGGGAACACCCCCGGAAATCCCGCCCATCGAAACACACTGCATGATGACACATGCCACGCAAAGCCGTGACATTTGACACTGAGGTCCGATTGATTGCAAAGACGTATGTAATAGTAAAAAGGTGTAGTGGCCATAAATAGGGCGCTGGAGAAATAGAAACATAGCCAAAATATAACATATATATACCACAAGACAAAAACAAGTATGAATGTCCCCGCATAAAATAGCAGATGTCATAATCAGGGATGTATTAATAAGTACAGTTAGGTCCAGAAATATTTGGACAGTGACACAAGTTTTGTTATTTTAGCTGTTTACAAAAACATGTTCAGAAATACAATTATATATATAATATGAGCTGAAAGTGCGCACTCCCAGCTGCAATATGAGAGTTTTCACATCCAAATCGGAGAAAGGGTTTAGGAATCATAGCTCTGTAATGCATAGCCTCCTTTTTTTCAAGGGACCAAAAGTAATTGGACAAGGGACTCTAAGGGCTGCAATTAACTCTGAAGGCGTCTCCCTCGTTAACCTGTAATCAATGAAGTAGTTAAAAGGTCTGGGGTTGATTACAGGTGTGTGGTTTTGCATTTGGAAGCTGTTGCTGTGACCAGACAACATGCGGTCTAAGGAACTCTCAATTGAGGTGAAGCAGAACATCCTGAGGCTGAAAAAAAAGAAAAAATCCATCAGAGAGATAGCAGATATGCTTGGAGTAGCAAAATCAACAGTCGGGTACATTCTGAGAAAAAAGGAATTGACTGGTGAGCTTGGGAACTCAAAAAGGCCTGGGCGTCCATGAATGACAACAGTGGTGGATGATCGCCGCATACTTTCTTTGGTGAAGAAGAACCCGTTCACAACATCAACTGAAGTCCAGAACACTCTCAGTGAAATAGGTGTATCTGTCTCTAAGTCAACAGTAAAGAGAAGACTCCATGAAAGTAAATACAAAGGGTTCACATCTAGATGCAAACCATTCATCAATTCCAAAAATAGACAGGCCAGAGTTAAATTTGCTGAAAAACACCTCATGAAGCCAGCTCAGTTCTGGAAAAGTATTCTATGGACAGATGAGACCAAGATCAACCTGTACCAGAATGATGGGAAGAAAAAAGTTTGGAGAAGAAAGGGAACGGCATATGATCCAAGGCACACCACATCCTCTGTAAAACATGGTGGAGGCAACGTGATGGCATGGGCATGCATGGCTTTCAATGGCACTGGGTCACTTGTGTTTATTGATGACATAACAGCAGACAAGAGTAGCCGGATGAATTCTGAAGTGTACCGGGATATACTTTCAGCCCAGATTCAGCCAAATGCCGCAAAGTTGATCGGACAGCACTTCATAGTACAGATGGACAATGACCCCAAGCATACAGCCAAAGCTACCCAGGAGTTCATGAGTGCAAAAAAAGTGGAACATTCTGCAATGGCCAAGTCAATCACCAGATCTTAACCCAATTGAGCATGCATTTCACTTGCTCAAATCCAGACTTAAGACGGAAAGACCCACAAACAAGCAAGACCTCAAGGCTGTGGCTGTAAAGGCCTGGCAAAGCATTAAGAAGGAGGAAACCCAGCGTTTGGTGATGTCCATGGGTTCCAGACTTAAGGCAGTGATTGCCTCCAAAGGATTCACAACAAAATATTGAAAATAAAAAAATTTTTTGGGTTTGGTTTATTTGTCCAATTACTTTTGACCTCCTAAAATGTGGAGTGTTTGTAAAGAAATGTGTACAATTCCTACAATTTCTATCAGATATTTTTGTTCAAACCTTCAAATTAAACGTTACAATCTGCACTTAAATTCTGTTGTAGAGGTTTCATTTCAAATCCAATGTGGTGGCATGCAGAGCCCAACTCGCGAAAATTGTGTCACTGTCCAAATATTTCTGGACCTAACTGTATATTATAGCCATACTATGAGCACTTCATGGTCCATAACCCGTGCACACAAGAAGGAATGAGAAAAAAAAAAAATGAAAATTATATCCCATGTCAGCTGACCGGTCCCAACACCCGACGTGACACACCATGGAATGCAGGCGCGTTACCCCTGGCACGCGCAACCAGAGGGCAGAGCACAAGCATCCACAGTAAGCCACAAAGGGCCAAGGGACGTCATGTTGGCAAAAGGAAATTGAATGGTAACTATTCACTTAGGCGGGCTTTGCACACTACAACATCGCAGGTGCGATGTCGGTGGGGTAAAATTGAAAGTGACGCACATCCGGCATCGCATGCGACATCGTAGTGTGTAAAGCCTAGATGATACGATTAACGAGTGCAAAATCGACGTAATCGTATCATCGGTGCAGCGTCGGCGTAATCCATAATTACGTTGACGCGATGGTCCGATGTTGTTCCTCGCTCCTGCGGCAGCACACATCGCAGTGTGTGAAGCCGCAGGAGCGAGGAACATCTCCTACCGGCATCACCGCGGCTTCCGTAGGATATGCGGAAGGAAGGAGGTGGGCGGGATGTTTACATCCTGCCTATCTCCGCCCCTCCGCCGCTATTGGCCACCTGCCGTGTGACGTCGCTATGACGCCGCACGACCCGCCCCCTTAGGAAGGAGGTCGCCGGCCACAGCGACGGTCGCAGGGCAGGTGAGTGCGTGTGAAGCTGGCGTAGCGATAATTTTCGCTACGCCAGCTATCACACGATATTGTACCTGCGACGGGGGCGGGGACTATCGCGTGCGACATCGCAGCATCGGCTTGCGATGTCGCAACGTGCAAAGCCCGCCTTACTGTGAGACAAAGGTCCCTATAGTACATATTGCAATAAAAGATGGATAGAGGACAACCACAGGTATCCCTGAATCGAAAAATTAAATATATATATCAGGGATGTTTATGCAGCATATGTGTACACGGGTCAGGGACCAACAGTCTACCAACAAGGTGGCGCAATATATAAGACGTATATTAAAAAAAAAAAAAAAAAATTTGATAATACAGGATGAAAAATGAGAACAGTCCATGTTAGAAATGTCCATAATTTTCAGGGCCGATGGTCGTGATTGCTGAAGAGACCCGAAATCACTGTAGGAAAACTCCATATCCGGGGAACCAATAGAGTGTCTAAACAGGCCAAAAACGATACTAGATAAAGGGAATAGATAACACATATGAGACATCCAGCAGATAGACAAACAATATACATGCCAGATAAACTAAGTAAACTAGAGGTAGATAGACAAGGTTAAAAAACAAAAATAAAAGACCAGATGATACCAAGGAAAAAAGGGAGAATCCACATGGGATCGGTACCCTT